>NC_051310.1:166779453-167103771 GCF_015220235.1 Choloepus didactylus
ATTAAATAATTTAAAAACTCACATATATGAAACATTTAATGCTTTTCAGCCTGCTTTATGGCTGGTTTTGTTATTTAATGTGCTAATTGGGGCAACTTATTTTACATCCTAGCAGTCTGTGTAGATAACAAAAAGCCCAGTTAAGTATTTTATAATTTCAGGCTACTTCAGCCATGCTTGGGATGTTGTTTAAAAGAAAGAAAAAAAATCCACTTAACGTATTTCACATTTCTTCATCTTCATCTTTACTTCCAAATAAACCTGTGGATGATTTGATGAGAGGTAAATGAACATATTTCTTGTATACACATACAAACCAAGGACATGCTTGTGGCAAAAGTGAGTTGATAATGTTGTGCAAAAGATAGTTGTCACCAGTTTATTTCTTCATGATCCATAATGAAGTGAACATTTTGTATACTGTCAGTTCTGTTAACAGATGCATGTTCAAAAGATCTTTGATGGTCTTGTAATCTTAATCTAATATATTTTAGATATTTTAATTTTTTCCCTCTTGGGGAATACATTTAGTATAGTGTAGAAAAATAGTTCATGGCATTTTCATATAAAGTTATATAACTTTTCATACATAAACATGAAATTTGTTGTAGAAAATTCTTTAAACCAAACATTTTAATCTAGGACTTCAATTTAATCTGTTCCTTGAATCTATTTTTATGTGGCCCTTAAAAACATATCCAAAAATCCATTGCTAGTGTAGCAATAAAAATACTTTGGGTACTGACAGCCTCTTTGGAGTGTGTGTATATATAAAATTACAAACTTGTATTCATATTCTTTTCTGTGACATGTACTAAAATCCAAAATGACTCATGCACCATTTTTTAAACCAGTTTTTTCCTTTGATTTTGGTACCAGATGTGCTATAAATGACTGCTGCTTCTGGGGTTAAACATTTTGTTAGTGAAGATGCAACCAGAACACTAAATTATGGACAAAATTCTCAGAATAGGTGGCATAGGTAAATTGTTTTGTTAGGCTTTATTCAAAATTCTTTCATTATCAAACCATGCCATATTTTTCTGGAAAGGGAAAAAATGGCTTGTTTTCCATTGCTAGGATATATTTTGTATAGTAAAGAAAGATTCTTTGGTCAATGTTGTAATCTTCATTCATAATGCAATTTTAAGGTTGTTTTATGTGTTTTATAGTAAATAGATGATTTTGAGATATGAGGCTCCTAAGAGTTTGATTTGCTCAAGTTTTTCCTAAAATAAATATTGTCTTTCCAGACTGTTAATGTCCTAGGTATTGTACTTCTAATTTTAACTTCAAAATTAAGATGACATAAACCAGACTGCTGTTGAAGTACATGTATACTATAAATTATCTTATTTGTGTTACAATCTTACATGTTATTATCTTTTCTAAGAAAACAAAGCCCCTATTATTCCTATTGCAAAGCACACAGGAATTAAGAAAGTACAGTAATTTTTAAAAAAATAAAATCCGGTAAATGTAGTATTCTTAACTTGTTCTATATTACTTATACCTATTGTCTATATAGCTTTAATTTATAGCTGTCAGTTTAACATTGGCATGTCTGGCTAAGAAAATTAAACTTAAAGAGTTTTATAAACTGTTTCTAGGTTGCTAAAGAATTTATTTTTCTACTATATTATGGTATAGACAAAGCATCAAACTATGTACAGGAAAAAAGCCTGACTATTTCTATTTGGAAGTAGGCTGAAAAGAGAATTTTCAGAACTGTTTGTGTCTTCAGTTCATTCTTTCATAACTTTGCTATTGTAATATGTGAATCCCAGTTTATTTAAGCTATTCTCTTTTATACTATGTTAATTTAACTTCCATTGCAAATAGTCCCATTTTTTGTGTTAAAACTAGCATTTACCATTTTTCACATTAACTACCTTACATCTTCCCCAAAACTTACCTCCACTTTTCTATGCATTCTATCATTGATTTGACACACTTCATGGTGAGTCATCAATATTCAACATTTGGTTCAGTTAACCAGAAGGTTACAGTTATTGAAAATCAAAGTACAATTTAAAGTTCAGTCTGTTACACTGAATTGATTGTGTTTTTTTTCCCAAGGATTTAGATATGTTTTTAAATATTAGAAAAATAATTCTAAGAACAGAATATATAATCAAATGAATTTTTTTTCTCATAAGTTACTGGAAGGTTTCACTGTTTAGGGTCATTATATATGAGACTTCTTAAAGGATTAAAAGAATATTAGATAGTCTCATAATTATGGGAAAACAGTAAGACATTATATTTTAAAATATTGAATAAAATTCCGTCTATACACATGTTGCCATTGTTTCATTTAAGGTTTAGTGCTTGTAGTTATTACATTATTGGGCTTAACAGTATCTAGATTAGCAGTATAAAGAAACATAGTGGTACTCTGTTGCAAAATTTCAGTAGATATATTGGAAATCAAGGTCTGTTCAACAGACACTTATTAACATATACAGTTAATTTAAGAACAGAATTCCAGGCGCAATATATTTCAGCTTGAAATGGTATTTGTTAGTGCTTTTTTTTTTTGGTTGGGCATTTACAATGTAAATACTGTAGGTAACAGCAATCTAACCTAACTGAAAAGCAGCTTTTATTTTCCATACTGTATGTAAATAATGAAGACTCCTTTTTTCGAGGTACTGGGATTTAATTTCTAAAAGCTCTTAGACGTAAACAGAAGGGAACAATTGGAATAAAAACTTAGGCCTTAGCTTCCATGGTGATTTTAGTTTTTTATACAGTAATAATTGTGATGCTATTTGTCAACTGGATATAAATATATATAATTTTTAAAAGTCAAAAGTGCTTTGTTTCTTTGTTTATAATTAATGTAATTTTGTGCTTCACCCACAGGATGCTGCAGTGAATTAAATATCAGTGAAGCTTATTCTGTATAAAGAATGCTATGAATAAAACATTTAAGAAGCTGTATAATTTTAAGTTCTAGTTGCCTCTATTTTTACCATTTCAGTGGTAAAAATCAGCTGATTTTATTTTTAAGTAAAATGTGAAAAATGAAAATTTAAATTTATGTCAATATGAAGAAAACTTTATTAGGGAGAGATTCTGAACTTTCACTGACCCATTGAAAGGAGGTCCAAAATTCATTCTGGATATATACAGATGAAAATTGTATTTTAAAAATGGTCAAGAAAACAAGGTAATAAAGCATAGATTTCTAAGACAAATGTTAACTGGATCTGAAATTTGAGCTGTGGCTAAACATTCTTTTGGGATGCTAAAAATATTTTTAAGTTTATTCTGGTTACAGCAGGGCTGCTACCTTTGAAGAACATAAGATTTTTGTCTTTTCTCTTCATAGTTTGTGATTAGTAAGCCAAACTTTATGGGTGTTGTCAGATTCTATGATTCTGGTCAGGTCTATCTGACTTGAATCTTTGTCTTTATCTTAAATTTAACTATAATTTATTAAGTACCTTAATTCTTAAGTTGGTCAATTTCTGATTTGTTTCAATACTGAAAATTTTTGCATATGGGATATATTTAATTTTTTTGTATTTGAACTCTTGAAGTTCTCAGCAATTTTTTCAAGTTATCAAATTATCTCAGAATAAAATTTTCTAAGAATCAATAATAGAAGGGACTACTCTTCAAAATCATTTTTTTTTTTTATGGTAGCATCACTGTGTAGTTGAAAAGATGGTAAGAATGTAAAAGCATTAATGTCATCTCATATTCCAACATTAATGATTAGATGTGTTCCAAGTACCATGGTCTTTCTTAAAGCAGTTAAAATCTGATGAATATTTCCTGAATATTTCCTGATTATTCAACTATTATTCAGTCTTTACTGAGCATGATTCCAATTCTTCCCCCTACCCCCCATGCTCGTTTTATTTCTTTGTAAGAGGGGGATCCCTAGTTCTTGCATGGTTCATATCTTAATTAAATTTTCTTTTATAGGAACTTTGCAGGCGCTCGGAATGATTTTGAAAAGTTAATCAGTGATAGTAAAGTTAACGTTTTCTTATCACTAAATTGAAGATATAAAATTATAAACCGTGAAAGTATAGCAGCGGTTGCAGTTCTAGTTTAGTCATTTTTGCTGTAGTTAAGAGGGCTACCACCTGTAATATGTATTTTAAGAATTTGTAGTTGAGAAACAACTTAGTACTTGCTTATTCCCACAGTGCAGATTTGTATTCAATTTTAATTGCCTCAAATAGCAAAAAAATTATAGATTAATTTGATAATAGCCCTCTTGTTCTAATAGTTTGCCTAATGTTTAGTTGCTTCTTTTCGTATTTTTTACCTGGGTTTTTTTTTTTTTCCCCAAATTTATTTGTGTCATGTTAAATTTTATTTCAGTATGTGATGTGGTTTTAGCAATTGAACTATTTATTCATTGATTCATTTACTCCAAGTTTTAATTATGTATCAGTACTTGCTCAACAGATCATTTTCTTATAACCTTGAACTATGACTGCTTTTTTCCTATCATTTAATATCTTCTAGGCATTCTCTATCAGTTTTTAAAATATCTTACCAGCTTTATTTTCTCTATATTCTTAGTATTTCATTTTATGAAAATAATTGTCAGTTTAGGTGTTCATAAGCATACTTCTTTAACTCCCTAAAAATAAGTGAAGTCAGAAGGAATGCACACTGTCCCCCTTTTAATTATTTTTATATGACTTGGGTTATTTTTTAAAATGTAGGTAAAAACATTAAAAAAAAACTAGATCTTTGAGAGAGTATAGTCTTTAGATAGCCTCTCAGAGTTGCTTCTTGGGAATTTCATTTCCAGATTTTTCATCTTGTTGGCAATCATACACAACTGCTGAATATTTTTGGTTTACTGTATTTGATGTGAGAGAAACTACTTCCAACAATATACTTTTAAAATACAAACTAAAATCTATTTTGTTCAATTCTTTAATTAAAAAATGACTATTGTAAGTTAAAAGTTAAAAATACAGTAGTACTGGTATTTATATATACCAATATCATTATTACAGGAGATGTTTATTTTTTCATGTACTTTCAGTGTTGTCTTGTGTGCTTTCCTCTCAACCTGTAGAACTTCTTTAGTATTTTTTGTAGGGCCAGTCCTGTAGTGACCTGTAGGACAGCATAAAGTGTATCAATAGATATGCATTATGGGAGTCCCAGAAGGAGAAGAGGGAAAGGAGCAGAGGAATATTCAAAGGAATAATGGCAGGAAACTTTGCAAATATAATGAGTGAATATGCACATTCAAGAATCCCAGGGAACCCCATACAGAAAAAAACTTGAACCATACCCAGACACATGGTAAGCAAGCTGCGGAATGCCAGGGGCAAGGAGAGAGTTCTCAGAGCTGCAAGACAAAAGCAGTATCATGTGCAAGGGAACCACAGTAAGATTAGATGCTGCTTTCTGATCATAAGTCATAGAAGTAAGGCAATGGGGTGATATATTGAAAGTGCTTAAAGAAAATAATTGTCATCCAAGAATTTTTTATCTGGGAAAACTCTTTAAAAAATTAGGGAGTGTTTAAGACATTCCCAGATAAACAAAAGCTGAGGGAGTTCATCACCTATAGACCTGGCCTATAAGCAATGCTTAAAAGAAATTTTATTGAGATAAAGTTACATACCATACAGTCCATCTAAACTGTGTAATCAATGTCTTCTATATTCACAGAGTTGTACATTCATTAATACAATTCCAGAACATTTTCACCCTCAAGATAGGGTTCACGATGTTATACAATCCCATATTTTATCCTCTGGCTTTCCTTCCAGATCATATGTCCCTAAACTACCTTTCAACCACAATTGCAACCACATATTTCTGTTAATTATACTCACTATAATGTGCTACCATCACTTCTATCCATTTCCAAACCTTTACTTTCAACCTTACTATGTATTCAGCACAAATTAAGCATCAGTTCCCCATTCTCTACCCTCATTCTATCTTCTGATGACCTAAGCTCTAGACAGTAACACCATGAGTTTGTTAGTAATATTTAGTTCATATTAGTGAGGTCATACAGTTTGTCCTTTTGTGTCTGATTTATTTCATGCAACATAATGTCCTTAGGGTTCATCCATGTGGTTGCATGTATCATGACTTCATTTCTTCTTACAGCTGCATAATATTCCATCATATGTATATACCACATTTAGTTTATCCATTCATCAGTTGATAGACACCCGGATTGTTTCCATCTTGCAATTGTAAATAGTGCTGCTGTGAACATCAGTGTACAAATGTCTGTTCATGTCCCTGCTTTCAGTTCTTCTGAGTATATAACTGGTAGCAGGATTGCCAGATCATAAGGCAGTTCTATACTTAGCTTCCTGGGAACCGCCAAACTGTCTTCCACAACAGCTATACCACTCTACATTCCCAGCAACAGTGGGTAAGTATTCCTATTTCTACATATTCTCTCCAAACCTACAGTTTGTTTGTTTTTTTTTTAAATAGTGACCAGTCCAGTAGGTATGAAATAACTCCTTTTAGTTTTGATTTGCATTTCCCTAACAGCTAATAATGTTGAACATCTTTTCATGTGCTTTTAAGCCATTTGTATATCCTCTTTGGAAAAATGTCTATTCATGTGTTTTGCCCATTTTTAATTGGATTGTCTGTTTATTGTTGAGTTGTAGGATCTCTCTATTAGATATGTGGTTTCCAAATATTTTCTACCGTTGAGTAGGCTATCTTTTCAACCTCTTGAAAAAGTCCCAAAAGTATTCAATTTTGATGTGATCCCATGTATCTACTTTATCTTTGGTTGCTTGTGCTTTGGGTGTAAGGTTTAAGAAACTACCTCCTACCACAAGATCTTGAAGATGCTCCTCTACATTTTCTTCTAGTAGTTTTATGGATCTGGCTTTGATATTTAGGTATTTGAAGCAGTTTTAATTACTTTGTATAAGGTATGAGATAGGAACCCCCTTTCATTCTTTTGAATACAGATATCCAGTTCTCCCCAATACATGTTGAAAGAGACCACTTTGTCCTGGTTGGGTGGCCTTGGCAGTCTTGCCAAAAATCAGTTGACCATAGATGTGAAGTCTATTTCTGAACTTTTCAATTCAATTCCATGGGTCGGTGTGTCATTCTTTATGCAAATACCATGCTGTTTTGACCACTGTAGCTTTGTAATATGCTTTCTTCAAGTCAGGAAGTGAGAGTCCTCCCAACTTCATTTATCTTTCTCAAGATGCTTTTGGCTATCCGGGGCCTCTTACCCTAACAAAGAAATTTGGTAGGTGACTTTTCAAATACTGCAAAGTAGGCTGTTGGAATTTTGATTGGGATTGCATTGAATCTGTAAATCAGTTTGGGTACTATTGGCATCTTAAAGGCATTTAGTCTTCCAGGCCATGAACATGGAACTTCCTTGTATTTAGGTCTTGATTTCTTTAGCAATGCTTTGTAGTTTTCTGATTACAGGTCCTTTACTTCCTTGGTTGAGTTTATTTGTTGATATTTGGTTCTTTTAGTTCTTGTGAATGGAATTTTTTTCCTGATTTCCTCCTCATATTGCTCATTAGTAGTGTATAGAAACACTTGATTTTTTGTGTGTTAATCTTGTATTCCACAGTACTTTGCTGAACTCATTTATTAGATCTAGTAGCTTTATTGTAGATTTTTCAGAACTTTCTAGGTATAGGATCATGTCATTTGCAAATAGTTGAAGTTTTACTTCTTTCTTTCCGATTTGGATCATTTTTATTCCTTTTTCTTGCCTAAATTTTCTAGTTAGAACTTCTAAAACAATGTTGAATTACAGTGGTGACAGTGGGCATCCTTTCTTGTTCCTGATGTCAACAGGAAAGCTTTCAGTCTTTCATGATTGAATATGACATTAACTGTGGGTTTTTTAGATATGCCCTTCACCATATTAAGAAAGTTTCTTTCTGTTTCTACCTTTCGAAGTGTGTTTATCAAGAAAGGATGCTGCATTTTGTCAAATGCCTTTTTTTTGCATCAATCAAGATGATCGTTTGGTTTTTCCTTTTTTATTTGTTAATGTGGTGTATTACATTAATTGATTTTCTTCTGTTGAACCACCCTTGCATACCTGGGATAAAATCCACTTGATCATGGTGAATAAATATTTTAATGTGCAGTTGGGTATAATTTGCAAGTATTTTGTTGAGGATTTTTGCATCTATATTAAAGTGGTCTGTAATTTTCTTTTCTTTTAGTATATTTACCTGGTTTTTGCTATTAGGGTGATGTTGGCTTCATAGAATGAGTTAGGTAGTGTTCTCTCATCTTCAGTTGTTTGGAAGAGTTTGAGCAGCATTGGTATTAATTTTTCTTGGAATGATTGTTAAAATTCACCTATGAAGCCATCTGGTTCTGAGCTTTTCCTTGTTCGCAGGTTTTTGATGATTGTTTCAATCTTTTGCGTTTGGTTTGTTGAGATCTTCTATTTCTTCTCAAGTCAGTGTAGGTTGTTCGTGTGTTTCTAGGAAACACATCTAAGTTGTCTAGTTTGTTGGTGTAGTTAGTTGTTCTTAGTTTCCTCTTATGGTCTTTTTCTCTGGGGTCAGTAGTAATGTCCCCTTCATATTTCTAATTTTATTTATTTGCATCTTCTCTCTTTTTTTCTTTGCCAGTCTAGCTAAGGGTTTGTCAGTTTTATTGATCTTCTCAAAGAACCAACTTTTGGTTTTGTTGATTTTCTCTGTTTTTTTTGTTGTTGTTCTCAATTTCATTTTCTTCTGCTCTTATCTGTTGTTTCTTTCCTTCTGCTTGCTTTGGGATTAGTTTGCTATTCTTTTTCTAGTTCCTTCAGGTGTGTAGTTTTAGCTCTGTTTTTTTAATGTGGGCATTTAGGCCTATAAATTTCCCTCTGATCACTATCTTTACTGCATTCCATAAGTTTTGACGTATTTTCATTCATCTTGAGATATTTACTGATTTCTCTTGCAGTTTCTTCTTTGACCCACTGATTATTTAATAGTGTGTTGTTTAACTTCCATAAATTTGGGATTTTACAGTCCTCCGCGTGATGTTTTCAGCTTCATTCCATTATGATCAGAGAAGTTGTTTTGGAAATTTCAGTCCTTTTAAATTTATTAAGTCCTGTTTTGTGACCCCACATGTAGTCTATCCTGGAGAATGATCCATGAGGACTTGAGAAGAATCTGTATTCTCTTGTTTTGGTGTGCATTGTTCTGTGTATGTCTGTTATGTCTAGTTCATTTATCAGATTATTCAAGTCCTATGTTTCCTTATTGATCCTCTATCTAGATGAGAGTGGTTTATTGAAGTCTCCAACTACTGTTGTAGATACGTCTATTTTTCCCTTCAGTTTTGCTCATGTTTGCCTCGTGTTTTGGGACACCCTGGTTAGGTGCAAATATAATTATGATTGTTTCTTGATGGATTGCCCCTTTTATTAATATATAATATCCTTCTTTGTTTCTTGTAATAGCTTTGCATTTAAAGTCTATTTTGCCTCATATAAATACAGCAACCCCAGCTTTTTTTTCCCCCCTATGCTGTTCTCATGGAATGTTTTCTCCCAGCCTTTCATTTTAAACCTATTTGTATCTAAGATGAGTCTAAGATGAGTTTCTTGTAGACAGCATATAGATGGATTATATTTTTTAATCCTTTCTGCCAGTCTGTATCTTTTGATTGGGCAGTTTAATCCATTAACATTCAATGTTATTCCTTTAAAGGCAGTACTTCAACCATTTTATTCTTTGGCTTTTATATGTCAGAACTTATTTTGGTCTTTATACTGTTTTCATTACCTTTACTGATAACTCTTCATTTCTACACTCTTCTCCAAGCCTTTCCTGTCCTTTCCTTTCAGCCTTTAGTCTTTCTTATAGGGCAGGTCTCTTTCAGCTTCTGCTTATCTGTGAATATCTCAAACTCTACCTCATTTTGAACAGCTGTTTCTCCAGATAGAGAAATTTTGGCTGGCAGTTTTTCTCTTTCAGTATCTTAGGTATATCATACCACTGCCTTCTTGCCTCCATGGTTTCTGATGAGAAATTGGTGCTCAGTCTTATCGGGCATCCCTTGTATGTAATGAATTGCTTTTGTCTTGCTACATTGTGAGTTCTCTATCTTTGGCATTTGACATTCTGATTAGTGGAGTGGTTCTACTTCAGTTTATTTGCTTTGGAGTACGTTGTGCTTCTTGGACTTAGATATTGATTCCTTTCATAAGATTGGGTAGTTCTCAGCTATTATTCCTCAAATATTCCTTCTGCCCCTTGTCCCTTCTCTTCTGGGACACCCATGACCGTGAATGTTGGTTTGCTTCATGTTGTCATTCAATTGTCTGAGACCCTGCTCAGTTTTTCTCCTTTATCTGTTCTTTTGTGTGTTCAAATTTGGATGCCCTGTCTTCTAGCATGTTGATCCTTCTGCCTCTTCAAATCTGCTCTTCTGTGTCTCTAGTGTATTTTTAATTTCATCTGTTGTGACTTTCATTCCCATAAGATCTGTTGTTTTCTTTGCATGATTTCAAATTCTTCTTTATTCTCACCCAGTGTCTTGTCAGTATCCTTTGTACCTAGTCATCCCTTGAATTGGTTTAGGAGATTTGTTTCAACATCTTCAATTGATTCCAGATTTTGTATCTCCTCCAGCTTTTTCATTTACTCCTTTGACTATGTCTTTCTATTTTTTGATATGACTTATTTTTTGCTGATGTCTGGGAAATGGATTCTCTTGGTGAGTTTATACTGAATGTCCTGGTCTCTCTTGTCAAACCTTTTGTTATTGATTAGGTTTTTATTAATGGTCTTCCTTGACGCTTGGTTTGTCAGCATTACCCAACCAGGGTTGGGGCAGGGCCCCATGCAGGGCTGCACACTAGGTCCACAGGGTCAGGTAAAGATGCCATAGAAGCTTTTAAATCCAGTGCCCAAAGGTATGTTTTCCTGGCCTGCCCAGCATGTGGTCCTCTTCATCCAAAATCATTTTGGATGTCTTCCTGGAGGTGCGTTTTCCTCGCTTGCCAACAGATGGTACTCTTCAACAACCTATTCTCAGCCCTCAGAAGGCAAACTTTTTCTAGCTGTCAGCTCCAGACAATGGCGTAACTGTGCCGTGGCAGGAGGTTTGAAACCACCAGTTCCAGCAGTCCAAATTCTCAGGCCAAAAGCTGGAACGGTGCTAGACCATGTTCCACCCTGTTCTTGGGAGAGGGGACCTCAATTGCCCTTTCAATCTGCTGGAGTCCACCAGCCAGGTACTAGAGACCCCAAAGTTTTTTGCCCGATGAGTGGGGAATGGGCGCAAAGAGCCTGGGCTGAGTGGGGTTACTCACAGTCTCTCACCACAGTATCTCCGTACCACAGTTTCCTTGGTGTTGCACAGTACTCCCTCCAATCTCCAGAGTTTCAGAACTATTGCTCTAGACAGTTTATGCCTGTTGCCTAGTTTTTTTCTGGGAGAGAAGTGAGTTCAGCCCTCTCCTTAATCAGTCATCTTGGATCCTCTACAAATACACTGTTGAGCAACCCGTGGGTCAAAGAAGAAATCACAAGGGAAATGAGGAAATATATTGGGTGAAAGAACAAAAATAGAACATACCAAAACTTAAGGGATGCAGAAAAGGCAGTACTCAGAGGGAAATTTATAGCTCTAAATGTTTACATTAAAAAGGGAAAATGGTCTCAAATCATTTACCTAAATTCACAACTGGAGGGTGTAGAAAAAGAAGAGCAAACTAAATTTAAAGTGAGCAGAAGGAAAGAAATAAAAATGACCAGAGCAGAGATAAATGAAATAGAGAATAAGAAAACAACAGAATCAGCAAACCAAAATTTGGCTCTTTGAAAAGATCAACGAAATCAACAATCCTTTATGTAGACAAACCAATAAAAGAGGATGCACATAACTAATACCACTAGCAACTGCACAGAAATAAAAAAGATAATAAGAGGATACTGTGAGCAGTTGTATGCCAACAAATTAGATAACTTAGATGAAATGGGCAAATTTCTAGAAACCGAATAACTACGTACACTGAATAAAGAAACGGAAAGCTTCAACAGACCAATAACATACAGAATGAGTCAATAAACACTTCCCAACAAAGAAATACCTATTACCAGATGGCTTCACTTGTATTTTACAAGACATTCAAAAAAGAGTTAATATCAATCCTGCTCAAAGTTTTCCAGTAAACTGAAGAGGGGGAAAATCTTATTTCATTCTATGAGACTAGTATCACCATAATGCAAAAGCCAAATAGAGCTATCACCAAAAAGTTACCACTGATTTAATTCATGAATATAGATGTGAAAATCGTTTAAAAATGCTAGCAAACTGGATCCAGCAGCACATATAAGAAAGAATGATAATACATGATTAAAGGGGGTTTATCCCAGGAATGCAAGGGTGATTCAACATATGAAATACGCCACATTAATAGAATGAAACAGAAAAAAAAAAATGACCATGTCTATGGATGCAGAAGAGCATTTAAAAATATCCGACACTTTCTTGATAAAAACACTCAATACCAGGAATAAAAGGGAACTTCCTTGACATGATAAAGGGAATAGAAGGAAAACCCACATCTAACTTGATAATGCTGAGAAACTTGAAAATTTTTTCCTAAGACCAGGAACAAGACAAGGATATCCACTGTCACCATTGATAATCAGCATTGTACTGGAGGTGCTAGCCAGAGCAATTGAGTAAGGAAAAGAAATAAAAGGCATCCAAGTTGGACAAAAAGAAGCAACGTGTTCTCTATTTACAGTTGACATGATCCTATATATAGAAAATCCTAAAAGTCCACAACAAAGCCACCACAACTAAGAAATGAAGTCAGCAAGGTGGTGGGGTACAAGAGCAACATGCAAAACTCAAGTTTTCTTTCCATATGCTAGTAATGAAATATTTGAAGGAGAAATTTTTAAACTTCATTTACAGTAGAACTAAAATATTTAGGAATAAATTTAACCATAGATTAGGGAACCATACATGGAAAACTACAAACATTGCTGAAAGAAATTAAAGAACTAATAAATAGAAACACATTCTAGAAAAATAACTTTGAAAAGGTCAAAATTGGAAGAGTTACACTTCCTGATTTTAAAAAGTGTAACAAAGCTACAGAAATCAAAACACTGCAGTACTGGCACAAGGACAGACATACAGACCAGTAGAATAGATTTGCAAGTTCGGAAATAAACCCTCACATCTATGGCCATTTTTTTTTTTTTTTTTTCATTCGTTAAGCGTTCCCATATACCACATCACTCACAGTTTTCCCTACTTTTAATGTTTGCATTAGTTTGATAGCTTTGTTACAATTGATGAAATGATATAATTATATGATTAACTGTAGTCTATAGTTTACGTTAGGGATCACTGATTGTGTTATAGAGTCCTATAGGCATTTTTGAAAATTTTTATTCTGCTAACATATATACAATCTAAAATTTCCCCTTCTAGCTGCATTGAAATATATAATTCATTGCTGTTAATTACATTCACAATGGTGTTCTACCATCACCACCATCTGTTACCAAAAATTTTCCATTACCTCAAACAGAAACTCGATACTAATTAAGTATTAACTACACATTACCTCCCCTCAGCCCACCTGTCCCCTGGTGAGCTGTATTCCAATTTCTGACTGAATTGGTCTATTCTAATTTTTTCATGGCAAGATCATACAGTATTTTTTTATGTTTACTGGACATGATGTCTTCAGGGTTCATCTGTGCTGTCACATTTATCAGAATGTCATTCCTTTTTTATGGCTGAATAGTCCCCTGCATGTATACACCCCTTTTTTTATCCACTCATCAGTTTATGGTCACCCAGTTGTTTGATAGGGATGCCAAGTTCACTCAATGAAAATAAGAATAGACTTCTACAAATGGTGCTGGGACATCTGGATATGAACATGCAAAAGAATGAAAGAACACAGTGGTAGTAGCAGTGAAGAGGAAACAAGGAGACAGACAGATGGTCATTTGATAGGTAGAGATTGCTAACACACCACCACTAGAACCCTGCAGACTTTGAAGAATGCATACTCCTGCTTAGACCTTGGTATTGGACTTCTAGTCCCTGAAACTATGAGCAAATAAATTCCTGTTGTTCTGAAGCCAATGTGTCCATGGTACTTTGTTTCAGCAGTCCTGGAAAACTAAAACAGCAGCTTTATTTGTAATGGATGAAAACTAGAAACAACCCAGGTGCCCTTCAACAGGTGAATGGGTAAACAAATTGTAATATAGCCATACAATAGAATTTGTTTCCACAATAATAAGTAATGACCTATTAATACATACAGCAACAGAAATGAATCTCAAAATAATTACACTGTGTGAAATAAGCCAGAAAAAAAAAAGTGCATACTGTATGAGTTAATTTAAATAAAATTCTGGAGAAAAGCAGACTATAGTGACAGAAAACAGATCAGTACTTGCTTTGGATGACAGTGGAATTGCAATTTGGTTTAGCAGACTTGTATTCAAAACATATAAATAACTCAGACAAGCTAATAAGAAAGCACTCATTTAGAAATGTGTGAAAGATTTGGACCCTTCACCAAAGAATGTAATCAGATGGAAATTAAACAAATGATTGTTAACATTATTGGTCTTCAGGAAAATTCAAGTTGAAAAACAATAAAATACCACTACATACCTAATAATAAGACTGCCCCTACCAAGCAATAATGAGAATGTGCTGGAACTGGCTGATGGATTTGTTCATTATCTTCATGGTGTTTTTGTCACAAGTTTATATGTGTGTTGAAATTTATGAAATTGTATACTTTAAATATTTATGGTTTATTGCATGTTAATTATACCTCAAAGATGCTTAAATGTGTATATTGAAGAATGGCTGAAAGTCAAGGTTTTAAGCTCAAGATGACAGAAAAAGACAGCAAATCAAAGAGAATGGAAGGAAACAATGAGGATGAGAGCAGAAATCAATGAACTATAAAACGAACAGTATACAAAGTCAAATACTAAAAATTAATACTTTGAAATTAGTAAGATAAACTTTTAGTGGGATTAAGAAAGAAATGAAGTAAGTTTATAATATCAGGTATGAAAAAGGATATTACTATATATAATACAGGTAATAACATGAACTGCACAAATCCATTTGACAGTTTGGATGAAACTAATAAATTTCTTGAAAATATAGCCCATCAAAACTGACAAGAATTGGAATGTCTGAATAGTCTGTATATAGAAGTAATTGAGTTTAACATTCAAAGCTTTTCCACAAATATTATTCCACACCCAGATAACTTTACTATTGAATTCTTTCAGATACCAAGGAAGAAATAATGACAAACTTACAAAAAAAGTTTTCTAGAGAATACAAAAAAAAAAAAAAAACAAAAAAGAAGATAAAATTACAACTCTTTCCACCTCTTTCTGTGAGACCAACAGAAATTGATATCAAAATCTGTCAAGGAGAGCAATAGATAATGGATGATAGGGAGGGAGGGAGGGAAAGAAAGAAATGGTGTGACAGGATGTTAAAGTTGGTGGATTGGGTTATCGGGGGAGGGGGGTCAGGGAATGCTGGAGTTCTGTGTATGGGATTTGTATTGTTTTTGCAACTGTTCCTTTAACTTTGAATTTATTTCAAAGTAAAATTTAAAAAAATCTGTCAAGGGCCACCCCCACAAATTCCTATTTCCTGAGTGGCTTGGGGGCTGACCAAATAAAGGGCCTTCTCCCATTTGGGTGGCTGTTTCTGCTTATTTCCATGATGTGGAATAGTTCTGTAGGCCAGAAAGTGCATGTACATTGTGGCCCCTCTTGGATCCAGCTCAGGATTAAGGCAATTATTTGTGACAAACTCTATGCACACCCTGATGAAGTGTTTTTAGGAGGGAAATGCCCTGTCACAATGCATCTAAATGAGTCATGAGTTTTTCTACAATGTTTCTCAATGCAGCATTGAAGCAATTCTCCCAGGGAATACTGTACAAGACAAAACTAAAATCTTATACATCTCAACCATCTTAAACAACCAAATTGAGATACCTGTGAGCTACCTTTCCCACATCCAGGTCATTCTTACAGAAGTCCAAAGAAAAGAGAATTTTCTAAAACTGCCTTCAATTTGGAGTCCAAAGGGAAGAAAAAATTTGCAAGCCTAGGCAAAAGAGGATGGAGAGATCTGTTTTTCAAGGTGGCTGAGGAATCTGAATATGTACCATTGGATCATTCCTTTACTAATCAAATGATGTGATCTCTCATGAGAGAGGAAACGTGGCTATTAACTTGCATAAATGGGATCTTGGTGTCTTTTTCTGTAGCTGATTAAGGATTGTGCCTTGGATGTACCACTTAGAAGTTTTCAGGAATCTGGTATAGGGTTTAAATATGCCATATGGTATTTTCCACTTAAAAAAAAAAAAAAAAAAACTAAGTGAAATCATCAGTTACCTTCTTATAAACACTTTTAAGAAGGTGTTTGTTTTTAACTTTGTAAGGGGTGATGTTTGTGAATAAAGCTTGTTTTGTCTTTTTTTTTTTAATCTGTTAAGATTATTTGTATAGAGAAAAATTACATACCAGTCTCATATTAATATAGATGCAGAAATATCTAACAATATATAAGTACATTGATATGTTCATATGTTAAAGTGATAATACATCAAAACCAACTGATATTTATTCCAGTAATGTAAGGATTCTCATTCTCTATAGTAACAAAAGAAGCAGAAAAAAAGTAATTCACAGAAATGCAAAAAAAAATAATTTTACAAAATTCAACATACACTAGGAGTTCTATAGAGCTATACTAATTGCATATAGAATTTCTACCAAAAAAAAAAAAAACAAAAAAAAAAAAACTACAGCAAAAACATAATACTATATGGTCATAATGTAAACTCCCCACCAGATAAGGAATGCCTTGTATCACTACTTCTTTTCAACATTGCTCTGGACATCCTATCAACTGTGACAAAGAGGAAAAAAGCATAAGAATTGGAAGAGAATAAAGAAACTATCATTGTTTACTTACGACATGATTGCGTTTATAGAAAATTCAAAGTAATCTAGAGACAAACTATAAGAATTAACCTAAGATTCCTGAGAGACCCCCGGAGGAGGGATCCATGGCAGAGGCACCCACAGAGGAGACAGCCATGGCTCTGGGAGTACTCGGGCCACATCCACATGCTTTGCTCACCTACCACTTATCTGGTTGTGAGTGGAAACCCAGTGGAAGACAGTTATCAGCTGAGCTTTTGACAGTGCAGCCACTGGAGTTAGTGAACTTGAAAGATGTAGTTATAGACTTCACCCAGGAAGAGTACACCCTGCTGGACACATCCCATAGAAAGCTGTTCAGAGATGTGATGCTGGAGAATATCGGTCATCTGCTCTAAGTGGGACATCAGGGCTGCAAATCAGATGTATCTTCTAAGTTGGATCAAGGAGGGGAACTGTGGAAAGATGGAATTGTATTTTTCCAAGACAGAATATAGGCAAAGAAGCTGGTCTTTAAAAATACAACATGCTATCCATGCAACATATCTGCAGGAAAGACACATCTAACATCATGTCATTGAAGCAGAATTCTCAAAGGAATGGCATTGTATATAGTGAATTGCCAGATGTTAACTCACAATTCCAGAGTGACTCATCATGTCTTAACTTACAAGGGAAAGACACCCTACTTCAGCAATCTATTTGGAAAAGCCCTCTGTGACAAGTTGTCTTTTAATCAACAAAAGCATTTTCACACTAGAAGTAAGTCATATGAATGTCATCTAATTGGTAAATCCTTTATTCAAGGCTCTGGCCTTACACATTACAATGGAACTCACACTGGAAAGAAACCCTATGAATATCATCTAGGTGAGAAAGCCTTCACTCAATGTTCTGCCTTCACAGATCATGAAAGAACCCACACTGGGGAGAAACCTTATAAATTCCATCTATGTGGCAAAGCCTTCACTCGATGTTCTGCCCTCAGAGAACATGAAAGAACTCAACACTGGAGAGAAACCTTATGAATGTGATCTATGTGGGAAAGCCTTCATTCAATGTTCTCCCCTTAAAGAACATGTGAGGACTCACTGGAGAGAAACCTAATCAATGTCATCTATGTGGGAAAGTCTTCAATTATTCTAACCTTAGAAGACATGAGAAGACTCACACAGAGAAACTATAAATGCCTTATGTATGGGAAAGCTTTCACTCAATGTGTTCACCTGAGACAACTTGAGAGAACTCAATATTGGAGAGATACCTTATGAATGTCATCTATGTGGGAAAGCCTTCACTCTCTGTTCTTATCTTAGAATACATGAGAGCCTTCATGCTGGAGAGAAACCTATCAGTGTCATCTATGTGGGAGTCTTTACCAATTATTCTAACCTTAGAAGACATTAGGTGATTCACAGTGGAGAGAAACCTTATGAATGTCATCTATATGGAAAGCCTTCAATAGAATTTTTAACTTTAGTGCACATGAGAGAATTCACAATGTTTAGAAACTGTATGAATGTCTTTCATGTGGGAAAGCATTCACCTGTCATTCTAGCCTTTGACAACATAAGAGAACTCACTGGAGAGAAACCTTATAAAAGTTATCTATATGGGAAAGACTTCACCCATAGTTCTGGCTTTATAAACATGAGAAAACTCACAGGAGAATTACCATAAAAATATCATCTATGTGTGGAAACCTTAGTTTATTTTTATAAGTTAGGCAGTATGAGAGAACTAGAGTGGAACCCTACCAATGCTATATATATGAAAGGCTTCAGTGTTCAGACATAGATTACATAACATTTCATACACTACAAGTGTCTTGAATATAGAAGAGATTTCAGCTGTTTGAGTTATCCTTTAAACACTAGAGAACTCACATACTGAAGACACCATTTGTTAATCTGGTAGAGTTTTAGTCATCTTGACTCATAATGTGGAGAATCAGTGTCAATGTCACCTTATAGGAAAGACTTTGATAAGATCTGATGTTATACAATGTGAGAGACCTCATGATATACATTTAATGAAGGTGGAAGGGTTTTCATCTGCTATTCCAAATGATACAGAGACAGGTCTTGACCAGAAGATGAAGTTCCTTGAGGAAGAGCCAAATAATTCATGCTGGAGATGATATTCATGAAAATTCACACTGTATAAAACTCATATTAGTGTCATGAATGAAGGCATGTCTTCAGTGGTCACTCATTCCTTTAGCGTTAATATTATAATGCTGAATAAACAAGAATCCCAATGTCAATTCAGAAATACCTGCAGCTTGATTTCACATCAGAAAATTCATAATGCAAAATGAAATACTTTATATGGACCCTTTAGTATGAAATTTTAGCAGTCAAGATTTTTTAAATTAAATTCACTTTGTTGAGATACATTCACATACCATACAGTCATCCATGGTGTACAATCAACTGTTCATAGTACCATCATGTAGTTATGCATTCATCACCCCAATCTATTTTTGAACATCTTCCTTACACTAGAAAGAATAAGAGTAAAAGATAAAGGTAAAAAAGAACACCCAAATCATCCCCCCCATCCCACCCTATTTTTCATTTAGTTTTTGTCCCCATTTTTCTACTGATCCATCTGTACACTGGATAAAGGCAATGCGATCCACAAGGTTTTCACAATCACACTGTCACCCATTGTAAGCCACATTGTTATACAATTATCTTCAAGAGTCAAGGCTATTGGGTTGGAGTTTGCTAGTTTCAGGTATTTACTTCTAGCTATTCCAGTAACCTAAAAAGTGTTGTCTATGTAGTGCATAGGAGTGTCCACCAGAGTGATCTCTCGACTCCATTTGGAATCTCTCAGCCAGTGAAACTTTGTTTCATTTCATTTTGCATCCCCATTTTGGTCAAGATGTTCTCAGTCCCATGATGCTGGGTCCAGGTTCATCCCTGGGAGTCATATCCTGCATTGCCAGGGAGATTTGCACCCCTGGGAGTTGGGTTCCATGTAGGGGAGAGGCCAGTGAGTTCACCTGCTGGGTTGGCTTGGCAGGAGAGAGGGCGACATCTGACCAACAAAGAGGTAGAGTCAAGATTTTTAACAAGGCTTACTATAGAAATTATGTAGTTTAACAGTGTAGCAGTGTGAAGTGACACAGGCATGCTGGATGATGAATTTTGTAAGAAGTAATATGAAGTGAGATTAATTCAATAGATCAGTACTTGCATAGATAAGTAAGTACTAATGTTGATTAAAATATAATATGTTGGCCACATTCTAGTATTCTTTTTATGAAGTTCTAAACACAAAGATTTGAATCAATTAGAAAATAATGTTGAGTGTTTACAAAAGCATCTAGAACTCAAAATTATGATCCTTAAATATTATCTTAATATTGTAGTATATATGTTCATGGCAGGTATGGACACAAACATGGGTAAGTAAAAACACTTACGATAGTTACTATCTAACTAACTTATGATAGTTAATACTCCTTAAAAATACCATTTAGTATTTTCACCAAAATTTAGAAAGGAATTAAAAACAAAACTATTTAAATAACACACACACAAAGAAAAGAATTAAGCTAAAGAATTTAGCAAGACCACTGAATAAAAGTCCAGTATACAAAAATTATACCAAGAACAAAGAAAAATGAAGTGTAAATATAAAATTCATTTGAAATATAAAAAGTAAGCAAATAACTAGTAATTATTCTAATTAAATTTGTGGAAGTCCTCTAAACCACAAAACATTAAGAGAAGTTAAAGAAGATCTTAATAAATAGAGTGGATTTGAAGAAGCAATATCATTAAGCTGTCATGTATTTAAATATTAATCTCTACATTTAACAAAATCTTAAAGGTTTTTTTTGTTTTCCTTTTTAGAAAATGACAGCTGATTGTAAAATATCTATGGAAATTCAAAGGCTCAATAATAGCCAAGACAATTTTGAAACACACCTGGAGTATTTACTATAACAGATATCAATATTTCCTGTTTTAAAATTATAACTCCAGATAAACAGTGACATTTGTCTAGAAGAAAATTAAGAATTTATTGAACCCGGAGGCAACAGCCTCTTCAAGAACATCAATCACATGTGTCCCTCTTTCCCATAATGTTGACACCCCTTTTCAATATGAACAAGTTAGGGTGGTCACTGCCTAGACATCCTTGAAGATTGAGAAAATGATTAAATGAGAGGAAGGGGTAGCAACAGACAAGATAGGATTTAACAAAGGATTAAGAATACTGAATCTTTACATGAATGTTTATCTTTTGTTTTATTTATTTTTAGTTGCTAGGGTATTACAATAGCTGGAAGGAAAATAACTGAAAGGGTGGAACTGTAACCCATAACATTTTTTGAAATTACCTATATATCTACTTGTTAAATTGTACTTTGAAAGTTATCCCCTTGCTGTATATGTTATATTTCACAATAAGGAAATAACTGAAATTGTGGAACTGTAACCCATAACATTCCTTGAAATTGCTCTCTAACTACTTGTTAAATTGTACTTTGAAATTTATCACTGTTATGTATATATGTTAAAGTTCACAATTAAAAATGCAAAACAAAACAAAACAAGAAACAAGCAAAAACACTATAATAGAGTGTGGTGTTGGTGGAGGATAGAAAAACTAACCAAGGAAACAAAAGAGGGTCCAGATACAAGACCCATATGACACAGTCACCTGATTTAAGAGAATAGCAACACTGCAGTGTAGTGCTTACATTCTTGAACAAACTGCCCACTGCTCAAAGACATAAAAACTCCAGACCAATAAAGAACTATTCCCCAATAATGGCAAGATAGAAAGTATCAGCAGATACTTGGAAAACATATAACAGTACTGAATGGAAATTGTAGAACCCAGAAATATATTATTAACTGAAATTAAGAGCTCAATGAATGGGTTTATAGCAGAGTAGACACAACTGAAGATTGTATTTAGGATCTGAAAGCCTTGATAGAAGAAAACAGAATAAAGTAATGATAACTGAAAGAATAAAAAATAGAGAAGTTAAGAGATATAAAGTACATTTAAATGAACTCTCCAGAAAGGCAGCAGAGAAAGAAATAGACGTAATAGGTGAATAGATAATGAATGGCTGAGCTATTTCCACATCTGTCAAAACAGCAAGCACAGATTAAAGCCGGTTTATGAATCAATCCCAAACAAGAATAAGGTGGATTAAAGATATTTTCAGGCAAACAAAATAGAAAATTCTCTTGACCAAAAGATACTGAAGACTTCAGGCAGGTGGAAACTATTACAGATGGAATGTTGTTATGTAGGAAGGAAGTCAATGCAAAGAAAATGGTAAGCATGTGGGTAAGTCTAAATTAATGTTGACTTATATGAAAACAAAAGCAACAATATATATATTTAATGTTGACTTATATGAAAACAAAAGCAACAATGGATTTAAATATATATGGAATTAAGGCATGTAAATTGCAAGAAGTGTAAATGACGTTCATGTTGGAAGGTCCTTTGTCCAAGAAAAGGGTAAAAATGCTAATTTGTTAGACTTTGTTAAGGAAGTTAAGAATGCATTTTGTAATTTCTGGGATAACCACTAAAATAATAACAAGAATAAAAAGAGTGTAACATCCAAGCCAACAGAAAAAAATATATGGAATAATAAAAATTGCTTAAGCCAAGAAATTCAGCAAAAAAAAAAAAGAACAAATCTCACTTGTTTAGCACTCTGGAGGAAGGTAGAGACTGCAGAAGGAGTCCACAAATGCTAAATCAAAGAAATAGAAAAATATCAGTTAGGAAACTTCTGTCCTGGACCAACTGGTCCTCTTCTCTCCCCCTCACTTTTTCCAGTGCCAGGATACCTCCCACATCGCACTGGGGACACAGAGTATAAAAACACAGCAGTGAGATAGATCTCCACATATATCCAGACACAAGGACCCAAGTCTGAAAAGACCCAGGGCAGGATACAAGCCACTGAGGAGTGCTGAATACCAAAGGGCCCCAAGGAGTAGCTTCCAAAATGGAAAACTAGGGAGGGGACAGCAGAACCTACTTCTCTCCCAAGAGCAGTGAGTTTCTATCTGTCCAAATCAAGTGTTTGGGGATTCAAGGAACAAGGGAGGACAGTACAGTGCCCAGGAAATGTGAGATGAAGAGAATGAGAAACCATGATCATAGACCATAATTCCCTTTTTGGATCCTGATGCCCATCCTCCCATCCTTGAGGGAAGCAGCCGCAGGGGGCTGATCCTTTCCTGATGGGTGTCTCTCGAATGAGACAGCCACAGGAGTCCTCCACCCCAAGAGCAGAGGAGGTCATAGTCCAACACTGAGCCAGATATTGGGCAGTGAACTGAGAACATGGGATCTCTGCATTTTTAGTCACCACCACCCCCAGTCAGGTGCTGAAAGATGGCACTGTATAACTGAGTTAGGGGTGAAATAGGTAGCCAAAGAATGCTATCTTCTGGGCAGGCCAGAAATTGCAGGAAAAAAAGATGGCTTTTTGGACCCTATCCCAGAGTCCATTGGATCTGGTCTATGCCCCCTCCCTGAGTACATAGGCTTATTTTTGCATGGTAATTCTCGTGATCCAACTGTCAAAGAAGAACCTTAACACAAATGCAAGCAGCCAATGATATCCTAGACAAGAGAGAGAAATCAGGTTTCAGAATAAACCAATCAAGATAAACAGTTGACCAGATATCAGTAACAAATCACAAGCCGTACTAAAATGCAACAACAAATAAAAGATGTTGAAACACATTTCCTAAACAAATTCAAGAATATGGTTAAAGAGATGAAGGATATTAAGAAGACACTGGGTGAACATGAAGAATTTGAAAGAATACATAGAAAAATATCTTATGGAAATGAAAGACACTATAGACGAAATTAAAAATATACTAGACACAGCAGATTTGAAGAGGCAGAAGAAAGAATCAGTGAGCTAGAAGACAACAAGCAAATTCAAACAGACAAAACAACAAATGGAGAGAAAAATGGAAAAATTTGAGCTGAGTCTCAGGGAAACTATTGACAACATGAAGCATACAAAAATATTCATCTTGTGTGTCCTAGAAGGAGCAGAGATAGGAAAAAGTCCAGGAGGAATACTTGAGGAAATAATGGCTGAAATTTTCCCAACACTTATAAAGCATAAATATGCAAATTAAGCCCAATGTATTACAAACAGTAAATCCATATAGACCCACTCCAAGGAGATACTAATCAGACTTTCAAATGCCAAAGGAAGGAGAGAATACTGAAAGGAGCAAGAGAAAAGTGATTCACCACATATAAGGGAAGCCACATAAGATTCTGTGCTGACTTCTCATCAGACACCATGGAGGCAAGAAGGCAGTGGTATGATATACTTAATATACTGAAAGAGAAAAATTGCTAGCCAATAATTCTTTATCCAGTAAAGCTGTCCTTCAAAGGTGAGGGAGAGCTTAAAATATTGACAGATAAACAAAAGCTGAGAGAGTTTGTTAACAAGAAATAGTAAAGGGAGTTCTGCTGAAAAGAAAAGACAGGAGAGAGAGGCTTGGAGGAGAGTACAGGAATGAAGATTATCAGTAAAAGTAACTAAAAGTATAAAAAGAGAAAAAAAATAGATTTGAAAAATAAAAGCCAAAAGATAAGATAGTTTAAGTAAGTACTGATTTTACAGTAATAACATTGAATGTTAATGGATTAAACTCCCCAGTCAAAAGGATTGACAGAATGGATTTTTAATATGATCTATCTATATGCTGTTTACAAGAGACTCATTTTAAACCCAAAGATACAAATAGGTTGAAAGTGAAAGGATGGAAAAAGATATTCCACAAAGCAGTAACTAAAAAAAAGCTGGAGTTGCTGTACTAATATCAGACCAAATAGCCTGTAAATGCAAAAACCTTTTAAGAGATGAAGGACACAATATGTTCTGGTTTGCTAGAGATGCCATTATGCAAAATACCAGGAAAGGATTGGCTTTTATAAAGGGGATTTATTAGGTTACAAATTTACAGTTCTAAGGCCACAAAAGTGTCCAAACTAAGGCATCAACAAGAGGATACCTTCACTGAAGAAAGGCTGATGGTGTCTGGAACACCTCTATCAGCTGGGAAGGCACATGGCTGGCATCTGGATTGTGTTTCAGCTCCTCTGTCTCAACTCCTGTACGTCCTTGCTTCTTTCTCCCAGGGCATTTCTCTCTAAGTGCCTGGGGGTCCTCTCTTAGCTTCTCCAGGGCAAACTCTGGGCTTCATCTCTTAGCATCTCCAAACGTTCTTCTGTCTGCATCTCCCAGTGTCCCCAAGCATCTGGGTCTGTGTAGGCTCTTAGCTTCTCCCAGGAGCAAACTCTGGATTACTTACCTAAACTTCTCTCCAAAATGACTCTCTCAGCTTCTCTGAGCTCCTTCTCTCCATGAATTCTCTTAAAGGACTCCAGTAAATTAATCAAGGCCCACCCTGAATGGGCAAGTTCACACCTCCACGGAAATAATTTAATCAAAAGGTCTCACCCATTGTTGGGTGGGTCCCTTCTCCATGGAAACATTCAATCAAAAGTTCCCATCCCACAAGATTGGATTAAAGGATCATGGCTCTGGGGTCCATGACTCTTTCAAACTGGCCCACCATATATTGATAAAAGGGGCAAATCACCAAGAAAAAGTAATCATAAATATCTATGCATCTAATCAAGGTGTCCCAAAGCACATGAGGCAAACACTGGGAAAACTGAAGGGAGTAATTGACATCTCTACAATAATAGTGGGAGATTTCAACACACTACTCTCTTCAATAGATAGAACATCTAAACAGGATCAATAAACAGAGAACCTAAGTAATATCATAAATGAACTAGACCTAACAGACATATAAAACATTACACCTCAAAGCAGCAGGATATATTTTCTTAAGTGCTCATGGAACCTTTTCCAGAATAGACCACCTGCTGGGGCACAAAACAGGTCTTAATAAATTTAAAAAGACTGAAATTGTACAAAACAGCTTCTCTGATCATAATGGAATGAAGCTGGAAATCAGTAGCAACCAGGTAACTGGAAAATTCCAAATATATGGAGGTTAAACAATATACTCTAAAGCAGTCAGTAGAGCAAAGAAGAAATTGCAAGAGAAATCAGTAAGTATCTTGAGAGGAATTAAATCAAGAATACAACATATCAAAACTGATGTGATGCAGAGAAGGCAGGGCTGAGAGGGAAATTTATAGCTTTAAACACATTAAAAAGGAAGAAAGAGCTAAAATCAAAGACCTAAATGCACACCTGGAGAACTAGAAAAAGAACAGCAAACTAATCCCAAAGCAAGCAGAAGGAAAGAAATAACAAAGATTAGAGCAGAAATAAATGAAATTTAAGAACAAAAACACAAGAGAGAATCAATAAAACTAAAAGTTGGTTCTTTGAGAAGATCCATAAAATTGACAAGTCCTTAGCTAGACTGGCAAAGAAAAAAAGAGAGGATTCAAATAAAGAAAATTAGAAATGAGAGAGGGGTCATTACAATGAAACCTGAAGAAATAAAAAAAGATCATAAGAAGATACTATGAACAGTTGTACCAACAAACTCAATAGCTTATATGAAATGGAAAATTTCCTAGAAACAGACAAACAACCTACACTGACTGAAGAAGAAATAGAAGACACCAAGAAACCAATCACAAGTAAAGAGATTGAATCAGCCATCAAAAACCTCCAAACAGAAAGGCCCAGGACCATATGGCTTCACAGGTGAAATTTATCAACAATTCCAAGAATTAATTCCAATTCTGCTCAAACTCTTACAAAGTATTGAAGAGGAGGGAACACTACCTAACTCACTTCTATTAAACTAATGTCACCCAAATACCAAAAACCAGAAAAAGATAATGCTTAGACCTTACATGAAAAGCACAAGCAACAAAACAGAAAATAGATAAATGGTACCCTCAAAATTGAATACTTCTATGCTTCAAGGAACTTTGTCAAAAGGGTGAAAAAGCGGCTGACTCAAAGGCAGAGCATATTTGGAAACCACATATCTGATAAGGGTTTGATATCCAGTTTATATAAAGAAATCCTACAACTCAACAATAAAAAGACAAACAACCAATTTAAAAATGAGCAAAAGACTTGAATAGACATTTCTCCAAAGAGGGAATACAAATAGCTAAACACACACACACACAAACACACACACACGAAAAGATGCTCAACATCATTAGCCATCAGGGAAATGCAAATCAAGACCACAATGAGATATCATTTCACACCTACTAGAAAGGCTACTATTTTTTTTTATTAAGTTCAGTTTTATTGAAATACATTCACACACCATACAATCATCCATGGTATACAATCCACTGTCCACAGTATGATAACATAGTTATGCGTTCATCACCACAATCTATCTCTGAACATTTTTCTTACATCAGAAAGAACCAGAACAAGAATAAAAAATAAAAGTGAAAAAAGAACACCCAAATCGTCCCCCCATCCCACCCCATTTGTCCTTCAGTTTTTATCCCCATTTTTCTACTCATCCATACACTAGATAAAGGGGATGTGATCCACAGGGTCTTCACAATCACACTGTCACCCCTTGTAATCTACATTGTTATATAATTGTCTTCAGGAGTCCAGACTGCTGGGTTGGAGTTTGGTAGTTTCAGGTATTTACTTCTAGCTATTCCAATACATTAAAACCTAAGATGTGTTATCTATATAGTGCATAAGAATGTCCACCAGAGTGACCTCTCGAGTCCGTTTGAAATCTCTCAGCCACTGAAACTATTTCGTCTCATTTTGCATCCCCCTTTTGGTCAAGAAGATACTCTCAGTCCCACAATGCCGGGTCCACATTCATCCCCGGGAGTCATATTCTGCATTGCCAGGGAGATTTACAACCCTGGGAGTCGGGTCCCACGTAGCAGGGAGGGCAGCGAGTTCACCTGTCGAGATGGCTCAGTTAGAGAGAGAGAGGGCCACATCTGAGCAACAAAGAGGTACTCAGGGGGAGACTCTTAGGCACAATTACATGCAAGTTTAGACTCTCCTAGAAAGGCTACTATTAAATAAACAGTAAACTTCAAGTGTTGGAGAGGATGTGGAGAAATAGGAACACTTAGTCACTGCTGGTGGGCATGTAAAATGGTAGAACTGCTGTGGAAGACAGTCTGGCAGTTTCTTAGAAAGCTAAGTATATAGTTGCCCTAAGATCCACATCCAGAACTGAAAGCAAGGACACGAACAGACATTTGCACACCAGTGTTCATAGTGGCATTATTCACAATTGCCAGAAGGTGGAAGCAACCCAAGTGTCCATCAACTGATGAATGGATAAACAAAATGTATTTACATACAATGGAATCTTATTCAATAGTAAGAAAGAATACTACTATGAATTATGAAGCAGGAGACAGCATTATGTTGAATGAAAAAAGTCAGACATGAAAGGACAAATATTGTATGATTTCACGAATATGAACTAATTATAATATGTAAACTTATAGACATAAAATCTAGAACATAGATTATCAGGAAATAGAATGAGACTAGAGAATGGGAAGTAGTTGCTTAATATGTGCAGAATTTTTAACTAGGTTAAATTAAAGTTTGGGAATGGAATTTAGGTGATGATAGCACACTGTTGTGAGTATAATTAACAGTGTTGAATTGTCTGTGAATTTTTTTGATAGGGGAAAGTTAGAGTCATGTGTGTCACCAGAAGGAAAGCTAGAAGTCAAAACACAGGACTGTATAACACAATGAATCTTGTGCTGGACAATGACTGTGATTAACAGTACAAATATAAAAAAGTTATTTCATAAAGTAAAACAAGTTTATGACACTATTACAAGGAGTTAATAAGAGAGTGGTATATGGGGAAAATGCACCTATTGCAAACTATGGATTATATTTAACTAATATCTTAATATTCTTTCATCAACCATAACAAATGTGCCATACCAATGCTAGACATCAGTGATGGAGGAGATAAGGAGTATCAGATATTTTTTTTTTTTGGAGTAATGAAAATGTTCTGAAATTGATTGTGGTGATAAATGCACAACTATGTGATGATACTGTGAGGCACTGATTATACACTTTGGATGAATTGTATGGTGTGTGAATATATCTCAATAAAATTTCAGGAAAAGAAAAAAAATTCTTAGTCAAAAATGGGAAAAGGAGAGAAAAGGGAACATAGAACAGGAGAGAAGAAAAGAACAAAGACATAATATACTTTTAAATTCAAACAATAATTAAAATGCATTTTTAAAGTAAATGCTATAAATAAATGATAAGAGATACCAGACTTGATTCAAACAACAACAAACCCACAAGTTATTTACAAGGACCACACCAAAAAAGTAAGAAAGTACACAGAAAGATTAAACAGTTATCTGGAAAAAAGATAACTTGAAATGTATACAAATATATTTGAAATTTTGAGAGAAAAATAAAATTCTAAGAAAAGCACAACCTGTCAAAACTTAAATTTTAAAAGTAGGAAATATCCATTAAATAAGTTGAATTTGTAAATTCAAAGTTCATACACAGAGGCCCAAATGGCTTTGCAGTGTGAATTTTATTAAATATTTAAGGCAGAAATAACACATATCTTATAAATTATTAAGTAGAATAGAAACTTTTTAACTGTTTTATGTAGCCAGCATCAACTTGATAACCAAACTTAAGGACATAATTAGGACCAATGTCATTTATGAACATAGATGCAAATGTCTTAAATAAAATACTTGTATTTAGCAAGGTATTCAATGAAAATATTTTTTGTTAACCTTTCAAAACTCAACCAATGGAATTCATCACATTTACAAAATGAGAAAATTATGTGTCAATAGATTAAAAAGTATTACATAAAAAGATATATCATGCAAATACTAAGCAGTGTTCCCATACCATTATCTGAGTAAAATGTAAGGCAACAAATACAACTAAAGATACAGGACCCTTGAGAATGATAAAAGGTTCAATTCAGGAAGAAGATACAGCAATTCTAAATTTGTAAGCACCTAATAACATAGTCTTAACCATACATAAAGCAAAAAAAAAAAAAAAAAAGTTAGAAATACAAGGAGAAGTAGAAAAGGGACCTAATAAGAAAGGAAAGAATTTTGGAAATTATGAAGATGGTTGATAGAATATGGCAACCATAGGAGCAAAAGAGATGGACATTCAATAATGGTGTACTTTAACATCTGTTATGTGTTGAACTGTGTCCCCTAAAAACATATATTCAAGTCCTAACCCCCTGTCTCATGAATGTGATCATATTTGGAGATAAAGTCTTTGAAGCTGTGATTAAGATGAGGCCAAACTGAATTAATCCAATATGACTGGTGTTCTTACAAGAAGAGGGAAATTTGGATACAGGAAGACAGGCACGAAGGGAAAACATCATGTGATATTGGAAGCAGAGATTGAAGTGCTGCAGCTGCAAGCCAAAGAATGCCAAGGATTGCCAGAAAACCACCGGTAGCTAGGAAGATGCAAGGAAGGATTCTCCTAGACAGGTTTCAGAGTGATCATGGCCCTGCTAACATTGGTTTCAGACTTCCAGCCTGCAGAACTGTGTGAATAAATTTATATTGTTTTAAGCCATCCAGTTTGTGGTACTTTTGTTGTGGCAGCCCTAGGAGACTGTTACGTGGGTATAAACCAAAAATGGACTGTAGCCACATCTAAGCTTCACTGAGTGGTGCCTTTAAAAGATAGCAGTGAGAGGAAATTCTCTCAGTGGGCAGAGCTTCAGATGATGCACCTTGTCATCCACATTAATAAAAAGAAGTGACTCAAGGTTGGCATAAATAGACTCATGAGAAGTGGCAAATGATCAAAGGGCTGGAGGAAAATGATTGAGAAATTAAGAATGAGGATGTCTGGTGTAGAAAGATGTGGATGCCCTTAGTATAGTGGGCCCAAATGCGAAGATCTTTATATTGGGTGTTAATACCCACCAGAAAGCATATATCATGGAAGAGGCACTAAACAACAAATTAGAACTGATCTGGCTGTTTAACATCAGTCAGACTCTGTCACTGGCCACTGCAGTGTTGGCACAGTGGGCACACAGAGTTGCCAGGATGGCGGTACAGGCCATATAGATATGGCCCGACAGCACAAGTTTCCACTTAGCTTCCACTTAGCAAGTCTGAGCCAGCTAGTGCCATTTCCAAATGTCCAACCTGTCCAAACTTCCAGCAACAGAATTCAACAAGTCTCTAGTTTAAGGAGACCATCTCACAAAGAGGAAAATAATCAGCCACTTGGTGTCACATTGACTATTTTCTTCCCTCTTCCACTCTTGAAGGGATAGTGATTCATTTTGACTGGGAAAGACATATTCTGGATATGAATTCACTATCTGGTGGCTACAGAGTGTTTGATCCACCCATAATAGGTAGAATATATATGTTCAGGAGTCAGAGTTGTTCCCAGTGACCCTTTTGGGGGAATTTATGTTTCCTTTGCCCACAATTCTGGGTTCTGTGGATTTAGAGGTCATCATTCCCATAAAGGAATGCTTATACAATAAGAGTACTACTGGATTTTCTCCTATCACTGCCAACCAGTCACATAAGACTTCTTGAGCCAAGAGAGACAAGAATCACCATCTTGGCAGGTTTAATTAACTTTAATCATCAGGAGGTAGGGTCAAGGAGGAATACATTTGAAACCTAGGTGATGCTCTTGGGTATCTCTTGGTACTCCTTGCTTAATTTTGACAATAAATAGACAAGTGTAGTAGCTATGGTCTGCAAAATGCAGGGGCTCAGACTTTTAAGGTTAAAAGTGAGCCATGCAACCATGGATGCAGAGGTACTAGCTACGGGTGAGGGGAAACTGGAATGGAATGTAGAGGAGGGAGGCTGTCATTTGAGGCTTTGAGTACAGCTGTAGCAGAGGGACTATAGTTTATCCCATTAAACTTCTTACAAGTTCTCCCCAGGAAAAGAGGCCTACCAGAAACCAAGAGGAGGTTATAAGTAGAACCTACAAGGAGACGGGGATGTGAATTGCCCAAGGGGTGGACTGTAGTGGACACTGTGCCACATAGAGTCTCCTGATGGCTAGGATTAGAAATACTTAATCCTCTAGTTCTGAGACTAATGCTGGATGACAGGCCTCAGTTGTCAGCCCTCTGGGAATTACCCTTGGCTAAAAGAGCTACTTTGTCCAATGCTGTGACCCCTTTCCTTGGGGAATAGTCTGCATCCAATGACTGGTCAGTATTGGTATGTAAAGGCCCAGCACCCCCACTCCAATATGGGGCAACTCTGAAGGGTCATGTCTATTTCAGAACTCCTGGTGGGGTTGGCTGGGAACTTTTTTGTGATTATGGGACAGCCCATCTTCTCCTTCTGTCCGATCCTACTTTCTTCTCTTCCACCATTGGTAGTGGTGTGCTATAGCTGGCTTATACTAGCATATAGGATCTGTTTGTTAAATTTGCAGGAATTTTGCAAGCTAATTGATGTCATGTTGGTAGCTTGGAATCAGTCATGATGGAAGTCTTTATACCATAAACATCAGCAAACAATAAAAATTAGGGCACTTTTTGCCTCTTGAGAGCAGGTTGTTAAACATTTACAAGTGCACCATTGCTCCCATATCTGGGGTGGGGGGGGAGTGTGTTGTGGGCTTTCCCTTACCCCTCTCAGATTTTATAACCACAGGAGAGGATTCTTATCCTCTGCTCTGTCCCATACATGGGGGAACAAACCTTGCTACCTGTTCACATGGAACAGCAGCTTTCTTTCTCATTTTGACCAAGACTCAGATTAAGAAATAAATTTTTCATTATGACCTAGCATACATGCACACACAGTCACACACACATTCATATTCATGCATATAACACAAATGCAAAAGTTTACCAAAAAATATCTGTTCACTTCTTATACACAATGCTCTTTAATATTTTCTACTTTTTTAGTATTGATCATAAATGACTACTCCTCCTGAGTAGGTGATTTCACAACCATACTAATAGGATAGATCCCACAGTTAAAAACAAACAAACAAACAAACAAACAAAAACACAAAGCTATGTCAAGAGCAGCGGGCAAGTACACAAAAACATCTTTCTATATATTTATACACATCAATAGAATAGAGCAGGTGTCCCTTTGCTGCTTTGTGGATAGGAACATATTTTTAAGTAAAGGATAAAGGATATTTATTCTTATGAACAGATACTGTGGCTCCTCAGTAGGGTTTTTGGAGGTGAATTTAATATACTCACAATTGAAAAGAAATTATTTTGCTGCAGCTTCTGACTTCTAAAAATGAGAAAATTATACCCATAGATCACAAACATACCAGTCTAGGACCCAGAAAAAATATTCTAAAATTAAAACAAATTTGTTCAGAAATACTTATGTTCCAAAGCAATAGTACTGAACTGCTTACAGTTTGTGAATGTTATCTCATGCTAAGACATTATAAAGGATGGACCGGTGGGTGGAGAAGGGTGAATCAGTAATAATTGATGGCATGTTCGCCTAAAACTGCTTAAAAAGAGTTCTAAAACATTTTTCATTTCAATTCAGCAATTTATTAAATACCTACTATGTGCAAAGGCCTTCAGGAAACCAAAAGATAATGAATTAACACTCAGCTTCTAATCTTGTATTTTCTAGTAGAACAAGACAAGTCTACAGAAGTGACTGTAAGAATAAGAGGCAGAGGAGAGCAGGAGAGGTATCCCACGCAAGGCAAAACATGACTGTGGCAAGAGTGGAGGTGGATTTCCCATGTCATTGGACCTCTGTGTCCCATCTCTTTGACCTCCTCAGGAACATGGCTCCATCAATGATCTCCCCTTGTGCCAGAATCTTCAATTTCTTCTCTATTCTTTTTCTTCAGCATATAAACTTCAGCTCAAGTTTCTCTAAAAACAAAACAAAACAAATAAAAAAACTCCTTTTTACTTTATTATCTGTTTCTATGTATTTCCTTCCCTTTACAGCCAGTCTTATTGAACAAATGATTTAGTGTCTACTTTGAATCTGTCCTTCACATCCTGCTGCAATCTGGCTGCGTTTTGACCCACTCCCCCAGTCGAGGTCATCAGTGTATTTCCTTTTTAGTTCTAAACCCTCCTTCAGGCTTCTGCTGGGTTGAAGTTTGTAACTATTGTCTATCTACTTTACCTAGCTAGATATATAAGCAGTTTTTTTCACATCAAGTATTTTATTTTGTTTTAGAAGAAAATATAGGAGATTATCTTTGACCATAGAATAGGGAAGATTTTTTTTTGTTTTTTTGTTTTTTCTTTTTTGTTAAAGGAAGAAAAACAATCCATAAAGGAAAAATTGACAAATTTGACTATGTTAAACTATATATTTGTGCACTACAAACAAAGTTAAAAAACAAGACTCAGAAATATAAGGAGAATGTATTAATAGCTAACATAACCTACAAAGAATTAGCTTTCAGAATACATAAAGAATTTCTGCAAATCAATAAAAAAAGATAGACAACTGTGATGGTTATGTTCATGTGTCAGCTTGACCAGGTGATGGTGCCCAATTGTCTGGTCAATAAAGCACTGGCCTGTTGCTGTGAGGACATTTCGTGTACTTAAATCATTAGTATGTTGATTGCATCTGCAGTCGGCCAAGGGGAGTGTCTTCCATAGTGAGGGACATTTAATCTAATCAGTTGAAGGCTATTCAGGGGGAGGTGATAGCTTCAGAAGTCAGAAGAGAGAACTTTCCTTTCTACTTTGGCCAGCCTTCAGGCTCCTGGGGAATTCATCGAAGACCTTCATCAGAGTGCCAGCTTGCAGCCTGCCCTACAGAATTTGGACTCACATCCCCACAGTTGCATGAGACACTGTTATAAAATCTCATACTATTTATAGATATCTCCTGTTGGTTTTGTTTCCCTAGAGAATCCCGACTAATACAATAACCTAACAGTAAAATAGGAAAAGTTTATGAATAGACAATTCACCATAAATATGTGAAAAATGCTTACCTTGCCAAGTAATCATGGAAATGCAAATGCAAAAATTCAATTGCAAAAGAAATTCCAATGAGATACCATTCCACACCAATCACATTGGCAAAAACTTAAGAGTATGATAATATCAAGGGTTAGTGAGTAAATCAGTAGGAATTCTCATACTCTGCCTGTGGTCATATAAATTGGAATAATCATCTGGAGACCAATTTAGCTATATATGGAATCGTTGGAAATTCTCTCACCTTTTAACCCAGAAATTCAGCTTCTGGAATTATATCATAGAGAAACTTTTAAATACCTGCTAATGAATACTATACATTGTTTATGGATGCATACACATCACATGTGGAAAATTAATTTAAAAATTCATGGAAATTGGAATTTAAGGAGAGAGGAAGAAGAATGGAATCTGAGGGGGGTACACAGTAGGTCGAAGATTTAATCTGTGAAGTGTTACTATTTTTAAAAGTTTGAAGTAGATTTGACAAAAGATGTTATATACAGTTTTTTCTTATATTATTCTCAATACTTTCTTATGTTTGAAATATTTCATAATTATAAAAAATTATTTAATATTTCATTATTTTTTTTTTTTTTTTTTTTTAACAATATTAACATGGTGTAAAGTGCCCGTCTTGATTTGGAAGAAAGTTTGGAGAAACAGAACATTAACAACTTAGGACAGCTTAGTCCTAAACATAGGCCCTATCATGAACTTGCAGTGTGACCTCAGACAAGTTATTTATCAACTTTGCCTCAAATAGAAAAAGTTCTACTTGTTTCACAGTGTATCATTTGTTTGAAAACATCCTGGGAAGCATAAGATACTCTAAAAGAATCCAAGAAGGTATTTTTTTTTTTTTTAGATACATGCACATATCATTTAAGCCTTTTCTATTGTGAAATATGACACATATACAGAAAAGTGCACAAAACATAAATGTATCATTTAATTATCAAAAAGACAAACCCTGTAGCCACCACCAGATCCAAAACACTTCAAGCTCCCAGAAAACCCCTATGTGCCCCTCCCACCATGCTAATTGCTTCCTTGCTTTTTTTTGTCAAGATAATATTCTTCTTTGTTTGTTTCAAGGTAATATTCTTAAGGAAATTTGCTATGACCAGAATTCTCACAGAATTTCAAATCTTTCGGCTCAGGACTCAGCTCAGGAGGTAAGTGCCTCACAGGATTGTTGTTTGAACTCCCTTTTCTCCTACTGCAGGAAGCCCAGCTTGGGCTGTGCCTTGAATGACAGAACCCACTGCCAGGACTCCAGCCTATACTGTGTGGTAGGAACTGTTGAGCACTATGCATACTTACTTAATTCTTAAAACAGGGCCAGTGAGAAGGTTATTACTCTCCCCCTTTTACTGATGAGAAAACTGAGATTCTCTAAGGTTAAAGAGCCAAAGGGAGAGCTCAAGGAAAGAAAAGTTGCATTCCATAAATTTTCAAGACTATTAATTTATCTACCTTTTTCCCCATGGGAAAAATGCACAAGATATGGCCCAGTGTGAGTGATTTTTTATTTGTTTCTGCCTCTTCAAATTGTGTTTATAAATTGCCATTTGGCTTATCTCTGGAGAAGGTTAAAAATTTTTTTTCTTTTGATCAAAGAATTTTGAACACATTTTGGGACCAGTAAAATTATTATGAGTTTTATTAAAAAGGTATAAATACGTGGTCAGCAGTGCCCTTAATCTGCCATTGCAACTAAAGCATGTTCAATAGACAAAAGAAGGAATAGTTTTGCTGATTCACACATTCTAGGACTCCTCCCATTTCACTGGAGAACGTAACTAAACATGCATATCACAGACTCATTCAGGACACAAGCAAAGCCTCAACTGAATAGCAAAAACTGACAGTCTAATCTAACCGGGGAAGACTGCTCAAAACAAAAGGCCATCAGTCTAAATGAATGCTACAGAAAGACACTTCTAAAATAACTGGGCACTTTGAGTTTGGTTTTAGTTCATTAAGTTGCTGAGTATATGCTGAGTTACAAGAAGTAAAATACAATATTTAGTTCCCAAGTGCCTACTCTGTCTAAAATGCTATGCAGGTAGCTTCAAAGGCCCCAAAGTTGAACAAACAAGATGGCACCCCCACCATTAGGGAGGTTAATAGTCTAATGAGCAATAAAAGACAAGTGCATAGATAACTAATTATACAAGGCAATACACAATGAAAGAAGCAGCAGGGAAACAAACTAATAGTTATTTGAGTACCTTTTATGTGCCAGGCATTGTACCAGGCATGTTTCAGGCATCACCTTATTTTAGTCTTATAGTAATGTGATGAGGTAGGTTTCATTCTCAATTCGAGGAAACGGTAGGCAAGCACAATCAAAGAACTAACCTAGGATCACACCAGTAAATGGCACAGCTGAAATTCAAATCCAGATGTATGTGGGTCCCAAAGCATGTATTCCTAACACCCCCCTCAGGTTGAGAGCCATGCCATCTACAGTGATTGTGTATCTCTAAGTAATGAGAAAGGATCAAGAATGGAGAAGGATAAAACATTTTATGATGACTTCAGACATCATTATGTGTTGATGTCCAAGAGTGATTTGGAATTATTTTCTAGAGTGTGATGCATTTCAGCTGGAAGACATTGAACAGATCTGGTCCATAGGCACCCTCCTGCCTCTACCAGCTCCTCAATCCCTGCCTTTGAGATACAACTAATTGAGTTTTATTATTCATGAGAGCACATATTTTCATGAAATAGAAATGAAAACCACACACAAGCAACTCAGCCTCACTGTACAATCTGTAGGGGTCTATTTTCATTCTAATTATATTAATACTTAATTAAATTATTATTTGAATTCCTAATTATCTTTTTGTTTAGGTGACTGTAGCCTCAGTTTTCCTGCTCTTTAATTGCTTGTGTTCACTTAAATACCTACTCCATGGTTTCTCAATAGCTGTCACTGCTGTTATCAACATTTTGAACATAAATGTAGGTTTTCATCATGCTTCGACTCAGCTAACAATCAGCAAAGGTTTGTCTTCATAGGTGTTGTGTGGCATAGAGGGGATGCTAGAAGATTAGTCTAAAATGGATAACTCGGCACTCTCTGGTTTAATTTCAGTTCTACCAGTAAGCCACTAGGCAGACTATGTTGCCTCCAGGCAGTGTCTCTATTTCCAAGCAGGTAGCAACTAAGGATGCTCATCACCCCTTGTCTTCCCTGGAATGCTCATAGGATTTTCTAATGAAAGATATCATTTCTGAAAGTGGTATAAAACACTGTAGAAACTAAACTTGTAGGAAATAATCTCATCCAACTTTTGGCATGTACAGGTCTGCCTGGCTTTGAGAAAGCTGGTTTTATGACAAATTGATCTGCCATAGTTGGAGAGTGCTACAACTTTAGCTTTCCATCAATGTCAAAGAAACCTAAACATAAATGGCTAGAATCTCTGTTCTTTCACTGATGAGAACCAAAATTAACCTGAAGATCGAAAATAACAATATATTGCATGGCAACAAATGCTTAAACTGGTGAAGTTGTGTGACTCAACTGCATGATTCTCAAATGATTCCAATGTAGTAGGTGCTAATGGACTTTAAGAGTCTGAAACATTTACACACTGTGCTGTACATGTGATAAATGAGGAGCTGGTATGTAGTCTGATTTTCATGGGTCATTTCAAACCAATGGCTTTTGAAAATCCTGTTACTTGCTAGTATAACTCCTTAAATGTTCAAGCTCTGAGAAGAAAGTGAGAGTTCCCAGTTAAATTGAGGGGTGATGGTGGATCTTAACAGTATGCTATACTTAAATGCACAGTCCATATACTCTTAATTTGTGTGCAATTATCTAGTGAATTGTCAATCTGTCTTTTTAAAAAGAGTGTGTGAGAAAACAAAATGTACATAAATGTGCACTGATGAAATAAGGGCTTCATGATCTCATATTTTGAAGGCGTGTTTTTCACTGTGTAGTGAGAACAGAAGCATTTGTCTGAGGAGCTAAAATTGACAAGCAAGTTGACATGCAAATATGTGATTCACACATCCTTTCTCAGAAATAAGTAAAATGTGGTCAAATATTTCATTTTCTTCATTGCGTTTATCACCATCTGAAATTATCTCATTTATTTATTTGTATACTTTTTCTTTGTCTGTCTCCTCCGCATTCAAGCAGAAATCCCATGAGGAAAGGAGTATAGTCTGTCTTTGTCATTGCAGTATCCGTGGTGCCTAGAATTTCCTGGTACATAATTGGTGCTTTATAAATATTTATTAAATAAAGGAGTTAATATAAATGGAAAAAGCTTCAGTGCATTACTTCAAAAACATGTGTATATATTTCCCAAATCAACTTGACAGAAGCCTCCACAAAGGCAATATCTACCAGTTTTACTAAGTGCCTTGTTATCAGATGAGGTCAATACACGTTCAGCGGAGTATGGTATCAAGTTCCAGAAACTGTGATACATTGGTTAGAAACAGCAAACCGTTCAGCAACAGCACTTCCGTTCTTTAGGCGTTCTTTTTTTAGGTGTCCTTTTTAAAAATGTGGTATAATTTATAATACTGAAATGTACAGATCTCAAGTGTTTAGTTGATGTGTTTTGACAAATGAATACCCATGCAACCCACACCTTGAGCAAGATACAGAACATTTACGTCATTCCAGAAAGTTCCCTGTGTTCCTTTTTTCTAGTCAATTTCCCTCTTTCTCCCCTTCCCTCTTGCCCCCCCCCCAACAGCCACTATTCTCATTTCTATCACTATAGATTAGCTTTGCTTGTTCTTGAACTTTGTACAAATGGAATCATATGATATGCATTCTTTTGTGGTTGGCTCCTTCCACCTTTTTATTTGTTTATTTTCCATTTGTATTTCTTGTTTTGTGAAGTGTTCCAGTTTTTTAGCCATATTTTATTTGGGCTGCTCTTTTTTATTGTTGGAGTTGTAGGAGTTCTTGATGTATTCTGCATACAGGCCCCTTTCCCCATATTTGTTTGTGACTATTTTCTCCCTATTTCTGGCTTGTCTATTCATTTTTTAAAATGATGTCTTTTGATGAGCAGAATCTTTTATTCTTGAAAAAGTCCAACGTATCAATTTTTTTAGTAGTTTCAGCTTTTGTGTCCTGTCTTAGAAATCTTTGCTAACCCCAAGGTAGCAAAAATATTCTCTTGTGTTTTCTTTTAGAATATCCATCTTGAATTAATTTCTGTGCACTTAAAAAACCCTGAGTTTTATTTAGCTTTTTAAGGGGCTCTCAGAAATGCTGGAAGTACTTTCACTCTACTGGGATTCTGTGATGAAAAATATTCGATTGAAACAAAGGTATTTACTAAAACAGAAAGCTGATGTTGGTCTATAAAATGTGCATTAAAATAAATGAACTTTTACTTAGTTATTTTATTTAAGAACTAACACTAACAGGCAATTTTGAATCACTTGTTCTTAAAAAAGACAAGATGGGCACAGGTGACCTGGTTTGGGTCATTTTATTATTGGTTTTTTTGTTTGTTTGTTTTCTGACTACAACAATTATGTTACCTTTCATTTCATGAATCAGCATCAGTTATCTAAGAAAGTTAGTCCAGCAGCATTTTTTGAAGATAGAAGGGATCTGGTTTGAGACTGAATTTTTTTCCCTCAGAATCCAGAAATAGAACACTTAGAGTTGACTTAAGTTTTTCATCTTATCATGTTCTATGTATTAACTACCCAAGACTTTCAGAAGATAAAGGTTTTCCTGGTTAAAGCTATATTTGCACATTTCTAATGTTAAATTAAAGCAGAGAGTAATAGAAGAAGCATGAGATATGACTCCTGAGTTTGAATGCTATCTCTCCCTCAACCCAGCTTTATACTCACATGAATTTAAGCAAGGCACATAATTCCTCTGAGCATTACTTTCCTCACCTGTAAAATGGAATAGCTCCCTCTTGGAATTATTGTGAATTTTAATGCAATCTTGCAAGTAAAGTGCCTGTCAAGTAGTTGGTGTTCAATAAGTGTTAATCCCACCCCACCCTCAACCATTTTCTATTTCTAATTCTTGAGTTATTCTCTCAAGGAAAGAACATATAAAGCTATACATACTTCAGAAATTAGCCTATAAACAGTGTTTCTCAAACTGGGATTAAAAACCCCTTGGAGTCTTCAAACAGATTCTTAAGGGTCAAAGAGTTTTCTACAGGTTTCTTTTTAGATGTTTTTATTAGGATGATCTTAAAATATTAAAATAAGCAATCTCAAACATCTAAATAATCACTTTCTAACTAAGAATTGCCATGAGATTTCACTATGAATTTTCATTTATGTTTGCAATGTCATGTTACTGAGCTAAGGGGCCATCAATGTGAAGTGTGTGTAACTGGCTGCTGGTAGGTTGGCATGTCCTACTGTCTAAATGACAGTAATGGCTAGTGTCTGTCATTATATGCATGTTGAATTTTTTGTCTTTGAAGGCAAAATTTCTTTTTCCTAGTGATAATACATATAAATAACATTTTCAGTAACCAAGAGGTTAGTTTCTTATGTTATTTAATGAATCATTGCTTTGATTCATATCGTGAAAATGACATGCCACTGAGTAAAGTCCTACTTTTAGGGGTTTATGAGAAATGAACAGAGGCAGACTGAATAATGTAAATGATGTATTTGCATCAAGCAAAACCCAAATGCTTTCAGAACATGCTGTACAAATAAAGATTTTACAGTAATTTGAATATTCTAAATAAAAAAGAGTGGGAATAATAAACTTGATTTATATTTAATTTTGAAATGGTTTAAATGAGTTGCTTCCAGTATTTACTAATGGCTTTTCTGAAATTCTGCATTCTCAAGCTTCATTCATTAAACATGATGCTTGCTTGTGGAAAGCCGCCTCCCGAATCGGGCCTAGCGTATGCGCTGCAGCCTGCTCTAGAGTTACCCCCGCCCATCGAGTGAGCCAAGATGGCGCCTGCATCCTGTTTCCGCATAGTGACGCATGTATCCGCCACCCGCTCCTACCAATCGAAATCCTGTATACGCGATACTAGCCTAGAAGCTTATTGGTTGTTAATTGTGTATAAAAGGTCTTACCCGGACGGGGTAGGGTGAGACAGCCCACAAGGAGCCGTGCCTGACGGCCACATCGAGGCTGCTCTCCCACGAGGCGCCGTGCCCCGTGTGGGAACCAGTAACACAGAATGTTCATCTAGCTGTAGTAAAGGGCTTGCTTTCACAACTGCCGTGTGGTTCGAGTCGTGATTCATGACCAGGTTAGTTCGCGCAGTCTGCATCTCTCTCTCTCCTTCCCTGTTTCCCCTCGCCGGCCGGGAACCGGGGACCGAGCGGGGCAGCGCCGGACAAGTGGTGGCCCGTACGGGGAAGCTCCTCCTCCTGCCTCGCTCTCGACGGTCCCTCTGTGAGGAGAGCAGCGCTGCGCGTCGAGCTTACGGCGGACTTCCCGCGCCTGATCAACGCGAGAAGGTGAGTGCGTCTTATTACATGATAGTTAGGGCCCGTGGGTTTTCAGGTGACCCCGGGGGACTCGGAAGAGCTCTCCGAGTGACTGAAGTATAGTGCCGACTGCAATCATGGGGCAGTCCGGAAGTTCACCTCTCTTAGCTCCCTTAAAGAACCTTTTGAAACAACGGGGTATCTCGGTCAGGAAAAGCTCCCTTCAGCGTTTTCTTGATGATGTTGATACTTTTGCCCCTTGGTTTGCCTGCACCGGCAGCCTTAGCCTACCCTCTTGGATGAAGCTCGGTCGCGACATAGACCGAGCGCGCCAGACGGGCGTGTGTATGGACCCGATTCTAGTACCCATATGGGAGACCGTCCGTGCGGTCCTTGAACTAGAATCGGCTACCGGCCTAAGCCCGTCCTCTGTCTTGCAAGAAGCACGGTGCGCGCTCCAAGAAACCCAGTCAGTTTCGTCAGCGGACGGCTCCTGTAAGGGCAAACCGCCGGAGTCCAGTGACTCTGACTCAGAGTCAGATAGCGATACTGACGAGAAGGCGGAAGCATCCCCGCTAATTGAGTGGGAGGAGCCTCCCGCCACACCCGTGCGGCCTTCCGCCCCGCCAATGTCTACCGCTGCACCCCCAGGGACACCCCAGCTCCCAACTGACGCCTTGGGCGGTCCCACCAAAGGACCTTGCCGAGAGCTCCCTCTAGTGGCCATGCCCAGTAAATGTAATTATCCTTTGCTGCCAGACCCGGAAACCCCGATGGGTCGGTCAGGGGAGGGGCAACCTTTGCCGTACCCCCCGCCCGAGTATACAGGCCCTCAGGACCCTTTGCCATTAGGTAGTGGTGGGAGACATTTCTGGAGATGGAACCCTTTCACAACATTTAGACCTTTTGGCATGCTGGGTGGCTACCAGCCACTTGAGCCGCAGCCAGTCTCAGAAATGTACCCGGTTATTATCAATCCCCAAGGTGGCAATCGGCACGAATCATATGATTACAAACTATTGAGGGAATTGAGGCAGGCCGTCCATCAGTATGGCCCCAATGCCCCTTATACCTTGAACATGATCGAGAACCTCTCTGCTCTAAATCATACACCCGCAGATATTTTTCAGCTAGCCCGTGCTTGCTTGCCGTCAGGCCGATTCATAGATTGGAAAGCATGGTTTGAGGAGTTAGCTGAAGAGCAGGCCGCAAGGAATGCGGCGGGGAGACGTGGCGGGTGGAATGCTGACATGCTGTTGGGGAGAGGCGCCCATGCCCAGAACCAAACGGGTTTCCCACAAGAGGTCTATGCCCAGATCTTCCGCTGTTTTGTGGGTGCCTGGAAAAAGCTAACAGGTGAGGGAGAGGCTCAGGCCTCACTCAGCAATATACACCAAGGCCCCACAGAACCATTTGCGGATTTTGTAGCCAGGATGCAAACCGCAGCTGAGAGAATCTTCTCAGATCCAGGAGTAGCAGAGACTGTGGTTAAGCAAATGATTTTTGAGCAGTGCAACAAGGAGTGCAAAGTTATCCTGGCACAAAACAGAGCAAAAAATTTGACAGAGTGGGTCAGGCTCTGTAGAGATGCCGGCAGCCCTTTAACTAATGCAGGTCTAGCTGCCATGCTAGCCAGCTCCCTACAGGTGGCTACAAAAAGCCCGAGAACCTTAGGGGCAAAGTCTAACGGGTGCTATGGCTGTGGCCAATCAGGGCACTTTAAGAGAGATTGTCCCAATAGACGTCAACCCCCTGCCACTCAACGGTTTGGCGAACCAGGTGCAGCAACCAGGCCGTGTGGCCGTTGCCACAAAGGCCCCCACCGCGCAGAAGACTGTAAATCGGTTTTCGATGCGCAGGGTAGACGCCTCTCTGGCCGCCCCGAGCAGATTCCAAAAAACGGGAAGAGGGGGTCCGCCCTTTCGACGGACCCCCTTGCATGCCATTCGACAACACAGGATCCGATCAAATTCGTGCGTCCCCCGGCTCAGCAGGACTGGACCTCTGTGCCACCTCCAGACTCGTACTAACCCCCTCCATGGGTGTCCAGTTAGTAGGGACCTCCTTCAAGGGGCCCTTACCGGCTGGTACTGTAGGGCTCATATTGGGAAGAGCATCCACGGCCCTGAAAGGATTAACAGTTATACCAGGACTTGTAGATTCAGATTTCACAGGCCGTGCCCAAGTTATGGTTCAATCTCAGCGGGGCACCTTAGTCATTGCAGAAGGTGATAAGCTGGCGCAGCTCCTGCTCTTACCCAGCTTACATGCAGTCTTTCCAAGCAGAATCAGACAGAGAGGGGAAAAAGGGTTCGGATCCAGTGGAGCGATTTTTGAGGGACTCCATATGTCCCTGGAGTCTCGACCTATGCTAACCATTAAGGTGCAAGGCAGATCTTTCTTGGGCCTGCTCGATACAGGGGCCGATCGGTCTATCATAAGACAACAAGAATGGCCCCCCACCTGGCCAACGAGCAGGGCGGAAGAGCCCATTAGAGGAATAGGCCAAATTTCAGCGCCCATGCTCAGTGCAGCTGCCCTTCATTGGGCCGATGAAGAAGGACACCAAGGCAGTTTCCAGCCTTATGTATTAGCCCTGCCTGTGTCTTTGTGGGGAAGAGACATTCTGACCCAAATGGTCGTTACTTTAATTAGCGGCTACTCCCCAACCTCTAAGCGACTGCTAAAAGAAATGGGGTATACCCCCGGCAAGGGTTTAGGAGCTTCACTGCACGGACGTGCGGAGCCTATACAAGCTGCCCCCAAGTCTGACAGACGAGGCTTGGGTTTTTCATAGGGGCCACTGAGGAGAGATTCCCACCCACACCTATAAAACTAAAATGGAAAACCGAGGCTCCGGTGTGGGTGCCTCAGTGGCCCTTGCCACAGGAAAAACTTGCAGCGTTGCACGCCCTAGTATCAGAACAACTAGAAAAGGGCCATATCGCCCCTTCCACGTCACCGTGGAACACCCCTATATTCGTAATAAAAAAGAAATCTGGTAAATGGAGACTGCTACATGATCTAAGAGCTATTAACGATTGCATGGAGCCTTTAGGGCCCGTTCAGATGGGACTGCCCCTCCTCTCGGCATTACCGGAGCACTGGTCGATTTTCATCATAGATCTGAAAGATTGCTTCTTTTCTATTCCGCTCCACCCTGAAGACACCCCTAAGTTTGCCTTTACTGTGCCCTCTAGTAATCAAGAGGAGCCCTGTCAACGCTTTGAATGGACAGTCCTGCCCCAAGGCATGGCTAATAGTCCTACCATGTGCCAGCTGTATGTCGCTGCGAAGCTAGCTAGCACTCGGCAGCAGTTCCCTCAAGTGAAAATCATCCATTATATGGATGACATTCTCTTAGCCCATAGAGACACAGATCTTCTTAAAACAGCTTTGTCACATTTAGTCCTTAGTCTTAGAGAAGCTAACCTAGAGATTGCCCCTGAAAAAATCCAAATGACTGACATTACCACTTTCCTGGGGGCGAAAGTCGCACCCACTCATGTTTCCCCCCAAAAGGTGTCTCTCAGGCTAGACAATATACACACTCTCAATGATCTACAAAAACTCATGGGGGATATCAATTGGATCCGTCCATACCTAAAAATACCCAATGTCAAACTAACACCTTTGTTCGACCTGTTGAAGGGGGATTCTAATATAAACTCACCTCGAAGCTTCACTCCAGAGGCAAGGCGAGCACTATGCCAGGTGGAACAGGCGCTCAGTGGCGCTGCATTGAAGGGAATAGACCCTGATGAGCCTTTTGAAGCCTGCGTGCTGCCGACAGAATTACAGCCCACTGCGGTACTGTGGCAGCGGGGGCCGCTGCTCTGGGTCCACCCTGGAGTTTCCCCCAAAAAAGTCCTAGAGCACTATCCTACAGCGGTTGCAGACTTGGCCCTAGAATGCATTAAAAGGGCTGTGCAGCATTTCGGTCAGCAGCCCAAAAATCTCAGGGTGCCTTATTCTTCCCAGCAGCTTGAGATACTCACCGGATGCATAGATCAATGGGCCATTCTCCGGTGTACATTTCTTGGTCCCATTAACAATCAGTTCCCTAAGGCTCCTCTCTTGCAGTTTGTCACCCGGCACCCAGTGATTTTTCCCAAAGTAACCTCTCCTAGGCCACTAGCAGGCGCCCCCACCGTATACACGGACGGCTCCAGCTCTGGAACAGGGGCGTATTGTGTGGAGGGGGACACTCCTAAAACAGTGCTCTTCCAACCACAAAAGCCTCAATGGGTAGAACTGCAGGTTATCATTGCAGTCCTGGAAAGCCTTTCCGAGCCCTTAAATGTCGTCTCGGATTCTGCTTATGTTGTGAACTCTGTACAAATTTTAGAAACGGTGGGCATTGTTAAACATTCCTCTACAGTAAGGACGTTCTTTGCCAAACTACAGGAGGTTATATGGACCAGGCAACACCCTTTTTACATAACCCATATTAGAGCCCACACAGGTTTGCCTGGCCCTATGGCCCAGGGGAACCATAGCGCAGATGTAGCCACTCGACAGCTGCACATCTTTCCGACGCTGGTACCGTATCAACAAGCCCGAGAATTCCATGCCAAGTTTCACATCAATGCAGGTACCCTAGCTAAGCGGTTCAGCATACCACGTGCAGCTGCTCGAGATATTGTCCGAGCCTGCAACAATTGTGCAGAGCAGAGAGCAGTCCCCTCGGTTGGGGTCAACCCTAGGGGTCTCACCCCAGGGGATACTTGGCAGATGGATGTCACTCATCATTCAGAGTATGGTAAGATCAAGTACTTACATGTGTCGGTGGACACATGCTCCCAAGTTTTATTTGCCTCTGCTGAACCAGGAGAAAGAGTCTCCCACGTCATTGCACACTGCCTTGCTGCATGGGCAGCTTGGGGTAAGCCAAAGACGTTAAAGACGGATAACGGGCCTGCCTACACTAGTAAATCCTTCCAAAAATTTTGTGACAACATGGATGTCCAATTAAAACATGGCATCCCCTATAACCCTCAGGGGCAAGGAATCATTGAAAGAGCGCACAGATCTCTCAAAGACTTGCTTAAAAAACAGAAAGAGGGTATAGGCCACGGCCTGTCCCCAAAAGCTCGACTGTCTGTAGCCTTGCTCACATATAATTTTTTAAACGAAAATTCACAAGGAATGACACCTGCCCTGCAACACACCACCCCGAGTCCTCCGCATAGAGGTCTAGTCCGTTGGAAGGATGTCCTGTCGGGGCAGTGGAAAGGCCCTGACCCGGTGCTCAGCTGGGCCAGAGGCTCTGTTTGTGTTTTTCCCCAGGAACCAGGACGTCAACCAGTGTGGGTTCCGGAAAGACTGGTGAGAACCGTGACATCACCTGAAGAAGCCAAGGAACAGCTGTCAGAAACGCCAACGAATATACAACCTGAACCATTAGACCAAGCCTCCGACCCTGCTGATGATGGCGACGACCGACAAGACGATAATAGTAGGACTGACCACCCCGCGGTTGCCCAAAAAGAGGATCGGTAACTCTGTTCTTTGCTCTCCTATAGCAATCCTTCTAATCTGCCTTTTTCTTTTTAGTGGAACTATATTTCCTCCACAAGCTTCAACGAGTCCTTCCCCCTCACCAATGACACACTGATCCTCTCTTTTGCTAACCTCTCTGTCAAGGTTGTCAACACCACAGTTGCGGCGAATGCTACTTGTGAAACTGGTAATGGCGAGTTAAGTAAGGGAGTCTTGCTTGAATTTCTTAACGTTACAGGGAAGAGCCGCCAGTCTTGTGAAGGGATCTTGAGTAAAAAGGAGACTCAAAGGTGCCTTTTCCTTCCAGGGCTTGCTCCTACAGTCTGCAACCGTTCCAAAGACCCGGATGCCTCGCCGCCCCGCTATCCTAGTGTATCGCCCAAGTTATGTCTGGCTCCCCGTCAAGGCAACCGACTGGGTTGGCCCTGTTTCTCAAGTTGTTTCACTTAACAATATCCTCTTCTCTAAGTCTAGGCGTCCAAGAGGCATAAAAGAATGGCTATCGAATGCTGCCAGTGTAGCTTCCTCTTTGTTTGTCCCAACGATCGGGCAGGCTGTGCTACAAGCATGGACAGATCGGCAGCTCGCCATAACGATGGAAACGGTAAATGGCTTGGTCAACCTTACCCGAGATGTGCTACGCCGCCACAATCAGATGCTGAACTTAAATTTCCAGGCCATTCAGAAACTCCAAGCGGAGATAGATGAACTTGGACTGGAAATAGATGGACTCTGGAGAGTGCTTCAGCAAACATGTGACACCCGGTGGCTTACGGTTAAACTCTGTGTCACTCCTGTCAGGGCCAACGTGACCGGAAGCATTTCCAGAGTCTCTGATTGGCTGAAAAGGTCATATTTTCCTGAATTTGTTAATCTCTCCCAACAGGTGGAATCTAGTTTAGACACAATTGGGGGGATCAAGTTAAAACCCGTTAAAGTCGATCTCTCCGGGTTAGGCGAGGTTCTACAGAAACTATTGCACAGTGTTTCTTCCTGGTTCTCTTGGCCCAATTTAACTAATTGGATCCTCATTGCAGTGGGATTATTGGTGGGATTAGTCGTTGTTAAATGTTTGCTAGAACGCCTGTTTCAAGCGCAGCAGCAATTGCGTGTTACCACTATGATGGCTATGACTCCCACCTCTGTTACCCCCGATAGTGACCGATTTATTAACCATACCCCTTCCTGGTCGCCTCAGGTGGGGCGCTTTGGAGCAAAATTTGTAGCGAATCGCATGGCTGTTTCTCGGGTGTAAAAGGCGACACCAGTAGTCATAATTTTGTCTCAGGTGGGTCTCTAGGGCAGAGTCCTAGTTGTGGCCAGACTGGACCCTAGCCATTGCACAGAGACACCTAGTGACACCCCCGACTCTGGTTACTGCTGTTCCTGCCCCCGTCGTTGTTCCCCAGTTGCCAGGCAAAGCACTGCAGGGAGAGTCACGTTGCTTCCAGCTTACGGACTCTCCGGTCTCCATATGACGTGAGCATTCTGGTTGGTGCTAGAGGCTCCGCCGCTGGATGGCTGAGGCCTAGTCCAGACTCCCCAAAGCACCAAAGAGGTTGTGAACCATTTGGGTTCACGGGAGCACGCTCATCACTGGAGACACTGGGTCAAAAATAAATAAGAAAGGGGGAGATGTGGAAAGCCGCCTCCCGAATCGGGCCTAGCGTATGCGCTGCAGCCTGCTCTAGAGTTACCCCCGCCCATCGAGTGAGCCAAGATGGCGCCTGCATCCTGTTTCCGCATAGTGACGCATGTATCCGCCACCCGCTCCTACCAATCGAAATCCTGTATACGCGATACTAGCCTAGAAGCTTATTGGTTGTTAATTGTGTATAAAAGGTCTTACCCGGACGGGGTAGGGTGAGACAGCCCACAAGGAGCCGTGCCTGACGGCCACATCGAGGCTGCTCTCCCACGAGGCGCCGTGCCCCGTGTGGGAACCAGTAACACAGAATGTTCATCTAGCTGTAGTAAAGGGCTTGCTTTCACAACTGCCGTGTGGTTCGAGTCGTGATTCATGACCAGGTTAGTTCGCGCAGTCTGCATCTCTCTCTCTCCTTCCCTGTTTCCCCTCGCCGGCCGGGAACCGGGGACCGAGCGGGGCAGCGCCGGACACTTGCTGAGCCTGTGTGAACAACCACAATATCTGTGATACCTGTATCAGAGTTGTTTCACTGTAGGAACCTGTCTGCCTTGTTCTAGGACTGAAAGGGAATTTTTGATTACATAGACTCTCTCCATTAATTCTTTCCTCTTTTGAAGCATTGTTGGAATATTGGCCAAATAGAGTTACAAGCAGATATAAATCAAACATAATGAGAAGTCTAGTTCCTTCTCTTTCTTTCTTACCTTTTTTTTGTTGTCGTTGATGAAATTAGCAATATTTTTAGTTTTGGTTCAAAAACATAGAGTACGACTAGACCCATCCAAGTACTGAAAAATTACTAATCTCTGACTTACAAACCTATTTCTTCAGTGTTTTTTTTAGTCAAATACAAGATTGGATATTTTTTCTATGTTGTTTTGTTTCCCTCATTTTTTTTCTTTATTAGAGAAGTTGTGGGTTTACCAAACAATCATGCATAAAATACAGGATTTCCATATACCACACGACCACCAACACCTTGCATTTGTGTGGAACATTTGTTACAATTGATGAGAACACATTCTTATAATTGTATTATTAATTAAAGTCCACGGTTTAACCTATGGTTCAATATTTGTCTAGTGAAGATCAATGGATTTTTAAAAAAATTTTTTTCTGTTACCATACATGCAGTCTAATATTTCCTCTTTTAATCACAGTCAGATATATATTTCAGTGCTGTTAATTGCATTCACAATGTTGTGCTACCATCACACCATCGATTACCAAAATATTTCCATCGTTCCAAATAGGAACCCTGTATATTTAAGCCTAACTTCCCATTCCCTATACCCACACCATCTCCTGGGAACCTATATTCTAGATTTTGACTCTATGAAGTTGCTTATTCTAATTGTTTCAAATCAATGAGATGAAACAATATTTCCTTTGTGTCTGACTTATTCATTCAACAAAACGTGCTCAAGGTCCATCCATGTTGTCACATGCTTCAGGACTTCATTTCTTCTTACCACTGAATATCTTCTATTGCATATATCCACCACATTTTGTTTATCTATTCATCAGTTGATGGGCACCTTGGATTACTCCATCTTTGGCAACTGTGACTGATGCCACTATGAACATAGGTGTGTAAATATCTGTTTGTGTCCCTGCTTAAAATTCTTTGGGTAAAAACCAAGCAAGGGATTGCTGGGTCATATGGTAGTTCTATACTTAGCTTTCTGAGGAACTGCCAACTGTCTTCCACAGTGGCTGCACCATTTTACATTGCCACCAGCATGAATGAGTGTTTCTATTTCTCTGCATCCTCTCCAACATTTGTTATTTTCTTCTTCTTCTTTATTTAATAATAGCCATTCTAATGGGTGTGGAATAATATCTCATAGTGGTTCTGATTGCATTTCTCTGATGACTAATGATGTCGAGCATCTTTTCATGTGTTTCTGGCTATCTATATCTTCTTTGGAGAAATGTCTATTCAATTTTTTTGCCCATTTGTTAATTGAGTTTGTCTTTTTGTTGTTAAGTGGAAGGATTTCTTTTATATTCTGGAAATTAAAACTTTATCAGATATGTGGTTTCCAAATATATTTTCACGTTGTCTAGGTTGTCATTTTACTTTCATGATAAAGTCCTTTGAGGCACAAAAGGTTTTAATTTTGATGAGGTCCCACTTATCTATTTTTCCTTCTGTTGCTTTTGCTTTGGGTTTAAAATCTAAGAAATCATTGCCTACCACAAGGTACTGAAGCTGCTTCCCTATGTTTTCTTCTAGGAGTTTGATAGTTCCAGCTCTTATACTAAGGTTTTGGTCCACTTTAGTTGACATTTGTATATTGTGTGAGGTAAAGATCTTCCTTCTCTTTTTTGCAAATGGAGATCCAGTAGGCTGTCATTTCCCAATTGAATGGTCTTGGCCATCTTGTGAAAAATCAGTTGTTCATAAATGTGAGGGCTGATTTCCGAGCTGTCAATTTTATTCCATTGGTCATATTGTCTGTCTTTGTGCCAAAACCATGCTGTTTTGGTTACTGTTGCTTTGTAATAAGGTTTAGGATCAGGAAGTGTGAGTTCTCCATTTCAATCTTCTTTTTCAAGATGGCTTTAGCTATTTGGGGTCCCATAACTTTCCATATAAATTTGATGATTGGCTTTTCCATTTCTGCAAAAAATTGTTGGTATGTTCATTGGTTTTCATTGAATGTATAACTTGCTTGGGTAGGACTGATATCTTAACAATATTTGTCTTCCAATCCATGAAATAGAATATCCTTCCATTTATTTTGGTCTTCTTTGATTTCTTTGAGCAATGTTTAGTAATTTTTGGTGTACAAAACCTTACAAACATCCCTGGTTAGATTTATTCCTATATATTTTATTCTTTAGTTGCTATTTGAATGGATTTGTTTCTTGAATTCTTCTTCTGATTGTTCATTACTTGTGTGCCAGTTTGAAACTGTTATGTACCCCAGAAAAGACTATGTTCTTTCATGCAGTCTTGTGGGGAAGACATATTAGGATGGGATATTTTAATTAGGTTGTTTCCATGGAGATGTGACCCACCTAACTGTGGGGGACACCTCTTGATTAAATTATTTCCATGGAGTTGTGACCCTGCCCATTCAGGGTGGGTCTTGATTAGTTTACTGGAGTCCTTAAGAGCTCAGGAGTTGACACAGATCCAACATTTGGAGATGCAGACAGACAGACAGACATTTGGAGATGCTAAGCTAAGAGATGAAGCCCAGAGTTTGCTCCAGAGAAGCTAAGAGATGACCCCCCAGATGCTTAAGAGAAACACCCTGGGAGAACAGCAAGGAAGCACAGGAGCTGAGAGAAAGAAGCTGAAAGTGACAGAAGCCCTGAGACATTTTAGAGAAAGCCATTTGAAGCTAGAACCTGGGAGGAAAGGACCAGCAGAATGCCAGCCACATGCCTTCCCAGCTTACAGAGGTGTTCTGGATGCTATTGGTCTTTCTTCAGTGAAGTACCCGCTTTCGATGCCTTAGTTGGACAACTTTAATGGCCTTAAAACTGTAAATTTGTAACCTAATAAATTCCCTTTATAAAAGCCAGTCCATTTCTGGCATTTTGCATAATGCAGCTTTAGCAAACCGAAACAACTTATGTATAGAAATAGTACTGATTTTTGTGTGTTGATCTTATACCCGCTACTTTGCTGAGTCTGTTTATTAGCTCTAGGAACTTTGCTGTGGATTGTCGGGGTTTTCTTTATATAGGATTATATCATCTGCAAATAGGGAAAGTTTTATTTATATCCCTTCCAATTTGGATTTTTTATCTTTTTCTTGCCTAATTGCTCTGGCAAGAACTTCCAGTACACTGTTGAATAACAGTGGTAGTGGTGACATCTTTGTCTTGTTTCATGATCTTAGAGGGAAGCTTTCAGTCTTTCACTGTTATATAGAATGTTAGCTGTGGGCTTTTCATAAATGCCCTTTATCAGTTGAGGAAGTTTCCTTCTATTCCTGGTGTTCCAAGTGTTTTATCAAGAAGTGGTGCTGGATATTGTAAAATGCCTTTTCTGCATCATGGAGATGATCATGTGTTTTTTTTTCCCCTTCATTCTGTTAATGTGGTGTATTACATAATTGGTTTTCTTATGTTGACCACCCTTGCATACCAGGCATAAATTCCACTTGATCATGGTGTATAAATCTTTTAAAATGCTGTTGGATCGGATCTGCTAATATTTTTGTTGAGTTTTTTACACTTATATTCATGAGAGATATTGGTCTACTGTTTTCTTTTCTTGTGGTATCTTTTATCTGGCTTTTGTATGAGGGTCATGTTTGCCTCATAGAATGAATTAGGGAGTGTTCCCTCCTCTTCAATTTTTTTGTAAGAGTTTGAGCAGAATTTTAGTTAAGTCTTCTTGCTGATGTTTGGTAGAATTCCCTTGTGAAGACTTCTGGTCCTGGGCTTTCTTTGTTGGGAGGTTTTTGATGACTGATTCAATCTCTTTACTAGCAATTAACTTGTTGAGATCTTTTATTTCTTCTTGAGTCAATGTGAGTAGTTAGTGTTTAGGAATTTGTCAGTTTCATCTAGATTATCTAATTTATTGTTGTTTCAGTTGTTCATAATATCTTCTTATAGTCCTTTTTATTTCAATAGGGTCAGTAGTAATGTCAACCTTCTCATTTCTGGTTTTAGTTATTTCTATGCTCTTTTTGTCTTTGTCAATCTAGCTAAATGTTTGTCAATTTTATTGACCTTTTCAAAAAGGCAACTTCTGGTTTTGTTGATTCTATTGCTTTTTTGTTTTCTATTTCATTTATCTCTGCTCTAATCCTTGTTATTTCCTTCCTTTGCTTGCTTTGCATTAGTTTGCTCTTATTCTTCTAGTTCTTCAAGTTTGAAGGTAGGTCTCTTATTTGAAGTCTTCTTTTTTATTTTTATTTTTTGTCTTTGCTTGTTTGCTCTTAAGTGTATGGGAGACTTGACCATGTTTCTTAGATGAAAGGAAGAAAGTGTTATATGAAGGTAGAAGAAGGAAGGAAATAAGGGCTATCTCTGGCAGTGACTTGCCGTCTCTATTTGGAAGCCAGTTGTTCATTTCTTTTTTTTTTTCTTTTTTTAATGCAATTTTATTGACATATATTCACATACCATATAATGCGTCTTTTTTAATGTAAGTATTTAGAGCTACAAATTTCCTTCTCAGCACTGTCTTTGCTGCATTCCATATGTTTTGGTATTGTATTTCATTTTCATTTGCCTCAAGATATTTCCTCATTCACTTTCAATATCCTCCTTAGCGCATTGATTGTTTAAAAATTATTGTTTAATTTTCCACATATTTAGGATTCTTCTCCTCTTCCTTCCTTTCTCCTCTCCCTTTGTATTGATTTCTAGGTTCCTTCCTCCTTGTCCCTGTAGTTGGAGGATATACATTGTATAATTTCAGTATTTTTGTATATAGTGAGACTTGTTTTGTGACCCAACATGTGATCTGTGCTGGAGAATGATCCATTGAACTCAAGAAAATGTGTATTCTGTTTTGTTGGTGAGTGGTGCTCTGTATCTGTGGTTGGTCTAGTTGTTTTAGAGTATCAAATCTTATATTTCCTTATGATCTTCTCTGACTAGATGTTCTATCATTATTGAGTGTGGTAGATTAAATCTTCTATTAATGTTGCACTATCAACTTCTCCCTTCAACATCTGTGTTTGCTTCATATATTTTGGGGTTTTGCTGTTGGGTGCATCTATATTATAATTGTCACATCTACCTGTTGAATTGTCCCTTTATCAGTATGTAATGACCATATTTTTCCTTGTAACTGTTTTTGACATAAAGTCTATTTTATCCAATACTATATAGTCCACCCAGCTCTCTTTTGGTTTAATACTTGCATGGTGTGTGCTGGTTTGGATATATATGTCCCACCAAAAGCCATGTAGTTTAATCAATCTGTTGGTGGTAGATTTATTAGTCCTTTGATTAGGGTGGAAACTTTTGACTGAGTGTTTCCATGGAGATGTGACTTAACACCAACTGTGGGTAATACTTTTGATTAGTTATTTCCATGGAGGTTTTTCCAGTTTGCTAATGCTGACAAAATGCAAAACACCAGAAATGGATTGGCTTTTATAAAAGGGAGTTTATTTGGTTACACAGTTACAGTCTTAAGGCCATAAAAGCTCGAAGGTAACACATCAACTTTTGGGTACCTTCACTGGAGGATGGCCAATGGCGTCTGGAAAACCTCTGTTAGCTGGGTAGGCACATGGCTGGCATCTGCTCCAGAGTTCTGGTTTCAGAATGGCTTTCTCCCAGGATGTTCCTCCCTAGGCTTCAGCTCCTCAAAAATGTCACTCTTAGTTGCTCTTGGGTAGTTTGTCCTCTCTTAGTGTCTCCAGAGCAAAAGTCTGCTTTCAAAGACCATCTCCAAAATGTCTCTGTAAGCTGAATCTCCTCTCTCAGCCCCTGTGCATTCTTCAAGGCATCCCTCTTGGCTGTAGCAAGCTCAGTCCTTCTGTCTGAGCTTATATAGTGCTCTAGTAAACTAATCGCTCTGAATGGGCAGGGCCACACATCTATGGAAATTACCCAAACAGAGTTATCACCTACAGTTGGGTGGGTCACATCTCCATTGAAACAGTCAAAAAATTACAATCTAATCAACACTAATAAGTCTGCCCACACAAGACTGCATCAAAGATAATGTCATTTTGGGGTACATAACACATTCAAACCAGCACAGAGGTGTGGCCCTGCCCATTCAGGTTTGGTCTTAATTAGTTCACTAGAATATTTAAGAGAGAAGCTAAGAGCAGACACAGACCCAGATGCTTGCTATCACTTGGAGATTGTTGGAGATGCAGACAGAAGGACGTTAGGAGGTGCTAAGAGATGAAGCCCAGAATTTGCCCTGGAGAAGCTGAGAGAGACCCAGAGATATTTTGGAGAACACCATTTTGAAATGCAACCTGGGAGCAAAGGAACAGCAGATGCTAGTCACATGCCTACTCAGCTGACAGAAGTGTTCCAGATGCCATCGGCCATTCTTCAGTAAAGGTATCCTCTTGTTGATGCCTTAGTTTGGACACTTTCATGGCCTTACAACTCTAAATTTGTAACCAAATAAACCCCTTTATAAAAGCCAATCCATTCCAGCAGCATTAGCAAACCAGAACATATGGATGTATATTTTTTCATCCTTTCACTGTCAACCTACTTGTATCTTTGACTTCAAGGAGAGTCTCTTGCAGACAGCTTATAGTTGTTCGTGAGTTTTTAACCATTCCATGAATCTCTGCCTTTTGACTGAGAGTTTAATCTATTTACAATTAAGTCACTATTGAACTATTGATAACACAGGACTTTCTTCTGCCATTTTGCTATTTAGGTTTTGTAATTCTCATACTTTTTTGTCCCTCCCTCACTTCTATTAATGCCTACTTTTATATTTATTTTGATTTTTCGTATTGTACCATATTGAGTGCCTTATCGTATCTATCTGGATATATTTTTCATCTATTTTTCTTGTGGTTACCAAGGGGTTAAAATTCAACATCCTAAATATTGGTCTGATACCAACTTAATTGCAATGCCATGCACATATACTTTTCCTATAACCCCCACTCCCCCCTCACCTTTATTTTTTTTTACTCGTTACCACTTATATCTTTGAACACTGTCCAAGAACCTAGATTTATCATTACTTTTTATGCATGTGACTTTTAGCACCTGTAGGAAGTAAGAAGTGGAGTTAAATACTAAAGAATACAATACAATAATGCTGGCATTTATAATTACCCAAATGGTTTCCTTTATTGTAGGTCTTTATTTCTTTATGCTGCTTTGAATCACTGTATAGTGATCTTACTTTCAGTCTGAGGAACTCCATTCAGCTTTGTTTGTAGGGTAGGTCAAATGGTGATGAACTCCCTCAGCTTTTATCTGAGCATGTTTTAATCTCTCCCTCATTTTTTAAAGAGAGTCTCACTGGATAGAAAATGCTTGGCTGACAGTTGTTTTCTTTCAGAACTTGAACTATTTCAACCCACTGTCTTCTTGCCTCCATCATTTCTGGTGAGAAAACAGAAGGAAATCTAATTGGGATTCCCTTGTATGTAATACATTGATTTGCTCTTGCAGCTTTCAGAACTCTTTCCTTGTCCTTTGCATTTGATAATATGATCAACATATGATGGAGTGTGTTTTTCTTCATGTTTATCCTGTTTGATGTCTGTGCTTCTTGGATATGCATATTCACGTCTTTTGCTAAGTTTGGGAAGTCATAATTTCTTCAAATATTCCCTCTGCCTCTTTCTTCTCCTTCTGGGACGCCCATAATGCATATAGTGCTGTGCTTGATGGTGTCTTGGAGGCATCTTATGTTTTCACTTTTTTAAAAAAATTCAATTTTATTGAGATTGTTCACATACCATACAATCATCCAAACTGCACAATCAATTGCCCATGGTACCATCATACACCTATGCACCCATTATTCTAGAAAAGAAATAAAAACAAAAAAGAAAACTCACATCCTCCTATACACCTAACCACCCCCCCCATTACTGACTCATAGTATTGGTATAGTATGTTACTGTTGATGAAAGAATGTTAAAATACTACTAACTGTAGTATATAGTTTTAAAATAGGTATATATTTTCCCTATATACCCCTTTATTATTAACTTCTAGTTATAGTGTCATACATTTGTTCTAGTTCATGAAAGAGATTTCTAATTTTTGTACAGTTAACCATGGACATTGCCCACCACAAGATTCACTGTTTTATACATTCCCATATTTTAACCCCCAACTTTCCTTCTGGTGACATACATGACTCTAAGCTTCCTCTTTCCACCATAGTCACACACCATTCAGCACTGTTAGTTATTCTCACAATAACATGCTACCATCATGTCTGTTCATGATATGTTAAGTTCAACCTAGTTTAACATTCTGTTCATAATAAGCAACCGCTCCCCATTCTTTAGTCTTATTCTATATCTTGGTAACTTTTATTTCATGTCTGTGAGTTTACATATTATAATTAGTTCATATCAGTGAAACCATACAATATTTGTCCTTTTGTGTCTGACTTATTTCACTCAGTATAGTGCCCTCAAGGTTTCTTCATCAACCCATTTTTTTTTTGTTTTGTTTTTTGTTTTTTAAGATGGTTTTGTTCAGCCAGCATACATTCCATCCTAAGTAAACAATCAGTGGTTCCCTGTATAATCACATATTTATGCATTCACCACCATCACCACTACCTGTATCAGGACATCTCCATTTTTTCTACAAAGAAGGAGGAAGAGTCAAAGAAGGTAGAGTGACAAAAGAAAAAGAAAAAGAAAAAAATGACAGCTAAAAAGCAACACAAGGAAAGATAGAATTAAACTCAAGTACAATAAAAGAGTCAGACAACATCACCAATGCCAAGAGTCCCATACCCCTCCCTTATGTCCCCCTCTTATAGGCATTTAGCTTTGGTATTGCCTTTGTTACATAAAAGGAAGCATAATAAAATGGTTCTGTTAACTATAGTCTCTAGTTTGCATCAATTGTATTTTTCCCCAATACCCCCACCATACCACCCCTTTTAACAACTTGCAAGGTTGACATTCATTTATTCTCCCTCATGTAAAAACATATTTGTACATTTTATCATTGAGCACTCTATGTATCACTGAGTTATACAGTCCCAGTCTTTATCTTTCCTCTTTCCTTCTGGTGTCCCATATGCTCCTAACCTTCCTCTTTCAACCATAGTCACAGTCATCTTTGTTCAGTGTACTGACATTGTGCTACCATCACCCAAAATTGTGTTCCAAACCTCTCACTCCTATCTCTTTTCCTATCTGTCTGTAGTGCTCCCTTTAGTATTTCCTGTAGAGCAGGTACCTTGTTCACAAACTCTCTCATTGTCTGTCAGAGAATATTTAAACTCTCCCTCATATTTGAAGGACAGTTTTTCTGGATATAGGATTCTTGGTTGGTGGTTTTTCTCTTTCAGTATCTTAAATATATCACACCACTTCCTTCTTGCCTCCATGGTTTCTACTGAGAAATCCGCACATAGCCTTATCAAGCTTTCTTTGTATGTGATGGATTGCTTTTCTCTTGCAGCTTTCAGGATTCTCTCTTTGTCTTTGAAGTTTGATAATCTGATTATTGTCTTGGCATAGGTCTATTCAGATCTATTCTGTTTGGGGTATGCTGTGCTTCTTGGCTCTGTAATTTTATGTCTTTCATAAGAGATGGGAAATGTTCATAGATTATTTCTTTATTATTGCTTCTGCCACTTTTCACCTTCTCTTCTCCGGGGGGACAACCATGACACGTAATTCAAGTATTCATGTGTCATTCAATTCCCTGAGCTGTTGCTCAGATTTTTCCATTCTTTTTCCTATCTGTTCTTTTGGGTGTAGGATTTCAGGTATCTTGTTCTCCAGTTCTTGAGTATTTTCTTCTGCCTCTTGAACTCTGCTGTTGTATGTCTCCATTGTGTTTTTCATCTCTTATGTTGTGCCTTTCATTTCCATAGATTCTGCCAGTAGTTTTTTCAAACTTTCAAATTCTACCTTAAGTTCGCCCAGTGTTTTCTAAAGAAGTATATAAATATACTTCATCTCTTTTGCCATATCTTCTCTAAACTCATTGACTTGGTTCTTTATTTTATTTAACATGTTTCTTTGAAAATCTTTAATTCATTGTTTCATTAAAGTGAAACAATATCTCAACCCTATTTTAATTGAGGTGTAAGTTTGTTCCTTTGATTGGCCATATCTTCATTTTTCCTAATGTAATTTGTAGTTTTCTGTTGTCTAGGAATCTGGTTTCCTTGGTTACCCCAATCAGATTTTCCCAGACCAGACTGGGTTCAGATCTCAGAGTGGGGAGATATTCAGAGTCAAGTTTCCCTGAGGGTGTGCCTTAGAAGATTGACAGACTTTCCTGTGAGGCCTCTAGCTGCTGTGCTTCTCTTAACCTGCTCAGCAGGTGGCACCTGTCAGCCTGTTGCTTCCCACTCGTGTAAGGAGGTATGGCCCCTTCAATTCTTAGCTTAGTTTTTTTCTGTTTTGACTGTTTTCCCCCAGGCCCTGGGTTCTGAGTTCTGATGGGCAGGCTTAGGGAATATACCCTAAGGAGTTATCTTGTGCATTTGAATAGCTCCTTTGTGTCTCTGACTTTGTTATCTACACCCCTGTTTGGGTCAGAGCACTGCCAAACATAAGAGAGAGAAAAAGAGAAAGAAAGCCCCCTTTCAGAGCCAGTCCATGGCCCCCACATTTCAACCATTGGTTAGATAGAGCATCTGGCCTTCTGGGCTCCCTTTCCTGGGATACAGGTGTTTTCTGGCTCTCCAATGTCAGTCTCTAAAAGCCTCTGTATTTTTCCTTTTTTTTTTTTTTTTTTCTTCCCAACAGCCCCACTCCTCTCCACTGTGGTTTGTCTTGTCTATGTTTCTAACTTGTATTCAGCAGTTTACATTATTAATTAAAACCCCAGTTGGAGCTGGGCTGAGCGATATTTGCTTGCTCCAGAATGCTGCTCTTTTCCCACAGTGAGGTCCTGCAGCTAAGCCTGCTGTTGGGGGAGGGGCTCCTGCTGCGGGTCCACAGTTTTTATTTACAGATTTTATGCTGTGACCTCAGCCATTCCACCCAATCCAGGTTGGTGTACAATGTGTGGACAGTCATGGTTGTCCCCAAGAAGTTGTTCCAGATTATTTACTAGTTGTTCCTGGGTATTAGTTGCTCCAGGGAACTAACTAAATTCCACACCTTTCTATGTCACCATCTTGCCCCCTCCCCCTCCTATTTTCACTTTTAATAGTTATTTTTTTCTTTCTGCTCCTTAGCCTGACTCTTTCAAGTGTCTTGTCTTCGAGTTCTCTGGGTCTTCTCTTCTGTTGGTTCCCAACTGCATTGAAATCCTCCTGGGCATTTTTCATTTCAGTTACTGTGGTCTTCAACTTCATTAGTTCTCTTTGGTTCCTTTTTCAAATTTATATCTCTTTACTAAACCTCTCATATTGTCCATTCATTGTCTTCCTGATATCTTTTATTTCTTTCTCTGTATTTTCCTTCATTTCCCTGAGCATGTTTAAGATCATTTTTAAAAAGGCTTTGTTTGTTATCCACATTTTCATTTTTTTCACTGGTGTTTTCTGGACTTTTATTCTCTTTCTTTGGATGGGACATCATTTCCTGTTTCTTTGGCTTGTACTCTCTTTTTGGGCATGGTACATTTTAAAATATTAAAATGTAACTCTGGGATTTAATCTCTGAGATGGGTATTTCTTGGTTTTGTAGCCAGCTGCTGATAGGTTAGAGATTTTCTTGAGCTTCAGCTCTCTTATCAGGAAGGTCTGCCCAAGGCGAATGCAGTTTTCCCTGTCTTTCTGGGCCTATGTCTTGTCCATTTGCTTGTTAGTTGTTTTGGAGTTCCCCTGTTTATAGGAGTTTTGTTGTCCCCTCTTTCCCAGGAGAGAGACCTCCCTTTCCAGGGTGTTTAAGCCAACAGGACTTTGTCTCAAACTGTTTGCTTCTAGAGTTTTTACACTCCTTTGTTGCCTGAAGCTTCTTTTGCCTGGGGGAAATTCTGTGAGGAGGAGCACCTCAGAGAGGGCTTTCACAAGTTAGTCTTTCCAAGCCAACACAGGCCCAGGAACTCATGCAGGAAGCACAGACTGGTTCCAAAGTGCCCTGGAGATGGCATCAGGAAGGGTGCCAAGAGCTTCTATGACAGCTCCCAAAATTCAGCTTTCCTGGCCTGCCCTGCCATTGTAGGCTTTCAGCTGTCCCCTGCAGCCCTGAGGAAGCAAAGCGTCTTTGAGTATCCACCCTTCTAACCCGTCTGGAGAGGGTTGAAACAATGGCTGCCTTCAGAGCCAGGCCCCCAGCAATCCAAATTCACTAATCAAAAGCCATGATCAGTGATGATCTATTCCTACCCCTGGTCTTGAGGAGGAGGATTTTTAGATCTCTTTCTGTCTCTTTCTGTCACCAGTGAGCTAGCTATGGGTTGGACCTCATGGTGGCCTGCTGTATGTGGGATGGTTGCAGGTAGCTGTTGCACAGAGAAATTTGCTGTTCATTACTACAAGTTTTCGGGCTTCCTCTTGTTCTTCCCTGTATGTTGTACAGTGTTCTTCTGGCCTCTGGAGTTTCAAAATAATCATTTCAGATAGTTCCTGACTGTTTAATAGTTGTATTGGTGGAGGGACTGAGTCCTAGAGCGCCCTAATCTGCCATCTTCCCACAGTCCTTTGGCCGGTTCCTTCTTTAACTTCAACAGTCTATGACCTCAGTGTGAAACTAAATATATAATTTAAGAAAAAAATATATTTCTAATAACTTAGAACTAACTTTAGGTAATCTCTCTTGTTCTAAATTTCAGCAAGATTTCATTTTGCTAAAATATGTGTGTATGTATATATATGTGTGTGTATAGATATATAGACATATATATTTAATTGATACTCTTTTAGTAACTTCATGGTGAAGTAAATAATATATCCTTATAGAGTTATCACATAATATTTTGTCATTCAAGGATTGCTCACCAACAATATTGCTTAAGAGGAATGAGTTTCCTAAATTACCTCAGTTCATTTCCATCTATTGTGTGTGTCTTGATTTCAAAGATGTTAAAATGTGGAAAAAATGGCTGATAATGATTGTAAAGCACTATTGATTGTTAAATGCATCCTGATTTCAGTGATGTTAAAATATGAAAAAATGTGTGTTCCAGTAGCTCTACAATTTGGAAGTAAATAAAGGTTCAGTTTTTTTATAACATACTTATGCAAGTTGGTATTTTCTGCATTAGTCAAAACATAATAACAGATTAAATATAGAACTGAACCCGAGGCTACATCTTTCCACTATCAAACTGAACAATGATGATTCAGTTTCAGCAAAACACCTCACCTACTGCAATAACTTAATGTTAACTTGAATTTTATTGATTTTGTAGTTTTGTATTTAATTAGTAAATCTGCTTTGGTTTTAGGGTTGTATAACAACTTTAATAATAAAGAGTTTATACCTAGCTTTGTGTTTATATATAGTTAAATAATCAAATAATAGGAGTAAATTTAAGCAACCATGGAGGTCTGAGAAGAATTTCTTGTTTTAAAAGGGGCCATATGAAAATCACCTGTGAAAAATTCTGCTCTAGCCCTCTTATCACCACATTGTTCATTAATGTCCTACCCCAAATTAAGTTTTTTTAAAATTTGGCTCTTTCTGTACACATCTGAAAATTTGGCACAATTATAAAGATTCCCCATCTCCATCAAGGACTAGATCTCCTGCCAACCTCCAATTTTTTTCCCTATGTGTTAAAATTTTTCTTCTTTTCAGAATACAAAGGGTTTTCAGGTGGTCCTCTGGAAGTACAGTCTGACTCTAAATGGGCTTATGATGTATAAGGACATCAAATTCATGACCCTGGAACTCTGAACATCCTTCCAACTATAGATCCCTCTAACCCTTTAATAAACTGTTATAGTTCTAAGGCTTTTAAAGAGAGAGAGAACATGAAAGGGTTTCCATATGATTCTTCAAATCATAAAATTAAACTTCAATTTACTATTTCTTATTAGCTGACAAGTCAGAAATGGTTTATTGGAAAGACAAGCCATTAGAAGAGACGTATCAAAGCATATTTATTTCTAATTGGGCAATTTAACTCAATATACATGTCATTTTCATCTAATTTTTTGGTGGGATGGGAAGGTGGAGAGAAGGTAGAGAACATAATGCTTTTATTGCTTTTGACAAGATGTGAAAGTAAAGAATTATAACCACAAACACAGAAAGATTTAGCAATAATCACTGAGGGTTTTTCTGTTCCCTTCTCTATGCTTGTCTAAGCAATGTAAAAATCTCTTATATGATTTCACAGTATTTTCTTTTGGCACATCAGAAAACTGGGCACAATTCAAAGCTTTTCACAAAGTTACTATCTTTAGCAGGTTTTTACTTCTGACTATCCTATCACAGTTGGGGGACTGGGATGTAGAATGACCACAGAAGGAGTGAAAGGACGCATGCCTGTTCCTTATTGAGGGTACCGTTTTAACACAACGCAGCAAACCTTTGTCCTTCACTTTACTTCATTACATAGAATGCTGTAAACCACACAGTCCCATAATCTTTGACCCCTGGCCCTTATTCCTGAGTATGTACAATATACAATGCTATGACTTAGCATGGTTTTTCCTGTAGTTAAACTCAGAATAGTTACCACTATCATTTGACTTTTTCCCGCCAGTAGGCCTCTCCACCACGTTTGTATAATAAACCGGCTGGGGTTACGGTGGGGGAAGGTTAAAGGAAGTGCAAGAATGATTCGCCAGTTCAACTCTAAGTGAACAGATTTAATTCTTTAAATCCGCCTCTCAGGCCAAACAGATGGGTCTAGGCGACCCCTTCAGTGTTTCGGCCAGCCGGACTGTGATCAAGCCAGGCCACAAGTTGGCCATGCTGGAGTCACCGGCAGGGGCGGGGCGTGGCCACCCTCCCCGCTCCTCCACGCGCGACCCACCGGCGCCTGCGTAGAAGGGAATAGGCCCTGAAACAGGCTGGGGCGAATGCATTTTGGGTCCTGCGTGGCTTTCAGTGTGGTCTCACCCGTTCCTGAGCTGAACGGCTTGGGTCACTGGGAGCAACCACCGCTAGAACTGGAGGCTGGGCTCGCTTTAGCAGCGCCTTCTGAAACTGGCGCAAGACCATTATGACACTGGTGAAATATCGGTGGCAAGCTCCGTCGACCCAAGGCTATGGTAACGCCGCAGGCCAGCCAATTTGCAAACTCCCCGCAGACTTTAGGGGAACACCGCGTGTTACAGGCCGACCTCGACGGGCCGTCTGGCCACCTCATTATTGTCGTGCCCCAACCGGCTTCCTTCGCGCAGCAGCAGCCTTGCGGGCCGCGCGTCTCCCTCTCGCCTGGGTCCTCGAGGACACCGCTCGCTGACGGACGTCTGCCGTGCTCGCGGCTCCCGGCATTCTCCGCAGGCAAAGCGCCGCGGCCGAAGGACTTCCGACCTGGGTCCCGCGACCCTTACCCAAGGTGCCCCGGGCGCTCATTTGCCTATCCCATTGCACCGGTAAACCCTACAGGTCATTGGCAGCCAGGCGCGGCCTAGCGATCAGGACCCCAAGCGTGCGGGCCCCAGGCTGTCGTTCCAGTCGATCCAGTTTTCCTAAATGTTCTGGGGTCGATGAAAAGACGGAGATTCGCTCACCGTACGTGTGAAAGGCGAGAGGCTGCCGCGGTTTATATATGAGGTGGAAAGCCTAGGAAAACGTGTTCGCTTCGGCAGCACATATACTAAAATTGGAACGATACAGAGAAGATTAGCATGGCCCCTGCGCAAGGATGACACGCAAATTCGTGAAGCGTTCCATATTTTCGCGCGGCTCCCAGAGCATCGATCCTTTGCTGGTTACCTCTAAGGAAAAGATATGTGTCAAAATAACGTCTGTGGCATCTAATATTAAAGCTGTGAGTTTCTGGCCCGTAGGTTTTACGTGCATGTATGTCTTTTTTAAAAATATATCTAGGAAATGAGTATGTCCTTTTTCACGTATCTAGGATATGAGGAAACGTCAACTTGTATTTTCCTCACTGAACTATAACCATCTGAAATATTTATGGTCCTGTCTCCCGATTCATCGACACAAACTCCAGAGATCCGGGTTGGTTGGCCCTTATTCACTACAAACTTGCCTGGCTCATGACAGTTGCTCGATGAGTCGTTAATAAAGGAGGAAAGCATTATTATTAAACTCTTCTTGCGCCTACTTTGTGACATTCTTCGGTTATTTTCGGCTCGGATGCGTACTCGTCTTTTCTCTTACAGAGCTGCAGTCAGAGACTGTTTCCAAGGGCTGGTTATCGGATGAGATCAATAATTTTTGCCGGTGGCTGGCAATTCTGAAGTTCAGAATCCAAAGAAAATTGTTAGAAGCACTCTTCTTTGTCATACCGGTTTTGTAGACGTCTAAGAAAGCTCAGAAAAGCCAATTTAAATCGGATGGATTTAGGATTACCTAGGTGACTTAATAATTGTCTAGCACCGTGTCTTGGGCAGTAGTCGAGGCAGGTACACCCTTCGAACTACAGAACCGGATGGAGAGATCTGAAATGTCCGGGAAAGCTCCACCATTTCCTCGACGGTAACCGGCAAAGGTGCGCGAAAGTATGGAACGCTTCACGAATTTGCGTGTCATCCTTGCGCAGGGGCCATGCTAATCTTCTCTGTATCGTTCACAATTTTAGTATATGTGCTGCCGAAGCGAACACGTTTTTCTAGGCTTCCTACCTCATATATAAACCACGGCAGCCTCTCGCCTTTCACACGTATGGTGAGCGAATCTCCGTCTTTTCATCGACCTCAGAACATTTAGGAAAACTGGATCGAATGGAACGACAGCCTGGGGCCCGCACGTTTAGGGCCCTTGTCGCTAGGCCGCGCCCGGCCGCGAATGACCTGTCGGGTTTACCGGTGCAATGGGATAGGCAAATGAGCGCCCGGGGCACCTTGGGTAAGGGTCGCGGGACCCAGGTCGGAAGTCCTTCGGCCGCGGCGCTTTGCTCGCGGAGCATGCCGGGAACTTCTAGCATGGCCCGCGCCCTTCAGCGCGTGGTGCCTTCGAAGACCTGGAGGCAGATGCGCGGTCCGCGAGGCTGCTGCTTCATGAAGGGGACCGGGCCAAACAAGGCGCAACTCGTTTAAAGAACGTCGTTTCACCATTTACACTTGCTGTGATGAGTACTTTAAAAAGATGTGGGCACCCAGCCATTATCACACCTAGAAGTGTTAAGGTAATCCCTTAGTGTCGCTTAATACATAGTCTACGTTCAGATTCTCTTGGTTGTTTGAAAGATGCCTTTTCATGGTTGATTGTCGCCAGAACCCAAACAAGGCCCCAACTTGTATTTGGTTCCTGTGAGTCTTAGGTCTTTATTATCCTCTAGTGGTCTTCTCCGCCATTTCTTTTCAGGCCTTTGATTTATTGGGGGAACAGAACATTTGCCCCGTGGAATGTCACACCCTGGATTTGGCTGATTTCATAATGTCATTTAACTTGTTTCTCTGTCCACTTGAAAATTTATCCTTGGATTCCAGTTCAATTTTTTAAACGTGTGAGCTTCATTGGTAGAAGTATGCTGTCTTCTGCATCACAGCATGAGGCACCTAATGCTGGCAGTGCCGGTGGGTGTTAGTGATGCAGAACATTGACTAGTGGGTTCGGGTGGGGTCAGCAGCCTGACCTCCACATTATAAAGTATCCTATATGTCTTTTGCTTAATGATGTTAGAATCACTGATGAACGCTGTCCAGGTAGAGGCTCTGGTGGGCTTTGGGTTTGTCTTTAATCCTGGCTCATGAGCTGTAAACTGAGGCTCTTGGTGGCCAAGTTCTGTGCTTCCTGGAAGAGAACTGGGGGAATAAGACCAGGAAGAGAGGTGAAGAAAGTATCTATGTGGTTTGAGTCTCTGGATCATTCCATCCTGTGACCAGGTGCTTTCCATGGTTTGGTTACATGAGTTAACAAATTACCTTTCTTACCTAGTGCTCTGGTTTGGTAATGCTGCAATTATGTAAAATACCAGAAGTGGATTGGCTTTTATAAAGGGGATTTGTTAAGTTACAGATTTACAGTCCTAAGACCATGAAAGTGTTCACATTAAGGCATCCACAAGAGGGTGCCTTCACTGAAGAATGGCCGATGGCATCCGGAACACTTTTTTCAGTTGGGAAGGCATGTGGCTGGCGTTAGCTGTTCCTTTGTTCCCAGGTTGCGTTTCAAAATGGCATTCTCCAAAATGTCTCTGGGTCTCTCTTAGCTGCTCTTGGGGTGTTTTGTCCTCTCTTAGCTTCTCCAGAGCAAACTTTGGGCTAGCATCTCCAAAGCATCAGCAAAGCATCTGAGTCTTGGCTTAGCATATCTGGGGGCATTTTCATCTCTCTGTTCTCTGTGCAAGCCCCCTTTAAAGGAATCCAGTAAACTAATCAAGACCTACCCTGGATGGGCAGAGTCAAATCTCCATGGAAACATCCAATCAAGAGGTCACACCTAACCACAAAGATTAATCAATCTGCCCTCACAAGATTGCATTAAAGAATATGGCTTTTTCTGGGGGACATAATGTATACAAATTGGCACATTTAGGCTAGATTGAAGTCTTTCTGTCTCCTCACTGCTAAGAGGTTTTTCTGGAGCTACTTAATGTTGACCCTGAGCACTGGGTCTCTAGGCCCCACCTCTACTAAAGTGTGCCATACTTTTAGTTATACTTTCAGTCATATAATCAGTGGATAAGAGAAAATAGCTCCCTCCTTCTTCTGGCCTCTTCCTCCATCTCTGTTTGTTGTTGTTTTCTGGATATTTACTCATTGTTGTTTTCTGATAAGCTATGTGTTTATTTGAGGGGCTCATTTATGAAGGACAATGTGCTACAGGCCAAGTTCTGTTCAAACTTAATATCTTGGATAGTCTTACTCTATTCTTCCATTTCTGCTACACAGTTGTCATTGTAAACACAAATCCTTGTCCTCCCCTACAGTCTTTTCCTCCTGTTTCTTCTTCTGCCCGTCTTGCTCTCCCCACCACATCTACTTTGTGTATTAATCACTGTTTTCGTTTGCTAAAGCTGATGAAATGCAATATACCAGAAATGGACTGGCTTTTAACAATGGAGAGTTATTGGCTTACAAATTTATAATTCCTAGGCCATGAAAAATGTCCAAATTAAGGCATCAACAGGATGATACCTTCTCTGAAGACCAGCCACTGGTGATTTTGGGCTCCTCTGTGAGATAGCAAGGCACACGGTGACATCTTCTGGTCCTTCTCTCCTGGGTTTTATTGCTTCCATCTTCTGGCTTCAGTGGCTTCCTCTCAGCTTCTCTGTGGCTTTTTCTCTAAACTTCTCTGGGTATTTCTCTGTGAGCTTCTCTTAATTTTATCTCATAGCTTCTGTAGGTGTTTTGTCCTCTTATAAAGGACTCCAGTAAGAGGATTAAGACCCAACTTGAATGAAGTGCGTCATATCTCAATTGAAATAACCTAATCAAAATTTTCCATCTACAATAGTTCTACACCTACTCAGAGCATGACTTTTCCTGGGGTATATACAACTTCAGACTACCACAGTCACTAACTGATCATGTTTACCCAGTTCACCTTATTATGCCTTTATAATTACATTCATGTCTTCATGCCACATATTTGCAACATTAAAAAACTATTGGCTTTTGCTAAGCTCAAGAATATTTAAGATGCCACATTTGCATTTTGATAGAAACACTTCTTGCTCTAATAGTGTTTCACCCTAATTTAAGATATTTCCTCTAAATTTCCAACCATGTTTTTAAGGGGAGAAACTGTTCTTCATCATGTCTTTTGGAAATTTATGGGTAGGTGACTTTTTAGTTAATGTTTTGTGTTACAAGTTAAGATTTGAATCATATAATAAGAATGAGTCTCAATAGGCATTATTAACAAATTGACTTTAGGACAGATTGAGTTAAGGGATTTTTCTCAGCTTATCAGACTTTTTAATAAGAAGAAGGTTTGTTTTTATATTCTGTAACATTTAGACTGTATTGGCATAAATTTTGTCATAATTCCAAATATTTTCATTAGCAGTGGAATAAAAACTTTCCTTTCTTAGTGGTGTGTACAGCTGTGGTACATCTTACAATCAATGGCATCTTAGAGTCAAAGAGATATGATGTCTCATTTTTCAGAGAAGGAAACTGAGGCTGAGATAAGCATGGTGACTTTCTAGGTGATCTTGTTATTTGTTCTGCCATCTTCTGATGCCAAGTCCATTGCTCCTTTCCACTTACTACCTGTAGGGTTATTCATTAGATCCTAACATTTGCAAAAGTTTACATGAGATAAAGAATGAAGACTTCCAACTTGCCATTTCACAACCACATTTTTGAGTTTTGCTCATTTGACTGCAACAGGACAGCATATACTGATAATAGGAAATCTAACTTATTTTATTTCTTTTCATTCACAGAAAGGAACATTCAGTAATGTGACACAGTTGAAACAGGCAAAAACGTCAGGTCATTTCCTCTTTAGGAATTTTGCTCTAATTAAAAACAAGAAGAAACTTAACCAAAATCCTCATATCCTCTTCAGCAGGCTGAGTCACTTAGAACCACAGCTTCAATGACCAGCTTCATGTAGTGTGAAATTGGTGAACTCCAACTGCAGGAGCAATGGTTCTCAACTTAGCTATGCTTAGTAGTCACTGGGAGAGCTTTTTAAAATACCAGTGCCTGAGCCCTTCCTTGGAGATTCTGATTTAATTGTTCTGGGTAGGGCCTGGCATCTGTGAGTTGTGACATTTCCTGGTAATTCTAATATGTTACAGAAGACACTGTTCTGGAGCCCAGAGATTTCTTGCTGCATACTCTCTCTCTCTCCTGTGAACTCCCTGCCTTCGCAGATCTGCTTTCAGCTTTGTCAACACTCTTCCTTCTTCCCTCTCCTTTCTTTTCCACCAAACACATTGTGTACCAGGTGAAGTGGTCTCAAGGTCTCCACCAGGGCCCTTCCTTTGCTACTCCTTCCCTTTTATAATCATCATATCCCCTTTTCCTCCTGTTGTATCCAGTGGCTCCCTAGAGCTTTCCTAAATGTCTCACCTAGAAAGAACTCCAAGGATCTTTCAGAACTCACCAGTCTTGGGTTTTATTCCTTCAGGGCTCTGCTAGCTAACCCCATAAACTAAAATATCCTAGAGCAGTGTTTCCTAAATTGCCTAGGGATAGATTCCCAGGCTGCGCCTCTCACAATCTCCAAAGAATTCGCCTGTGCCAAGGCATTCAAAGGCTCCCTAATGTCCTATTTGTGTTTTAACAACTATTTTTAATGAAAGATGAAAGTCACTGTGGTAAGGCTAGTGTGAGATATTTTTGTGTATAGAGCCCTTTCACAGCAACCAGTTCCTTTAACTTGTAGCAAATAACCTCATGTTCTTTTTCACTGAAGAAAAAAAAAGAGACTGTCAGAGATGAACTTCCTCAATTTCTTGTCCATACCACAAACTTATTTATATTCGTACTCATCCTTATTTCTTCCCTTCTAGTCTCAGAGGAGCAGTGTCCCTTGAAAAGCAAAAACTTGTGCTTCAGTGGAAAACTGCATTGTCTATCAGATACGGATTCTGTGGGAGCGATTTTACAACTCTGTAAATTGTAAATAACCAATACTGTGCTGGTTTGTATATATTATGTCCCCCAGAAAAAGCCATATTCTTTAATGCAGTCTTGTGGGGGCAGACATGTTAGTGTTGATTAAGTTGGAACCTTTCAATTAGGTTGTGTCCATGGAGATGTGACCCACCCAGATGTAGGTGATTACTCTGATTGGATAATTTCCATGGAGGTGTGGCCCTACCCATTCAGTATGGGCCTTGGTTGATTCCCTGGAGCTCTATAAAAGCTCAGACAGAAGGAGCTCACAGCTAGCTGGAGCTGACATAGACATTTTGAAGACTGCCTGTGGAAGCTGATGCAGACATTTTGGAGAACGCCATTTTGAAATCCAACCTGGGAGCAAGCAGACGCCAGCCACGTGCCTTCCCAGCTAACAGAGGTTTTCCAGATGCCAATGGCCTTTCTCCAGTGAAGGTGCCCTTTGTTGATGGACACCTTATGGCCTTAAGACAGTAACTGTGTAACCAAATAAACCCCCTTTATACTGGCCAGTCCATTTCTGGGGTTTTGCATTCTGGCAGCATTAGCAAACTGGAACAAATAGCAATGTGAAATAATTCTAGTCTATAGACATGCAAACTCTGTCTTGTCCAGTAGCGGTTCAATTGACTTCTCTTTACCATTGTGGAAGGAGCTAGTTTTGCTTCCATTTGCACATTTATTTTAACATTCCTTTATTCCGTATCAATTTGTGCTTTTTGTTTCCACCTTTGAACTGGTTATAACATCTGCTCCTTCATTTATTAATACTTTAAGTAAAATCTTTCTCATTTGTTCATTTTATATCTGTATGAGAGGCATGTTGTTACCTAATCACTCTCCCTCTTTTAAAAAATTATCTTTTAATAGTTTGGTGCTCTTTCACTGAGATGGCAGATGGATTCATCTAAAAGAACCAGGTATGCTTCTCACAGAACCCTGGGCTTCTTAAAGCCCAGGCACATCTTCTATACCTATAGAAAGTTTCCTCATTAAAGGAGCTCTATTCTGATTGGCTTATGAGATAAATAAATGTTTATATAATATTCTTGTAATTCCCAGAAAATAAGAAATGGAACTGCTAAAACTTTAGATGTGCTAGATTCAAAAAGTATTTTAAATCATCTCAGAAACATGTTAATAATTCAAGTTCACTTAATTTAGGTAAATCTTGGGCAAACTAGACTATAGTTTACTAATTTTAGTTTAATAAAGACAGCTAAGTCTTCTCTGATTTTTCTTTATAATACATGTGTACATTTCATTATACTTCAGTATGTTTCTCCTAAACTTACACAGGTTTACAGATCAAATAAGGTAGCATTACTTTTACTTAATGCTTGCTTATGAAAAAATATAAATTCATGTTTGACCAAATTGTTGAATCGTTATTTTAATAAACTTTATTCCAACAGTAATTATGTTATGCAATATGTCAGCTTGAAGATAATTTCCAAGATCTATTGGTAATTTAAAACCTTGGACTAGTATTAAATTGGGTTAAGTAATGGAAAATCACTGGATATCTAGCTAGTTTCTAAGTCAGAGGGAACACTGAAATATTAATTACTAATATGCTTTATATGCCTTGGCTTCTAATTTTTATATGTTACAAAAAAGGTTATGTCTTGGGGTCACATTAATGAAAATGCTCATTTTTGCCAGTTTGAGAAGTTGTATAAGGGATTATTGTATAAGGGATATTATTATAAGTGTTTGAGGCTACATTCAAAAGCAATAGTTTCAGAGAAATATAACTGTTTATGTGCTTCTGATTTTCAAGGGAGACAGTCTTGTCTAAAGCAGCAGCGTAGTGTTTGATATTATTCTTTTTTTTTTTTAATCTTCATTTTATTGAGATATATTCACATACCACACAGTCATACAAAACAAATCGCACTTTCAATTGTTCACAGTACCATTACATAGTTGTACATTCATCACCTAAATCAATCCCTGACACCTTCATTAGCACACACACAAAAATAACAAGAATAATAATTAGAGTGAAAAAGAGCAATTGAAGTAAAAAAGAACACTGGGTACCTTTGTCTGTTTGTTTCCTTCCCCTATTTTTCTACTCATCCATCCATAAACTAGACAAAGTGGAGTGTGGTCCTTATGGCTTTCCCAATCCCATTGTCACCCCTCATAAGCTACATTTTTATACAACTGTCTTCAAGATTCATGGGCTCTGGGTTGTAGTTTGATAGTTTCAGGTATACACCACCAGCTACCCCAATTCTTTAGAACCTAAAAAGGGTTGTCTAAAGTGTGCGTAAGAGTGCCCACCAGAGTGACCTCTCGGCTCCTTTTGGAATCTCTCTGCCACTGAAGCTTATTTCATTTCCTTTCACATCCCCCTTTTGGTCAAGAAGATGTTCTCCGTCCCACGATGCCGGGTCTGCATTCCTCCCTGGGAGTCATATTCCACGTTGCCAGGGAGATTCACTCCCCTGGGTGTCTGATCCCACGTAGCGGGGAGGGCAGTGATTTCACCTTTCAAGTTGGATTAGCTAGAGAGAGAGGGCCACATCTGAGCAACAAAGAAGCATTTGGGAGGAGGCTCTTAGGCACAATTATAGGGAGGCCTAGCCTCTCCTTTGCAGCAACCGTCTTCCCAAGGGTAAAACCTATGGTAGAGGGCTCAACCCATCAAACCACCAGCCCCCTATGTCTGTGGTCATGTTAGCAACCATTGAGGTGGGATAGGCCAATACCCCTGCATTCTCCACAGGCTCCTCAAGGGGGCACTACATCTTTTTTTCCTTGTTTTTCTTTTTTTTTTTTTTTTTTTAACTTTGCCTTCTTTTTAAATCAACTGTATGGAAAAAAGTTAAAAAGGAAACAAACATACAATAAAAGAACATTTCAAAGAGACCATAACAAGGGAGGAAGAAAAAGACAACTAACCTAAGATAACTGCTTAACTTCCAACATGTTCCTACTTTACCCCAAGAAAGTTACCTAATATAGCAACATTTCTGTGAACTTGTTCCTACTATATCCATCAGAAATTAACAGACCACAGTCATTCCTGGGCATCCCCAGAACGTTAAATAGCTTATCTGTTCTTCTTGGATTATTGTTCCCCCTTTCTTAATTGCTCTCTATTGCTAGTTCCCCTACATTCTACATTATAAACCATTTGTTTTACATTTTTCAAAGTTCACATTAGTGGTAGCATATAATATTTCTCTTTTTGTGCCTGGCTTATTTCGCTCAGCATTATGTCTTCAAGGTTCATCCATGTTGTCATATGTTTCCCGAGATCGTTCCTTCTTACTGCCGTGTAGTATTCCATCGTGTGTATATACCACATTTTATTTATCCACTCATCTGATGAAGGACATTTGGGTTGTTTCCATCTCTTGGCAATTGGGAATAATGCTGCTATGAACATTGGCGTGCAGATATCTGTTCATGTCACTGCTTTCCGAACTTCCAGGTATATACCGAGAAGTGCAATCGCTGGATCGAATGGTAACTCTATATCTAGTTTTCTAAGGAACTGCCAGACTGACTTCCAGAGTGGCTGAACCATTATACAGTCCCACCAACAATGAATAAGAGTTCCAACTTCTCCACATCCCCTCCAGCATTTGTAGTTTCCTGTTTGTTTAATGGCAGCCATTCTAATCGGTGTTAGATGGTATCTCATTGTGGTCTTAATTTGCATCTCTCTAATAGCTAGTGAAGCTGAACATTTTTTCATGTGTTTCTTGGCCATTTGTATTTCCTCTTCAGAGAACTGTCTTTTCATATCTTTTGCCCATTTTATAATTGGGCCAACTGTACTATTGTCATTGAGTTGTAGGATTTCTTTATATATGCAAGATATCAGTCTTTTGTCAGATACATGGTTTCCAAAAATTTTTTCCCATTGAGTTGGCTGCCTCTTTACCTTTTTGAGAAATTCCTTTGAGGTGCAGAAACTTCTAGGCTTGAGGAGTTCCCATTTATCTATTTTTTCTTTTGTTGCTTGTGCTTTGGGTGTAAAGTCTAGGAAGTGGCCGCCTAATACAAGGTCTTGAAGATGTTTTCCTACATTATCTTCTAGGAGTTTTATGGTACTTTCTTTTATATTGAGATCTTTGGTCCATTTTGAGTTAATTTTTGTGTAGGAGGTGAGGTAGGGGTCCTCTTTCATTCTTTTGGATATGGATATCCAACTCTCCCAGCCCCATTTGTTGAAAAGACCACTATGACTCAGTTCAGTGACTTTGGGGGCCTTATCAAAGATCAGTCGGCCATAGATCTGAGGGTCTATCTCTGAATTCTCAATTCGATTCCATTGATCTATATGTCTATCTTTGTGCTAGTACCATGCTGTTTTGGCAACTGTGGCTTTATAATAAGCTTCAAAGTCAGGGAGTGTAAGTCCTCCCACTTCGTTTTTCTTTTTTAGAGTGTCTTTGGCAATTCGAGGCATCTTCCCTTTCCAAACAAATTTGATAACTAGCTTTTCCAAGTCTGCAAAGTAGGTTGTTGGAATTTTGATTGGGATTGCATTGAATCTGTAGATGAGTTTGGGTAGAATTGACATCTTAATGACATTTAGTCTTCCTATCCATGAACATGGAATATTTTTCCATCTTTTAAGGTCCCCTTGTATTTCTTTTAGTAGAGTTATGTAGTTTTCTTTGTATAGGTCTTTTACATCTTTGGTTAAGTTTATTCCTAGGTACTTGATTGTTTTAGTTGCTATTGAAAATGGTATCTTTTTCTTGAGTTTCTCTTCAGTTTGTTCATTTCTAGCATATAGAAACATTACTGACTTATGTGCATTAATCTTGTATCCCGCTACTTTGCTAAATTTGTTTATTAGCTCTAGTAGCTGTATCGTCGATTTCTCAGGGTTTTCTAGATATAAGATCATATCATCTGCAAACAATGACAGTTTTACTTCTTCTTTTCCAATTTGGATGCCTTTTATTTCTTTGTCTTGCCGGATTGCCCTGGCTAGCACTTCCAGCACAATGTTGAATAACAGTGGTGACAGCGGGCATCATTGTCTTGTTCCTGATCTTAGAGGGAAGGCTTTCAGTCTCTCACCATTGAGTACTATGCTGGCTGTGGGTTTTTCATATATGCTCTTTATCATGTTGAGGAAGTTTCCTTCAATTCCTACCTTTTGAAGTGTTTTTGTAAAAAACGGATGTTGGATTTTGTCAGATGCTTTTTCAGCATCTATTGAGATGATCAATTCATTTTTCCCTTTTGACTTGTTAATGTGTTGTAATACATTGATTGATTTCCTTATGTTGAACCATCCTTGCATGCCTGGAATGAACCCCACTTGGTCATGGTGTATGATTTTTTTAATGTGTCTTTGGATTCGATTTGCAAGTATTTTGTTGAGGATTTTTGCATCTATATTCATTAGAGAGATTGGCCGGTAGTTTTCCTTTTTTGTAGCATCTTTGCCTGGTTTTGCTATTAGATTGATGTTAGCTTCATAAAATGAGTTAGGTAGTGTTCCATTTTCTTCAATGTTTTGAAAGAGTTTGCGTAAGATTGGTGTCAGTTCTTTCTGGAAAGTTTGCTAGAATTCCCCTGTGAAGCCATCTGGCCCTGGGCATTTATTTGTGGGAAGATTTTTGATAACTGATTGGATCTCTTTGCTTGTGATGGGTTGGTTGAGGTCTTCTTTTTCTTCTCTGGTCAGTCTAGGTTGTTCATATGTTTCCAGGAAATTGTCCATTTCCTCTACATTATCCAGTTTGTTGCCATACAGTTGTTCATAGTATCCTCTTATAATTTTTTAAATTTCTTCAGGATGTGCAGTTATGTCACCTTTTTCATTCATTATTTTGTTTATATGGGTCTTCTCTCTTTTTGATTTTGTCAGTCTAGCTAGGGGCTTGTCAATCTTGTTGATCTTCTCAAAGAACCAACTTTTGGTGGTATTTATCCTCTCTATTGTTTTTTTGTTCTCTATGTCATTTATTTCTGCTTTAATCCTTGTTATTTCTTTTCTTCTACTTGGTTTAGGATTGGTTTGCTGTTCATTTTCTAGCTTCTTCAGTTGATCCATTAGTTCTTTGATTTTGGCTCTTTCTTCCTTTTTAATATATGCGTTTAGTGCTATAAATTTCCCCCTTAGCACTGCTTTTGCTGCATCCCATAGGTTTTGGTATGTTGTGTTCTCATTTTCATTCGTCTCTATATATTTAGCAATTTCTCTTGCTATTTCTTCTTTAACCCACTGATTGTTTAGGAGTGTGTTGTTTAACCTCCAGGTATTTGTGAATTTTCTAAGTCTCTGATGGTTATTGACTTCTAATTGTATTCCACTGTGGTCAGAGAATGTGCTTTGAATAATTTCAATCTTTTTATATTTATTGAGGCTTGTTTTATGTCCCAGCATATGATCTATTCTGGAGAAAGTTCCATGAGCACTAGAAAAGTATGTGTATCCTGGTGATTTGGGATGTAATGTCCTGTATATGTCTGTTAAATCTAATTCATTTATCAGATTGTTTAGGTTTTCAATTTCCTTATTGGTCTTCTGTCTGGTTGATCTATCTATAGGAGAGAGTGATGTGTTGAAGTCTCCCACAATTATTGTGGAAACATCAGTTGCTTCCTTTAGTTTTGTCAGTGTTTCTCTCATGTATTTTGTGGCACCTTGATTGGGTGCATAGACATTTATGATTGTTATTTCTTCTTGTTGAATTTCCCCTTTTATTAGTATGTAGTGGCCTTCTTTGTCTCTGAAAACATCCCTGCATTTAAAGTCTATTTTATCTGAGATTAATATTGCTACACCTGCTTTCTTTTGGCTGTAGCTTGCATGAAATATTTTTTTCCATCCTTTCACTTTCAGTTTCTTTGTGTCCCTGTGTCTAAGATGAGTCTCTTGTATGCAACATATTGATGGTTCATTTTTTTTGATCCATTCTGCGAATCTATATCTTTTAATTGGGGAGTTTAATCCATTTACATTCAACTTTATAACCGTGAAGGCATTTCTTGAATCAGCCATCTTATCCTTTGGTTTATGTTTGTCATATTTTTCCCCTCTCTCCATTAATATCCTTTATTGTACCCATACCGAATCTCTTTAGTACTGAACCTTTCTCCAAGTCTCTCTGTCCTGTCTTTGTTTCTCTGTCTGTAGGACTCCCTTTATTCTCTCCAGTAGGGCAGGTCTCTTGTTGGCAAATTCTCTCAGCATTTGTTTGTCTGTGAAAAATTTAAGCTCTCCCTCAAATTTGAAGGAGAGCTTTGCTGGATAAAGTATTCTTGGCTGGAAATTTTTCTCACTCAGAATTTTAAATATATCGTGCCACTGGCTTCTCGCCTCCATGGTCGCTGCTGAGTAGTCACTGCTTAGTCTTATGCTGTTTCCTTTGTATGTGGTGAATTGCTTTTCTCTTGCTGCTTTCAGAACTTGCTCCTTCTCTTCTGTGTTTGACAGTGTGATCAGAATATGTCTCGGAGTGGGTTTATTTGGATTTATTCTATTTGGAGTTTGCTGAGCATTTATGATTTGTGTATTTATGTTGTTTAGAAGATTTGGGAAGTTTTCCCCAACAATTTCTTTGAATACTCTTCCTAGACCTTTACCCTTTTCTTCCCCTTCTGGAACACCAATGAGTCTTATATTCGGACGTTTCATATTATCTATCATATCCCTGAGGTCCATTTCGATTTTTTCAATTTTTTTCCCCATTCTTTCTTTTATGCTTTCATTTTCCATTCTGTCATCTTCCAGGTCACTGATTCATTGTTCAACTTCCTCTAGTCTTGTACTATGAGTGTCCAGAATCTTTTTAATTTGGTCAACAGTTTCTTTAATTTCCATAAGATCATCCATTTTTTTATTTAGTCTTGCAATGTCTTCTTTATGCTCTTTTAGGGTCTTCTTGATATCCTTTGTATCCCGTACTATGGTCTCATTGTTCATCTTTAGTTCTTTGAGTAGCTGCTCTAGGTGCTGTGTCTCTTCTGATCTTTTGATTTGGGTGCTTGGGCTTGGGTTATCCATATCATCTGGTTTTTTCATATGCTTTATAATTTTCTGTTGTTTTTGGCCTCTTGGCATTTGCTGAAATTGATAGGGTTCTTTTAGGATTTGTAGACCAATTGAAGTCCTTATCTCTAATTTATCAGATCTACAGCTTCGTGGAGTACACTTTCTCTAACTAACCAGCAGGCGGCGTCCACAAGCCACCTGTTCTCCACAAGCCAGTTCTCCCCTGCTTAGCCTTTTTGGTGAGTGGGGGAGTGAGTCTTGTGGGGTCCAACTGGTGTACCAAGCTTGCGTGTGTAGTTGGTGTTGCCTGCCCTGTATATGGGGCGTGTTTCTGGGCAGTCAGGGAGGGGGGGTGACTCTAACAATCAAATCTCCCTGGTGATCCTAGAGTTTTAAAGCTGCTGCAATAGTCTAATCCTTCAGTTCAGTCCTGCCACAGTTTGTCTCTGCCACTGACCCACAAGTCCTTGGTATTGGCGTATAGCTCCTGAGACTTGCAAGTGGGCCCCTCTTCCAGGCTGTGCACCCCGGGTCCTCTGTTGAGGGATAACTGTGCTATGTCACAGGTGAGTGCCGCCCCCCCAGGGCGGTTCTGGGCTGCTGGGCTGTGTAGGGAGGCTCCCAGTCTGCTGAAATGATGGCTGAATGGGGCTTTGTTAATTCACACTGCTCCACCTTCCCAACTCTGGGACAGTCAGCTGAGGTTGCAGAGAAGGCTAATGTCCACACCCAGTTTTGTGGTGTGTGCCTGTTATTTGAAGCACTTCCGTCACACTGGGTTGTCTGGGGCAGCTCTGGCTATGGGGCTGGCGACGGGCAGGAGTGTTTCCTGTCCACCAGGATAATGGCTGTGAGCAGACATCCCCCTTTTCTTGGGAAATTGTGGTGTTTAGTGAATTTTCTCAGCCACTGGATTATTGCCTTTTGTCTCAGAGCTCTCTTAGTGCTGCTCTTGTCTTGACCTGCCCAAATTGCAAGTCTTTGAAGCTTTCTATATTGGGCTTCTTAGAGTAACTGTTTTAGAAAAAGAAAAAAGGATTAAAAAAAAAAAAGGGCCCTTCTCAGAGATCTAATGGGTTATTGAAATGCTAAGAGACAAAGCAATTAGGGCCATTAAGGAAAGGTCCACAGGGCAGAGAGATCAGCTTTTCTTCGGGATTTGCATATGCGCCTCAGGGCCCTTCCCCTTTCTATGTTCACCAGAACTCCAAAAATCCTCTGCTTTTATTTTGGAGTTTTTCGTGTTGTTTTTTTTCTATGCCTGTCTCGTCTCTGCTGGGCTGGCTGCCCTCAGATTCTCTGGTGTCTGGTCTCAGTCTATCTATGGTTGGAGTTTGAATCAGTAGAATGAGTTTCCGGTAAGAGCTGCCACTGCAGTTCTCCCTTCTCCTTCCCGGAGCTGACAGCCCCTCCTCCCCGGGGACTGAGCCTGGCAGGGAGGGGCGCGGGTCCCCTGGCCGGAAAAACTTACAGATTTCGCTGATCTCAGCAGTTCCACGTTTTCATGAGTGTTGTATGAAGTATGCCCAAAGTCAGATTGCTCTGTGGTGTCCAGTCCACGCAGTTCCTGGCTTTCTACCTACTTTCCTGGAGGAGTAACTAAAACATACAGCTCACCAGTCTGCCATCTTTTGATATTATTCTCTTATTTTTTTTAATCTCTCTAGTATCTGTAATGAGATCGCCTCTTTCATTACTGATGTTAGTAATTTGTATTTTCTCCCTTTTCTTCTTGACAGTCTGGCTGGAATTTTATCAGTTTTATTGTATTTTCTAAAAAAACAGTTTTTGTTTTCATTTTTTTGTTTTCTATTACTGTTTCTACCTCATAGATGTATGTTCATTTTTTATGTCATTGATTTCTGCTCTAATCTATTATTTCCTTGTTTCTGCTAGTTTAGGTTTAATTTGCTCTTTTTCTCTAGTTTTTTAAAATGGAAGCTTGGATTGTTGATTTTAGACCCTTCTTTTCTAATATTAGCATTAAAAGTCACACATTTGCCTGTAAGCACTGCTTTAGTGGTTTCCCACAGATTTTATTTTTTATTTTATATTTTATTTTCATTCAGTTCAAAATATTTACTTTCCCTTTCACTTTTTTCTTTGTCCCACTGGTTATTTAGGTGTGAGTTTTTAATTTCCAGATATTTGGGAATTTTCCAGATACTTTGTTTCCTAATTTCCTTGTAGTCTGAGAATATACACTGTATGATTTAAGTTATTTTAAATTTATTGAGACTTGTTTGATGGCCCAGGATATGGTATGTTTTAGTGTATGTTCCACATGCATAGGGAAAGATGTGTATTCTGCAGTTGTTGGCTGGATTGATCTATAAACATTAATAAGTCAAGTTAGTTGATAATGTTCAAATCATGCATATCTTTACTGGTCTTCTGTAGTTCTTCCACTAATTATTGAGAGAGCACTGCTAAAATCTCCAGCTATAATTGTGGAATTGTCTATTTGACCTTTGAGATCTGTCAGTTTTTGCTTCATGTAGTTTGAAGCTCTGTTGTTAACATATTTACACATGTAAGATTGCTATACGCTATGTTTACTTGATGAATTGATCCCTTTACCATTATGAAATGTCTCTCAGCTATCACAACTATGAATATTAGTCAAATGGATTTTTGGTGATTTATAGAAACAGATTTAAAATAGAAACACAACTTGTGTTTTGCCAAGCCGTATCCCTTTATCCTGCTTCAATTTTTTTCCCATGGCGACTGTGTCCACCACACACATATTTGTTTGTTTTCTATCTTTTCCTACTAGAATAAAACTTCCAAAGAACAAGACTTCATCTGTTTTGTTCACTGCTGTATCCCAACTACCTACACCAATGCGTATCACAAAGTCTGACCTCAATAAATACTTTCTGGATGAATTAATGTTTAAGCCACAAATATTGTAACAACATATTTCCATGACTGTACTCTGTGTTCCAATGGTCTCTGCTCACATGTGAGCCTTTTCAGAAATAACTTCTGCGCACCAGTGTGCTCTCACCCTGCCCTGCAGCCTAACTTGTACCACAGAACAGTGTTCTTGGGTTCTCAGGGTCTCAGGAAGATGTTAGTAACACAGTTGTTTGTTTTAACTTGCGCTTTTTAGCTCAGCAATATCTGGCTAGGATTTAGCCCTGAATCATTCCAGAAAGATGGGTCTGAGGACAAACACACACCCTCACCCTGGACTCAAATTATGAGCCTCCAGTCACTTCCTCTGCAGGAGGACCTTCAGGGCCTCATATAAGAGGATCCCCGTGGGCTAGCCTAACTTGCTTCTAGGAATGGTTCTCTATCCCAGGAGATTGTAAGGTGAATAGGAGTTAGGTTCTTATGCCAAGACCCCAGCTGCATAAAGCATTTACATTTCACATCACCTCATCCACACTGTGGTTTCACTCCCCGTCCCCCATCTGTTCATTCACACAGCTGGAGGTTTTTGTTTTCCCAGGAAAGTGAAGCTTGAAGTCCACCAGAAAAACTGAGGATGCTACCAGTTGTAGTATTTGATAATATAAACTGCAAATAAAACATTTTTCAATCAAATCTGCCTCTGAGATATATTTCTAAAGAGGAATTTCTTTTTAATTGTGTGTTTTGGGTATTATGGAAAGATCCTAGGATCTGATAGAGTTCAAACCCCAGCTCTACACCTTGGACAACTTACACCATCTTCTGAAATAGTGATAATAATAATATCTGCCCTGCCCACCTCAAAGCCATAAGAGAAATGTGAAAAATGCTTGGCAAAGTGGCTTGTGCACTGCAAACTTATGTGGGTGTGTAAATTGTTGTTGTCACTCGAAGAGGCTTGATTTTTTTTTTTTTTTTTAACTTGGTAATTCTGTAATTCAAGAAGAGTATTTGGTATTTGCATTGCACCTGTGTACAACTCTTAAGCCAAGAACACAACCCAGAATCCATTGGCTGTCATTACCTTGGAAACTGTGATCATTTAAAAAGGACAGCAACAACATTGGAAAGGAAACAATGTATCTGCAAAGAAAAGCACTCTTGGGCGAATAGCCTTTATTTCCTGAAAGCTTGACATATAAGGCACCTGTTTAAACATGTTTCTTAGTAATTTTTTTCTAACCACCAAAAGCTATATACATTTGGGATGTCCTTGTTAAATACATGATGAAGTGAGGTAGAGAAAATCCATTGTCATGCTGGGGAAGTTAATACTTAAAAAGTCTTACTACTTGTATCTACCACTAGCCTATGGGTCTTTTGTAATGTCTAGAATGGATGTGAGCAGGCTCAATCTTGTTCTTAGTCAGCTGTGAGTTTCCCAATGTAATTATCTAGGATTTCAGTGGGAAAACACAACATCCAAATACCATGTAGTTTTTCTGCCAGAAATCTTCTCATGTTTGTGATAATGTATAATTCTGGTTCATACTAAGTCCATAAACTCCTTATTTATTCTCTGTATCCTTCCTTCTCTGTATCCTTCCATTTGTCCATGACTCTGAACTGTTGAGACCCTCAAGAATCAATGCTTGGATCCTGCTTTCCTGTGATAGCCCTGAGTAAGCTCAGCCACTCGGGGTTTAGTCTTCTAGAGTGTGTGTATCTACATCTTTGGTATGGTGGAGGGCATACTTCAGCGTGCATGCCTTATCCCTTCTCTGAATTTATTTAATCCAAATTCCTCGGCCCCAACTCTGGAGATTGTGATTCTGTAGGTCTAGAGAGGGGCCCAGGGCTACATGCTCTGTGGGCTACACTTTGAGAATCACCATGTTCTCCAACTGCTAGCCTGATTTTTAAATTTTATTGTGGTGGCACATATACAACATAAAATTTCCCATTTTAAACCACTTTCAACTATACAATTCAGTGATATTAATTATATTCACAATATTGTGCTATCATCACCACCATCTATCACTGAAACTTTTCCATCACCCCTGCCAGAAACAGAAACAAAATGGACTGATTGGAGGAGGATTTCATTTACTTAAAGGATTTAAAATGCTGTTTGGTGGTTCACTTAGATTGAATTGGATCTCCCCTACCCATTGAACTTTGATCTTGAACTTTTTTTTAATTTGTGGTTTTAGTTTGCATTTCCCTAATAACTAATGATGTTGATCATCTTTTAATGTGCTAATTAGCCATTCATTTATCTTCTTTGATGAAAAGTCTATCCAAATCTTTCACCCATTTTTTTAAAAAATTGGGTTGCTTATCTTCTTATATTGTAAGAGTTCTTTATATATTCTGAATACTAGTTATTTAACATATATATGATTTGCAAATATCTTCTCCCTTGTGGCTTGTCCTTTCATTTTTTAATGGTTGCTTTTGAAGCATGGAAGTTTTGAATATTGATGAGCTCCAATTTATCAGTTTTTTCTTGTATGAGTAGTGCTATTTGTAGTGTATCTAAGAACTCTGCCTAACCCAAGGTCATAAAGATTTTCAGTGTTTTCTTCTAGAGGTTTTATAGTTTTACTGTACTTTGAGGTCTATGAACTATTTTGAGTTAATTTTTTGTATATGGTGTGAAGTAACAAGCAAATTTTTTTTCTTTTTTTGCCTTGTGGATATCCAGTTGTCCCAGCACCATTTGTTGATGAGAATATCATTTCCCCATTGAATTACCTTGGCATCTTTGTAAAAAAATGAAATAAGGGTTTATTTCTGGAGTATATATTCTGTTCCTTTGATCAATATTTCTGTTCTATGCCAGTTCCACACTGTTTTGATTTATTTTAGCTTTGTAGTAAATTCTGAAATTGGGAAGTTAAGTTTGTCACCTTTGTTCTTCTCTTCCAAAATTGTTTTGTATGTTCTGGGTCCTTTAAATTTGAGGATTAGTGTGTCAATTACTGCTGGAGGGTGGGTGGTTGGGTGGAAGCCTGCTGGGATACAGACACACATTACTGATCAATCTGGAGGAAATGTACTATTTTAAAAATACTAAGTCATATAATCCATGAACATGGAATGTCTCACCATTTATTTAGATCTTCTTTAATTTCTCTCAGCAATATCAATATGGTATATTAATTGCTTTTCAGATAATAAACAACATTGCTTAAGAAAACTCCTGTCTTTAGAAAACCTTTATCCTTGGCACTATAAAATTTTACCATGAGCTATCCAGGCATGGAATTTTTTCCCCTTTATTTTGCTTCACATTTGATGGTAATCACAACTTGATGTTTCTTTTCCTTTATTAGTGCTAGGGAAAGATCTATAATTTCATTGATATCACTTCCCCTAAATCTCCTTGGTTCTGTCTTGAACTTTTGGCTTGGCTGTTGTACCTGTGATATGATCCACTCCTTTTAAATGTTCCCTCTGTTTTTTTTTGTGTCTCTTCAACTTTTTCCTCAGCATTATCTTTCAGTCCTTACATTGATTCTTTTACAAGTATATTTGCAATTTCTGAAAACTCATTCTTGTTCTGATTGTTTATTTTCAAAAGTAACTTTTTGTGGTTGCAATATCTTTACACAAACACACTCACATGCACACACATATAGTATATATGTATATATAGTATAATAATGTATAGTATCTTATCTATATAATATATATGTAGATGTATATATGTGTATATAGTATTTTTGAGAGATAAAAAAGATTCACACTTTTTTCTATTTATTAACTCTGTTTCTAGAGTCAGTTGCTCTCTTTGTCCAACTTGGTCTTTCCGTCATTGAATTTTCTCCAATTCTCTGCTCATTTTTTCATTCATTCATTCATTCATTCATTCAATAAATATATATTGTACACTTAGTATGTGTCAGGCACCATCTGAGACACTGAAGATACAGTATTGCTCCCTGCTTTCATGGAGCTTATATTCTAAGGGTTTTGGTAGATGGGAAAAAATTTTAAGGTAAATAAATAAACACAATAATTACAGGTAGGAATGGCCAATAAAAGAAGTAAACTGGGTAGTGAGCTAGTTACTTAGAGGTTACTGCAGATCTAATAACTAAAAGGATGAAATTGATCCAGTCAGTGAAGAGCCAGGGGAAAATATTTCAGTGCTGGAAGAGCAGGAGCAAAAAAAGGTTGCAAGTCAGTGATGGACCCTGAATGTTTAAAGAACAGAAAGGAGCATTGTCTGGCTGGTAGAAGATGAAGATAGCATGATCTTCTGTCATCTGTTTATACTCATGAATGAAGAAATCCTTTGAGTAGGAGATTTGGTGAGTCTTAATCTACAAAACTGTTAAGAAATATTCTAAATACTGTCCCTCACAGCTATAACTGCTAATTTTATATTTGGAGCATCTCTGGGACTTTGCTTGTTAGGTTATTTCTCTAGTTAGTTTTTTATTACCATTGCCCAGTAATCTTGCCCTCTCCAGAAAGTCAACAAAATTTCATGTCAGCTGGGTAGGAATGGAAATGGGGACCTGGAACTTTTCAAGTTGGCAAACCACCTTTCAATACATTCTCTGTTGGCAAAATTTCCCTAAAACTGGATGGCCAGATTTTAAGTTGGTGTATAGATTGTTTCAAGCAACTTAGACGTCTAACACTTGCCGTCCTGAGTATTTTTGCTTTTAGTTAAACTCTATGTACTAAGATAACGCTTTGACATGTTCTGAAATTTTTGAAAATTATCCAGAAGTTCAGGTGGTCACTATCACAACAGATTTTTTGCTGTTTTTATTCCCATTCGTCAATATCCTTGATGTAGCTGCAAAGAGGCTCAATTTGGAAATGGTTGAAGTACTTGGTAAACCATAGTATGTTTCTTTTCCAAGCACTTAGCACCAAGGTTGGCCAGTGTCCACCCCTTGCAAAAGATACGGTTCTCAACCTTTCTTCACCTCGACAACCCCCTGACGGATACCCCTCTGCCTGACAGTAGCAAAGGGCATTACTATAAATGAATTATTCTCAAAGGTCCTCTCCCCTTGTTCTCTCTCTGGCAAAGGTTGGCAGTGTATGTGTTATTTGAAAAAGTTCCTCAGTTGCTTCTGATACCCCCTACTCCATTCTCCATTGGGAATCACAGCTTTCAAATCTCTGAATGGTTCCTTTAATATAACTAAAATGTATTGGTTTGCTTTATCTGTTTCTGAAAGAATTGTGGTCAAATTTACGTCTTATTTATGGTTCTGAAAAATTTTCCTTTTTTTTATTACTTTATATGATTAGGTGCTTATAAGTTCAGAATTGTTAAATCTTCTTGGGGTGTTTCTTTCTATCTTTATGTAGTATACTTCTTTATCCCTATTAATAGTGTTCCATACATTTTATGCTATCTGATATTACTATTGCTAAGTATGGTTTCTTTTTGTTAATATTGACTTGACATATCTTTTTCCATCTCTGCTTTCAGACTTTTGGTCTGGTTTTTAAAAATTATGTTTCTTGCAAATAGTATTATTTGAATCTAGAAAGTTTGATCCAATTTCTTATCTCATTCTTTTGATAGGTGAGTTCAATCCAGGGGTTGGCAAAATTTTTCTGTAAAGGTCCAGATAGTATATATTTTTCCTGTGTGGGCCATACGTCTCTGTCACAGCTATACAACACTGCCGTTGTAGCACAATAGTAGTCATAGAAAATGCATAAATAAATGGACATGACTGGATTTGGTTTGCTGCCTGTAGTTCGCCAACACCTGGTTTAATTCATTTTCATTTTTGTGATTGATGATATATTTAGACTTATTTCTATTATCTTATTTTGTGTTTTTTTTTGTTTTGTTTTGTTTGCCATCTGTGTTACTTAGGGCAATGCAAACTGAGGTTACAGAGTTGAACCATGGAACCTTAGTGACTTAACATAATAGAAATATATATTTTGTTCATGTAAAATCCAACCAGTGACACAGAGAAGATCGTTTGCCCCACAAAGTCATTCAGGCACCCAGGCATGTTCCATCTTGTGGCTCTGCCCTGGTCATCATTTGGCCTCCAAGATTACCATAGAAAAGGAAGGATTGTATCTGACTTACTTCACTTAGCATGAATCTTCAGGGTTCATCCACGTAGTAGCATGTATCAGAACTCCATTGTTTTAGTGCTGAGTAATATTCCATTGTATGTATATATCACATTTTGTTTATCCATTCATATGCTGAGGAGCATTTGGTTTGCTTCTGTCTTTTGGCTATTGTAAATAATGCTGCTATGGACAATGGTGTACAAATATCTGTTCAGTTCCCTGCTTTTAATTCTTTTGGTTATATACCTAGAAGTGGAATGGGTAGGGCATGTGGTAGTTTCTGTGTTTAAGTTTTTGATGAACTGCCAAACTGTTTTCCACAGTGGCTGCACATTTTTACATTCCCACCAACAGTGTAGTAAGGTTCCTATTTCTCCATATCCTCACCACACTTGTCATTTTCTGTTTTTTTAAATAACTGTTCTAGTGGGTGTGAGGTAGTATCTCATTGTGGTTTTGATTTGTGTTTCCCTAATGGATAATGTTATTGAGCATTTTTAAAATGTGTTCATTGACCACTGTATATTTTCTTTTGAGAAATGTCTTTTCAATCCTTTGCTTCTTTTTGTAGTGAACTCTTTAGAATCCCTTCTCATTTCTTTTATGTGCATATTTTTCCAGTATTTTCTTTGTGTTTACCATGGGTTTAAATTTAACATCTTAATGCTATAATGGTATTGTTTGGTTTGATGCTAACTTAACTTCAATAGCATTGACACTATATTCCCATACTCCTCCAATCCCCACCTTTATTTAGTTCTTGTCACAAATTACATATTTATCCATTATAAGTCCAAAACCACTAATTTATCATTACTTTTTTGCATTTGTATTTTAGACCCTGTAGGAAGTAAAAAGTGGGGTTACACTTAAAAATATAATAGTTCTGGCATTCGTATTTACCTATGTTATTACCTTTACTGGAGAGCTTTCTTTCTTTACACGACTTTGGTCTATTGTCTAATGACTTTCCTTTCAACCTACATTACTCCCTTTAACATTTCTTGTAGGGCCAGTCTAGTGGTAACAAACTCCCTCAGCCTTTGTTTATCTGAGGATGTCTTAATCTCTCCCTTTATTTTGAAAGAGTTTTGCTGGATATAGAATTCTTGGTTGGCAGTTCTTTGCTTTCAGCACTTAAATAAGTCCTCCCACTGCCTTTCTGTCTCCATGGTTTCTGATGAGAAATTGGCACTTAGTCTTACTGAGGATCCATTGTATATGACTTTATATCCATTATACTTGCTTCTCTTTTCTGGCTTTCAGAATTCTCTTTTATCTTTGGCATTGAATAGGTTGATTATGATATGTCTCAGTGTGAATCTCCTTGGTTTTATCCTGTGTGATTGGTTAGGTTTATGTGTCAACTTGCCCAGATGATGGTGTCCAGGTGTCTAGTCAGGCACGCACTGTCCTAACTGTTATTACAAGGACATTTATGGCTGGTTAATAAACCAGAAGGCTGCTTTACTAAATCATCAGTCATTTGACTGCACCTGTGACTGATTACATCAGTGAAGGTCATGTCTTCTGCAATGAGAGAATTTGATCAGCTGGATTTAATGCAATCAGTTAAAGGCTTTTAAAGAAGAGAGCGAAAGGAACTTCACTTCTTTTTCGGCTAGCCAGTGAAGCGTTTCCTGAGGAGTTCATCGACCGCCTTCATCACAGTTGCCAGTTCGCTGCCTGCCCTATGGAATTTGGACTCGTGCATCCCCACAGTTCTGTGAGAGACTTTTATAAAATCTTGTATTTACAGATATCTCTTGTTGATTCTGTTTCCCTAGAGAATCCTAACTAATACATTCTGTTTGAAGTTTGTTGAGCTTCTTGAATGTGTATATTCATGTCTTACGTTAGAGTTGGGAAGTTTTCAGCCATTATTTCTTTGAATATTCCTTTTGTCCCTTTTTTTTCTTCTCTTTCTGGGACTCTCATAATGTGTATTTTGGTGTTCTTGATAGTGTCTCACAGTTCTCTCAGGCTCTGTTCACTTTTCTTCATTCTTTTTTCTTTCTCTTTCTCATATTGAATATTTTCAATTGTCTTACCTTCAAGTTCGCTGATTCTTTCTTCTTCTGTTTCCAATCTGTCATTGAACCACATCTAGGGATTTATTGTTTTTGTTGCTGTGGTCTTCAGCTTTGTTTGGTTCCTTTTCACGATTTCTATGTCTTTTTGACATTCTGTTTGTGTTCATCTGTTGTTTATCTGATTTCCTTTAGTTCTTTGTCCGTGCTTTCCTTTAGCTATTTGAGCATGTTTAGGACCATTTTAAAAAAGTCTTTATCTGGTATGTCCCAAGTCTTGTCCTCCTCATTGATGTTTCCTAATGCTTTAATCTCCTTTGCATGGGCCATTGCTTCTTGTTACCTTGTATATTTTGTAATTTTTTTTTTTTGCAACCTGACATTTTGATATTTTAAGGTACTTTGTTCTGCAATTTAGATAAGAGGCATCTGTTCCTTAAGCTTCTATCCAACTTGTGTTTTGACAGAGATTTTCTTAAATGCCAGGAGCTAACGACAACAAAGATTCTCAGTCTTTGCAAATTGGCTTGTGTGAGTGCTCTCCTGTAGAGTTTAGCTGTCCTAACAATAAGTTTAGAGTATAGCTCCAGGCAAAAGAGTAGGTCCTCCTTTCTCCTTTCTGCCTATGCTTCTTATCCTGGGCATGCATGCATGGCCCTTGACATCTCCCTGTTTACATGGATCCAAATGTCCCATTTCCCCTAGGAAATGGTGTTTCCTCACAGTCTTGGGCACTACATAGTATGTCCCACAGCCAGCAAACCTTTGCTCCAGGCAGTTGAAATTTGACTGTTCTCCTACAGCTTTCTGTAAGAGAGCTCTGTGAACTGCCTCTACACACAGGGCAAGTTCTGGGACACGAAGCCTGTGGTGAGTGTCTAGTTCTGTCCTTCATATTGCCACCAGACAGATTTGCACAGACATATGTGATCTCTGTATGTACATGAGGGTTGCTGTGCTCCCTCTAGAACCAGGACCAAGTACCAGTGTTGGGAACATGGGCTGGCTCCATGCTGAGCTGGTGAGAGAATGGGAGAGGGGTACTACTAGATCCTACTGGTTTTAAGTTGTCTTTTTCTTGATTCAGCACTTGCCTGTTACTACAGCCCTTTAACTGTCTCCTAGAACTTTGAGAAAGATGGTTCTGCCAGCTCTTATTTGTTGCTTAAAGCTTCTGTAGGTGAATGGAAGCCTGGAGTGGCTTTACTCCACCATCTTGATGACTGGAAACCAAATGTTTTGCTGCTATTATAATTATTTTCTGCCTTTTATGGGATTGATAGTTTTTTTCTCTAATCCCCTTTATTCCTTTTGTGGCTTGGAATTTCTGTGATGTATTTCTCTTGATTAAGTGGTTGTTCTTACAGTTTTAACATATATATTTAACTGAAAAATTTCTATAAAGCCTATAGTTGTTCAATATATTTTTTCTCCTTTGGAGTAAGATAAGTATCTCCTGTTCTACCCTCTCTCCTCCACCCCACCCCCACCAAAGACACTCCACATAACTCTCTTTGTCTTGTTATCTAGGGTTTATTTCAGCTTAAAAAACCACAAAATAGTTATTTTTGTGGTTAAGAATTAAATATACCTTATTATATTTTTAATCAATTTCTATGCTCATTGTCGTCCGGATTCCTTCTTGCTGATGTGCATTTTTCAGTTATTTTTTTCAGTGAGAGCCTTGGATGGTAGACTCAGTCTGTCGTACCGGAATAGCTGAGTATAGATTTCAAGGTGGATAATTATTTTTTCTCAGTTCCTGGAAGATATTACTCCATTTTCTTTTGACATTGATTGTTGCTCATGACAAATCTATTGTTAGCTTATCATTTCTTCATAGGAATCTGTCTTTTTTCCCTAGTAGCTTTTACAATGTTCTATGGTTGGACAATACACTTGGGTTGTGGATTTATTTTTGTCTACTCATCCTGCCTCTTAGAGTGCATTTTCAGTCTGTGGACTTATATTTCTTCAATTCTCAAAAATTATTGGCCACTAACTCTGAACATTGCTTCTCTTCCATTAGCTCTCTTTTCTTCTTCTAGAATTGACTAGATGTAGAAGTTTCTCCATGTATTATTTTTTTAAATATATTTTTTTTCATTAGAGAAGCTGTAAAATCATGAAAAATCATGCAGAAAATAGAGAATTCCCATATATCACCCCCTATTATTAACAACTTGAATTAGTGTGGTATATTTGTTACAATTTATAAAAGAATATTTTCATACTTACACTGTTAACTATAGTACATGATTTACATTAGAGTTCGCTATTTGTGTTGTATAATACTATGGGTTTTTTTTTTCCTTATTTTATATTTTTTATTAAGATTTATGCACACACCATACAATCATCCAAAATATATAATCATCACATTACCATCATATAGCTGTTCATTCATCACCCCAATCTATTTTTTTTAACATTTTCCTTGTACCAGAAAAAGTGATAATAAGAATAAAAAAATAGTAGTGAAAAAGGAAGACCCAAATCATCCCCCACTTCCCACCCTATTTTTCCTTTAGTTTTTTGCCCATTTTCTACTCATCTGTCCATACACTGGATAAAGGGAGTGCGATCCACAAGGTTTTCACAATCACACTGTCACCCTTTGTAAGCTACATTGTCATACAATCGTCTTCAAGAATCAAGGCCCCTGGGGTGGAGTTTGATAGTTTCAGGTATTTACTTCTAGCTTTTTGAATACATTAAAAACCTAAAATGTGTTATCTATGTAGTGTGTAAGAATGTCCACCAGAGTGACCTCTCGACTCCATTTGAATTCTCTCAGCCACTGAAGCTTTATTTCATTTCATTTTGCATCCCCCTTTTCGTCAAGAAGATGTTCTCAATCCCACAATGCCAGGTCCAGATTCATCCCCAGGGGTCTTTTCCTGTGTTGCCAGAGAAATTTATACCCCTGGGAGTTAGGTCCCATATAGGGGGGAGGGCAGTGAGATCACTTGCCAAGGTGTCTTAGTTAGAGAGGGACACATCTGAGCAACAAAGAGGGATTCAGGGGGAGACTCTTAGGCACAATTATAAGCAGTCCTAGCTTCTCCGTTGCAGTAACAGCTTCTTAACACATCAACCCTCCAGCCCTCAGTGTTTGTGAGAACATTAGCAACCATCTAGCTGAGGAAGCCCAATACCGCTGCATTTTCCCCCAGTTCCTCAGGGGGGCTCTGCATATTTTTTTCATTTTTAATTTTTTTAAATTAACTTTATCAAAAAATTAAAAAAACAGACAGTAAAAAACCATTTCAACAAAACCGAAACAAAGGAATAAGAAAAAACAAATATCGTAGAATAACTACATTACTTCCAACATGTTCCTATTCTGCCCCAAGAAAATATACAGACTATATCCTAGGAAAGGAATAAGAAAAACAGAAAACGTAATATAACTACATTTCTGTGATCTTGTTCCTACCATGCCCACCAGAAATTAACAAACCATGGTCATTCCTGAGCATTCCCAGAATGTTAAATTTACCCACAATAACTTATCTGTTCTTATTAGATTGTCATTACACCTTCATTAATTGCTATGTGTCACTAGGTCCCCTACATTCTACATTATTACATTATTAACCATTTATTTTACATTTTTCAGTGTTTGCATTAGTGGTAACATATAGCATTTCTCTTTTTGTGCCTGGCTTATTTTGCTCAGCATTATGTCTTCAAGATTCATCCATGTTGTCATATGTTTCATGATGTCATTCCTTCTTACTGCTATGTAGTATTCCATTGTGTGAATATACCACATTTTATTTATCCACTCATCTGTTGAAGGACATTTGGGTTTTTTCCATCCCTTGGCAATTGTGAATACTGCTGCTATGAACATTGGTGTGCAGATATCTGTTCGTGTCACTACTTTCAGATCTTTCAGGTATACCGAGAAGTGCAATTGCTGGATCGAAGGGTAAATCTATATCTAGTTTTCTAAGGAACCACCGGCCTGTCTTCCAGAGTGGCTGTACCATTATATAGTCCCATTAACAATGAATAAGGGTTCCAGTTTCTCCACATCCTCTCCAGCATTTGTAGTTACCTGTTTGTTTAATGCAGTCATTCTAATTGGTGTGAGATGGTATCTTGTTGTGATCTTAATTTGCATCACTTTAATAGCTAGTGAAACTGAATATTTTTTCATGTGTTTTTTGGCAATTTGTATTTCCTCTTCAGAGAACTGTCTTTTCATATCTTTTGCCCATTTTATAATTGGGCTGTCCATACTGTCATTGAGTTGTAGGATTTATTTATATATATGCGAGATATTAGTCTTTTGTCGGATACATGGTTTCCAAATATTTTTTCCCATTGAGTTGACAGCCTCTTCACCTTTTTGACAAATTCCTTTGAGGACAGAGCTTTTAAGTTTGAGAAGTTCCCATTTATCTGTTTTTTCTTTTGTTGCTTGTGCTTTGGTATAAGGTTTAGAAGTGACTTCCTAATACAAGGTCCTGAAGATGTTTCCCTACATTATCTTCTAGGAGTTTTATGGTACTGTCTCTTATGTTGAGGTCTTTAATTCATTTTGAGTTAATTTTTGTGTAGGATGTGAGGTAGGGGTCCTCTTTCATTCTTTTGGATATGGATATCCAGCTCTCTCAGCTCCATTTGTTGAAAAGACTGTTCTGTTCCAGTTCAGTGGCTTTTGGGGCCTTATCAAAGATGGGTTGACCATAGATCTGGGGTTTTAGCTCTGAATTCTCAATTTGATTCCATTGATCAATATGTCTGTCTTTTTGCCAGTACCATGCTGTTTTGACTACTGTAGCTTTATAATAATTTCATAGTCAGGGAGTGTAAGTCCTCCCACTTTGTTTCTCTTTTTTAGAATGTTTTTAGGAATTCGAGGCATCTTCTCCCTCCAAATAAATTGATAACTAGCTTTTCCAAATCTGTGAAGTAGGTTGTTGGAATTTTGATAGGGATTGCATTGAATCTGTAGATGGGTTTGGGTAGAATTGACATCTTAGTGACATTTAGCCTTCCTATGCACAAACATGGAATATTTTTCCATTTTTTTAGGTCCCTTTCTATTTCTTTTAGTAGAGTTATATAGTTGTCTTTGTATAGGTCTTTTACATCTTTGGTTAAGTTTATTCCTAGGTACTTGATTTTTTTAGTTGCTATTGAAAATGGCATGTTTTTCTTGATTGTCTCTTCAGTTCAGTCATTTCTAGTGTAAAGGAACATTACTTACTTATGTGCATTCATCTTGTATCCCGCTACTTTGCTAAATTTGTTAGTAGTAGTAGCTGTGACATTGATTTCTCAGGGCTTTCCAGATAAAAGATTGTATCATCTGCAAATGAGGGCAGTTTTACTTCTTCCTTTCCAATTTGGATGCCTTTTATTTCTTTGTCTTGCTGGATTGCCCTGGCTAGCACTTCTAGCACAATGTTGAATATCAGTGGTGATAGCAGGCATCCTTGTCTTGTTCCTGATCTTAGAAGAAGGGCTTTCAGTTTCTCGCCATTGAGTACTGTGCTGGCTGTTGTTTTTTCATAAATGCTCTTTATCATAATGAGGAATTTCCCTTCAATTCCTATCTTTTGAAGTATTTTTATCAAGAAGAGATATTGGGTTTTGTTGAATGCTTTTTCAGCGTCTATTGAGATGATCATTTGATTTTTCCCTTTGATTTGTTAATGTGTTGTAATACATTGATTGATTTTCTTATGTTGAACCATCCTTGCATGCCTGGAATGAACCCCACTTGGTCATGGTGTATGATTTTTTTAATGTGTCTTTGGATTCGATTTGCAAGTATTTTGTTGAGAATTTTTGTATCTATATTCATTAGGGAGATTGGCCTGTGGTTTTCCTTTCTTGTAGCATCTTTACCTGGTTTTGGGATTAGATTGATGTTAGCTTCATAAAATGCGTTAGATAGTGTTCCATTTTTCTCAGTGTTTTGAAAGAGTTTACGTAAGATTGGTGTCAGTTCTTTTTGGAAAGTTTGGTAGACTTCCCCTGTGAAGCAATCTGGCCCTGGGCATTTATTCATGGCTTTTTGATGAGTGATTGGATCTCTTTGCTTGTGATTGGTTGGTTAAGTCTCCTATTTCTTCTATGGTAAGTCTGGGTTGTTCATGTGTTTGTAGGAAATTATCCATTTCCTCTACATTTTCCTATATATTCTAATGAATATACATGCAAGTTTGTTCACAGTATCCTCATATAATTTTTTAAATTTCTTCGGGATCCGCAGTAATCTCACCTCTCTCATTCATTATTTTGTTTATTTGGGTCTTCTCTCTCTTTGATTTTGTCAGTCTAGCTAGAGGCTTGTTGATCTTCTCAAAGAACCAACTTTTTGTGTTTTTTATTCTATTGTTATTTTGTTCTCGATATCATTTATTTCTGTTTAATCCTTGTTATTTCTTTTCTTCTGCTTGGTTTAGGGTTAGTGTGTTCTTTGTTTTCTAGCTTCTTCAGTTGCTCCATTAGTTCTTCAGTTTTAGCTCTTTCTTCATTTTTTAATGTATGCATTTAGAGCTATAAATTTCCCCCTCAGTACTGCTTTTGCTGCATTCCGTAGGTTTTGATATGTTGTGTTCTCATTTTCATTCATCTCTATATATTTAGCAGTTTCTCTTGCTATTTCTTCTTTAAGCCACTGATTGTTTAGGAATGTGTTGTTTAACCTCCAGAATTTGTGAATTTCTTTGTCTCTGATGGTTATTGACTTCTAATTGTATTCCATTGTGATCAGAGAGTGTGCTTTGAATAATTTCAATTTTTTAAAAAATTTATTGAGGCTTTTTTATGGCCTAGCATATGATCTATTCTGGAGAAAGTTCTGTGGGCACTAGGTAAGAATGTGTATCCTGGTGATTTCTGATGTAATGTTCTATATATGTCTGTTAATTCAAATTCATTTCTCAGATTGTTTAGGTTTTCAGTTTTCTTATTAGTCTTCTGTCTGGTTGATCTATCTATAGGAGAGAGTGATGTATTGAAGTCTCCCATAATTATTGTGGAAACATCTATTGCTTCCTTTAGTTTTGTCAATGTTTTTCTCATGTATTTTTTGGTACCTTGATTAGGTACATAAACATTTATGATTGTTATTTCTTCTTGTTGAATTGCCCCTTCTATTAGTATGTAGTGACCTTCTTTGTCTCTCATAATATCCTTGCATTTAAGGTCTATTTTATCTGAGATTAATGTTGCTACTGCTGCTTTCTTTTGGCTGTCGCTTGCATGAAATATTTTTTCCTTCCTTTCACTTTCAATTTCTTTGTGTCCGTGTGTCTAAGATGAGTCCCTTGTACGCAACATATTGATGGTTCATATTTTTTGATCTGTTCTGCCAATCTATATCTTTCAATTGGGGAGTTTAATCCATTTACATTCAATGTTATTACTGTGAAGGCATTTCTTGAATCAGCCACCCTATCCTTCAGCTTATATTTGTTGTATATATTTTTCCCCTCTCTCTATTAATGTCTTTTAACATATCTATACTGAATGTCTTTAATTCTGAACCTTTCTCCATATCTCTCTCTCCTTTCTTTGTTTCTCTGTTAGTAGGGCTCCCTTTAGTATCTCAAGTAGGGCAGGTCTCTTGTTAGCAAATTATCTCAGCATTTGTTTGTGAAAAATTTAAGCTGTCCCTCATTTGAAGGAGAGCTTTGCTAGATAAAGAATCCTTGGTTGGCATTTTTTCTCTCTCAGAATTTTAAATATGTCATGCCACTGCCTTCTCACTTCCATGGTGGCCACTGAGTAGTCACTGCTTAGTCTTATGCTGTTTCCCTTGTAAATGGTGAATTGTTTCTCTCTTGCTGCTTTCAGAACTTTCTCCTTCTCTTCAGCATTTGACAATCTAATCAGAATTGTCTTGGAGTGGATTTATTTGGATTTATTCTGTTTGGAATTCATTGGGCATCTATGATTTGTATATTTATGTTGTTTAGAAGGTTTGGAAAGTTTTCTCCCATAATTTCTTTGAAAACTCTTCCTAGACCTTTACTCTTCTCTTCCCCTTCTGGAACACCAATGATTCTTATATTTTTGTGTTTTATATTGTCCATCATATCCCTGAGATCCATTTTTATTTTTTTGAGTTTTTTTCCCCATTCTTTCTTTTGTTCTTTCACTCTCCATTCTGTCTTCTTTGAGGTCACTGATTTGCTGCTCAGCTTCCTCCAATATGGTACTGTGAACATCCAGAATCTTTTTAATATGATGAACAGTCTCTTTTATTTCCATAAGATTGTCTATTTTTTATTTACTCTTGCAAATTCTTCTTTATGATCTTTGAGGGTCTTTTTTATGTCCTTTATATCCTGTGCCATGATCTGGTTGCTTGTCATTAGTTCTTTGATCAATTGCTCCAAGTACTTTGTCTCCTCTGATCTGATTTGGGTGTTTGGGTTTGGGTTATCCGTATCTTCTGGTTTCTTCATATGTGTTAAAATTTTCTGTTGTTTTTGGCCTTTTGGCATTTGCTTATCTTGATAGGGTTCTTTTAGGATATGTAGTCTTATTTGAACAATTATCTCTAATTTGTCAGAGCTACAACTTGATGGAGTACACTTTCTCCGACTAACCAGCAGGTGGTGTTCGCAAGCCACCTATTCCTCTCAAGCCAGTTCTCCCCAACTTTGTCTTTGTGGTGAGTGGGGATCTGAATCTTGTGGCAGTCTAATTGGTGCACCAAATTTCCATGTGTAGTTGGTGCTGCCTGCCCTGAATGTGGGGGGTGTGTCTGAGCGGTTAGGAAGGGAGGGCAGCTTTAATAATCAAATCTCCCAGATGTTCCTGGTGACTTATAGCTGTTCTAGGGGTCCAGACTTTTGGTTCAGTCTCCTCACAGTCTGTCCCTGCCACTAACCCACAAGTCCCTGGTATTGGTGTATGGTCCCTGGGACTTCCATGTGGGTCCTGCCTCCAAAGGCCTCAATGGGGGAAAGACAGAGCAACGTCCCAGGTGAGCACAGTCCACAAGGGAATCACTGGGCCAGTGCATCACTCAGGGGTGTTCCCAGCCTGCTGAAAAGATGGCTGTGTGGGGCATGGCAATTTCCCCCTTTTTCATGGACTTCCACCTTCCTGAGACTGGGACAGTTAGCTATGGGTGTGTGAAAGGCTATTGCCCACACCAAATACTGTGGCGTGTCTGCAGTTTTGGGGGAGCACTTTTGCGGCACTGGGCTGTGCGGCGTGGCTCTGGCCCGCGGCACCCTGCAGGGGCGTTCCCAGCTTGCTGAGAAGATGGCTGCATGGGGTGTGGCAATTTCCCTCTTTTTTGTGGACCTCCACCTTTCTAGTTCCAGGACAATTAGCTTCAGGTGTGTTAAAAGCTATTGTCCATGCCAGCTACTGAGGAGTGTGCATGATTTGTGGGAAGGACTACTTGCTCTGCTGGTTGTGTGGCTCTTGCTGTCAGATCCGCAGCCACTTTGGGGTTTTTAAACTCATCCATGTGCGAATGCCAACCCCTGGGTTCTCCCGACCATGACATGGCTGCTGGTTCTCCAGCAGGCTCACTCACTCATTTCAGAATGCAGACTGTGGGTTTCACCAAGTGCATGGTCCCTGTGGATTTAGCAGACCTTGACCAGCCAGTGCATCACTGGAACTGGTATTCTGGAGCACTTCCTGTGTTTTATCTAGTATGTTTCATGGAGACATTTCTTTGCCCTGTCTCTCTTAATCCGCCATCTTCCTCCCGGACCTATACTATGGGTTTTTTAAAAAAATTATTTTTATTTTAGTAACATATGGTGATGATTAGGTTCATATGTCACCTTGGCAAGCTGATGATGTTCAGGTGTCTGGTCAAGCAAGCACTGGCCTAACTATTACTGCAAGAACATTTGTGGCTGGTTAATAAACCAGAAGGCTGGTTTTTATTAAATCATCAGTCAATTGACTGCTTCTGTGATTGATTACATCAACAAAGGGCTTGTCTTCCACAATGAGAGAATTCAATTAGTTGGATTTAATCAAATCTGTTGAAGACTTTCAAGGGAGAAAGAGAGAGGACCTTCACTTTTTCAGCTAGCCAGTGAAGCGTTTCCTGAGGAGTTCATTGGTGGCCTTCATCAGAGTTGCTAGTTCGCTGCCTTCCCTTTGGAATTTGGACTCATGCATCCTGCCCTATTGAGTTTGGACTCGTACATCCCCACAGTTGTGTGAGATGCTTTCGTAAAATCTTATATTTACAGATATCTCTTGTTGGTTCTGTTTCCCTAGAAAACCCTAACTAATACAGCTTGGTACCAGGAGTGGTTCTTGAGAAACAGAATCTTAAAATGAGCTTTTACAATTGGTTTTCTACTTTGATCAGATTCAAAAGCACTAATGACACTATTTCCAGTAATCAAATTGGCACTGACAGTCCATGGTGTGAGCTGGCAATGGAGATACACAAAATATCACCATTTGATTCTCCTAATCATATTCGTGTACAAAGCAAAGCTCTGAGTGACAGTGTTTTTGACACCTTAACAGAGTTTTGTGAAGTTAAGAGATATAATGATGTTGGCTGGTTGCTCTCAGATATGATGGATAAAGTTTTAAGAGAAAGGGATGAATTAAAGGCCTCAAATATGAAACTTAAGTGCTGTATGACAGATGTAAAGGTTTCTTTGTGTGCCCTGAAAGAAAATATTATTTCCTGTGGCTGCAGACTTGAGGTTTCTGAAAACCAGACCCAGAGTTTTATTGTGTGAGTGGCAGATTTACAATGTAAACTCAAATCTCAACCTCACAGGATGTCTGCTGTTACAGTAAAGGCATTGATTGGAAGAGAATGGGATCCTGATACTTGGGATGGGAACTTATGGATTGATAATAATGGCAGTGAGGAAATTGGAACCCTGGATTCTGCTGAGTCTTTCCTAGATATACCTGTAATGATCTGCCCTGAGGAAACATCCCCCCCATCTCCAGTCTGCCCCGAGGAGACAGCTACCCAACCTCCAGCCTGCTTTGAGGTAACAGCTTCCTAACCTCCAGTCTGCCGTGAGGACCCTGCCATCCAACCTCCACCTAAAGAGATTAACCCTTAAGTACCTGCTAAAGCTATAACCACCTCCCCTGAGGAAGCAACCCTTACTCCTCTGTCTGGAAAGATTATTCCTGTTTCACAAGATGAAACTGTAATGGAATGTCCTGAGTTAAATGGCTTAAGGGATACTTCTGATTCTTTTCATGACCCACCTTCACCACTAGTGTTTGCTTCAAGACCTATAACTAAAGTCCCAACAGACCCCATAGGGTGAGGTACAAAGTATGACCCATGGGGAAGTATGCTATACTCCTAAAGAACTGCATGAGTTTTCCAATTTCTATAGACAGAAATCAGGGGAATATATGTGGGAATGGATATGAAGGGTGTGGGATAATGGTGGAAGGAATATAAAGTTGGATCTGGCTGAATTTATTGATATGGGCCCACTAAGCAGAGATTCTGCATTCAGTGTTGTAGCTTGAAGGGTTAGAAAGGGTGTTAACAATTTGGGTGATTGGCTGAAACACGAATCAAAAGGTGGCTGACATTACCTGAGCTTGAAATTCCAAAACTGCCCTGGTATAATGTAGAGGAGGGGATTCAAAAGCTTAGAGAGATTGGAATGTGTTGATTTGATCAAGCAATGATACCACATTGCTATCACATTGTTATCATAGAAGACCTGCTCACACACCCCTGGAATATCCAGAGGACACACCTTTTACCAGGACTGTGAAGAATAAATTTGTGAGACTAGCTCCATCATCCCTGAAGAGCTCTGTAGTCACCATTCTCTGTAGGTCAGATATTGCTGTGGGAACTGCTATCACTGAGCTGGAATCCTTAAACACAATGGGGATAATCAGATCTTGAGTCAGCAGAAGCCATGTGGCAGCAGTTAATCACCAAAGACAAGGTGAGCATGGCTACCATAATGGAAAACAGGCTCAAAGCAGCAGTCAAAATAATCTGACTTGCAGAGACTTAGGCATTGGCTAGTAGATCATGGAATACCTAGAAGTAAAATAGATGGGCAGTCTTCTAAATTCTTGTTTGATCTCTACAAGCAGAATTCTAGGTCAAATGAACAAAAGTTTACCTTGAATTACAAAAAAAAAAAAAAAGACAGCCCCTTAATCAATTCCCAGACTTGAGAAGGTTTACTGACCCAGAGACCCATGAATAAGGGGAAGGCCAGGTACCCTTGGGGAAGGACCCTGTTACACTGCCAAAAATTTAAACTGTTAATTTTCCTCCTAGACTTCCCCAGGCAGACCTGTGGCCTTTTACCAGGGTAACTGTGCATTGGGGAAAGGAAATGATTAGATATTTTGGGGATTATTAGACACTGGTTCAGAATTGACATTAATTCCAGGAGATGCAAAACATCACTCTGGTCTACCAGAGTTGGAGCTTATGGAGGTCAGGTGATCGATGTAGTTTTAGCTTGGGTCCATCTCAAAGTGGGTCCAATGGGATCCCCATACCCGTTCTTTGGTTATTTCCCCAGTTCTGGAAGGCATAATTGGGATAGACATACTCAGCAACTGGCAGAATCCTCACATTGGTTTCCTGACTCATGGAGTGAGGGCTATTATGGTAGGAGAGGCCAAGTGGAAGCCACTAAAATTGCTCCTGTCTAGCGAAATAGTAAACCAGAAGCAATACTGGATTCCTGGAGAGATTGCAGAGATTACTGCCACTCTTAAGGACTTGAAAGATGCAGGGGTGGTGGTTCCCATCACATCCCCATTCAGCTCTCCTATTTGGCCTGTGCAGGAAACAGATGGGTCTTGGAGGATGGCAGTGGATTGTTGTAAGCTTAACCAGGTGGTGACTCCAATTTCAGCTGCTGTTCCAGATGTGGTATCATTACTTGATCAAATCAGCACATCCCCTGGTACCTGGTATGCAGCTATTGATTTGGCAAATGCTTTATTCTCAATAACTGTTAGTAAGGACCACCAGAAATAGTTTGCATTCAGCTGGCAAGGCCAGCAATATACCTTCACTGTGCTACCTCACGGGTATATCAACTCTCAAGCCCTGTGTCATAATATTGTCCACAGGGTTCTTGATCATTTTTCCCTCCCACAAGACATCATATTGGTCCATTATATTGATGATATCATGTTGATTGGACCTAGTGAGCAAGAAGTAGCAACTACTCTAGATGTGTTGGTAACGTATTTGAGTGTCAGAGGATGGGAGATAAATCCAACAAAAATATAGGGGCCCTCCACTTCAGTAAAATTTCTGGGTGTCCAGTGGTGTGGGGCATGTCGAGACATCTCTTCTAAGGTGAAGGATAAGCTGTTGCATCTGGCCCCTCCTACGACCAAAAAAGAGGCACAATGCCTAGTTGTCCTCTTTGGATTTTGGAGACAACATATTCCTCATTTGGGTGTGCTACTCCAGCTCATTTACCAAGTGACCAGAAAAGCTTCTAGTTTTGAGTGTGTACCGGAACAAGATTAGGCTCTGAGACTGGTCTAGGCTGCTGAGCAAGCTGCTCTGCCGCTTGGACCATATGATCCAGCTGATCCAATGGTGCTGGACATGTCAGTGGCAAATAGAGATGCTGATTGATGCCTTTGGCAGGCTCCTGTAGGAGAATCACAATGCAGGCCCTTAGGATTTTGGAATAAAGCCTTATCATTCTAGGCAGATAACTACTCTACATTTGAGAAACAGTTTTTGGCCTGCTATTGGGCCTTAGTAGAGACAGAACACTTAACCATGGGCTACCAAGTTACCGTGTGACCTGAGTTACCTATCATGAGCTGAGTGTTGTCTGACCTGCCAAGCCATAAATTTGGGCATGCACAGCAGCACTCCATCATAAAATGGAAATGGTATATACGAGATAGAGCTTGAGCAGGTCTGAAGACACAAGTAAGTTACATGAGGAAGTGGCCCAAATGCCCTTGGCCCCCCTCCTTCCATCTTACCTTCTCTTTTCCAGCCCACAACTATGGCATCTTGGGGAGTTCCTTATAATCAGTTGCCTGAGGAAGAGAAAACTCAGGCCTGAGTTATAGATGGTTCTGCGTGATATGCAGGCACCACCTGGAAGTGGACAGCTGCAGCACTGCAGCCCCTTTCTGGGATGTCCCTGAGGGACAGTGATTAGGGGAAATCCTCCCAGTGGGCAGAACTTTGAGCAGTGCAACTGGTTGTTCATTTTGCTTGAAAGGAGAATTGGCCAGAGGTGCGTTTGTATACTGATTCATGGGTTGTTGCTAATGGTTTGGCTGGATGGTCAGGGACTTGGAAGGAACACGACTGGGAAACTGGTGACAAGGAAGTCTGGGGAAGAGGTATGTGGATAGACCTTCCTGAGTGGGCAAAAAACATGAAGATATTTGTGTCCCATGTGAATGCTCACCAGAGGGTGACTTCAGCAGAGGAAGACTTTAATTTTCAAGTGGGTAAGATGATCCGTTCGGTGGCTACTAGTCACCCTCTTTCCCCAGCCACTCTTGTCATTGTCCAATAGGCTCATGAACAAAGTGGTCATAGTGGTACAGATGGAGGTTATGCCTGGGCTCAGCAACATGGACTTCCACTCTCCAAAGGTGACCTGGCCACAGCCACTGTTGAATGCTCAATTTGCCAGCAGCAGAGACTCACACTCAGTCCCCGATATTGCACCATTCCCCAAGGTGATCAGCCTGTTACCTGGTGGCAGGTTGCTTACATTGGACCACTTCCATCATGGAATAGACACATACTCCAGATATGGGCTTGCCTTCCCTGCACGCAGTGCTTTTGCCAAAATTACCATCCATGGACTTACGGAATGCCTTATCCACTGTCATGGTATTCCACACAGCATTGCTTCGGACCAAGGAATCCACTTCACAGCAAATGAAGTGAGGGAATGGGCACATGCTCGTGGAATTCTCTGGTCTTACCATGTTCCTCATCATCCAGAGGCAGCTGGGTTGACAGAACGGTGGAATGGCCTTTTGAAGACTCAGTTACGGTGCCAACTAGGTGGCAGTACTTTGCAGGGCTGGGGCAGTGTTCTTCAGGAGGCTGTGTATGCTCTGAATCAGTGTCCACTCTATGGTGCTGTTTCTCCCATAGCCAGGATTCACGGGTCCAGGAATCAAGGGTTGGAAACAGGAGTGGCACCACTCACTGTCACTCTTAGTGATCCACTAGGAAAATTTTTGCTTCCTGTCCCTGAAACCTTAAGCTCTGCTGTTCTACAAGTCTTAGTTCCAAAAGGATGAGTGCTTCCACCAGGAGGCACAACAATAATTCCATTGAACTGGAATTTAAGATGGCCACCTGGCCACTTTGGTCTTCTTATGCCTCTGAATCAACAGGCAAGGAAGGGGATTACTGTACTGGCTGGGGTGATTGATCCTGACGATCAATGGGAAATAGCACTGCAGCTACACAATGGAGGTAAAGAAGAGTTTTCCTGGAATACAGGAGATCCCTAGGGCATCTCTTAGCACTGCCATGCCCTGTGATTAAAGTCAATGGAAAATTGCAACAACCCAATCCAGGCAGGACTACCTATGGCCAAGAAACTTCAGGAATGAAGGTTTGGGTCACCCCACCAGGCAAAGAACGATGGCCAGCTGAAGTGCTTGCTGAGGGTAAAGGGAACATGGAATGGGTAGTTGGAGAAGGTAGTGATAAATATGATCTATTACCAGTTACAGAAACGAGGAGTATGATGGCATGAATATTTCCTCCTTGTTTTGTTATGAGTATGTTTGTATTTGTCCATAAAGCAAAACCTTTTTTTCTCTATCTTATGCCCTTGTCATATGACATAAGCTGTATTGTTCATTTCACAGTATTTAAGTTAAAGGAAATAAAGTTTAAGAGTCAGTGTCACCCAAGGACTTGCACCTATTCTGGAGAGATTTAGTGCATTTCCGGTTGTACGCAGGACAGCTGAGTACTGTTAGGTGAAATATATGTCTGTTATTTTGCTCTACTTAGAGATAAAGTATGGTTTAAGGTGATGTGTATAACTGCCAAGTTGACAAGGGGAGGACTGTGATGGCTAGGTTCATGCGTCAACTTGGGAAAGTGATGATGTCTAGGTATCTGGTCAAGCAAGCACTGGCCTAACCATTACTGCAAGGACATTTGTGGCTGATTAATAAACCAGAAGTCTGGTGTATTGAATCATCAGTCAATTGCCTGCACCTGTGATTGATTACATCAATAAAGGGCTTGTCTTCTGCAGTGAGAGAATTCAATAAGCTGTACTTAATCCAATCTGTTGAAGACTTTTAAGAGAGAAAGAGAGAGGACCTTCACTTCTTCTTCGGCTAGCCAGGGAGGCATTTCCTGAGGAGTTCATTGACTGCCTTCATTGGAGTTGCCAATTCTCTGCCTGCCCTATGAAATTTGGACTTGTGCATCCCCACAGTTGTGTGAGACACTTTTATAAAATCTTGTATTTACAGATATCTCTTGTTGGTTCTGTTTCCCTAGAGAACCCTAACTAATACACATATATACAACCTAAAATTTCTCCCTTTAACCACATTCAAATATATAATTTAGTGGTGTTAATTACATTCACAGTGTTGTGCTACCATTGCCATTCTCTCCATATATTCTTCATGTCTCTTAACTGCTCGTTCATACCTTCCTTTTCGGTGGTATGTTCTCAGGACCATTTTCCTATTTCTTAATCCTTTTGTGGCTGTGTACAGACTGATCAGTCTTGAGGTGATAATTGTACTTAATGATGGGATTGCACTGGGTTCCAGTGGTTGTGTCAAATTGAGGTTAGGAGGTAGCTGGCATGAGTGTGAGCCCTGGCAGTGCCGCTGTGCTTCCCCCACCCTTGCTCTTCCTAACTCCCTCTCTCCTCATCTAACCAGGCACAAACTGATGCTCTAGCATGCAAAGGCACGTGAAGGGTCTGTATTTTGACCTAGGTGACTCAAGCATGACATCTGCTGTCCTTTCTGACAATCTGCCTGAAATCTAATTTATTTCTAGGCCCTGAGCTAAGGCAGCTCTATATGGCTGTGCTTCGTGCATTGATTCCAAGCACAGGAAGCAGTGGCAACTGAATTCCATCCTGCGTTCCACCTAAGTTGTGCACCCATGGTGGTGCGTCTACCCAGAGTGAGAGCATCTAAGTCACATAGATGTCAGTTAGGCTGTGGTGGTGATTCAAGGAAACTTTGACTGTCCTGGTCCAGATTTCTATTCACCTTGGACAATATGGTCAGGCTGTAACCCCCTATTTGTCACTCTTATAGAAAGAATGCTACTGAACCTCATATTGGGGCTGTTTTTCTACTGAAGGTCTGGTAAAGAGAGGGTTAGGGCCTAACACCAGGTTGTCATGTTACCCTACCAGCTGCTGGAAGAAGCTCCAGAGGATGGGTTTGCTGTCTTATGTCATTGTAGAGCTGGCAGCTGAGGTGCCAGCATCCCCTTTCAGTAGGGTTAGGCCTCAGACATTGTCTCCAACTAGTGACTCGCTCAGACTGTCAATTGGCCAGAGGTACTCTTAGCCTGTATTTCCTTGAGGGGTCAGGTTTTTGTATACAGTGCCACTAGCATTTGAGGCCTGGATCTAATTCCTGTTCCTTACAGTTGTGTAGCAATTTCTGGCCATAAAACTATTAGCAGTTGGCCCCGGGGAAGGAGTTGTTAGAAATCCAGGTCCCCAGGTAAGGAAAGTCAAGGTAAATATCACCTTGTAGTGATGCATAGATACTCAATATTAGGTAATATTATAGCCTGTCTCCTTCTCAAGGGACTCCTCTGTGCTAGTGCCTAAGATAGCATAAATACATATGGTTTCCAGAGCCAAAAGCATGCTTCCTTTCATTTTTTTTATACTGGTCTTCAGCATCCTTTCTATTTTTATAGTTGCTAGAACTTGCCAGAGAATTCCTTTAGGGAGATTTAGCAGATAATAGAAGCAAGGAAAGGCTCATTTGCAATGAGGACGACAAGCAGTAATTATGAGAAGGACAAAGGAAGCTAGAAAAATAAAATCAAGGAAAATAAACTGGAAATGAGTCCAATTGGAGTTTTTCACATTGTGGTTGGCAGATTAAACTTGGAAGTCTCAGGTCAAGAATATCTTGTGCCAGCCACTGTCCCTGAAACCAGCCTCTAGGGACATGGGAATGGGAGACAGGAAATGAGGAATTGTCTTACAGCCTAGCAGGGATAAAGCTTGAAATCATGTAGGCGTTTGGTAGATTTCTTTTCTGGGTGGCATTTTATTGGCTAGACAAACAAGGAGCTGGGTAGCATTGACATTTGGATCAGGACAGTCCTTTCTTGGGTGGGAAGCTGTTTTCAGCTAGGCACTGAGAAGTTTTGGAAGTCTATGTATGCCTTCATGATTATTATAAAGAATATATAAACCAAGGGCTCTTGAATGCAGCAGAACAGTGGTGGATACAATTCCCAGTGAATTAAATGGGCCTGGATCCCAACATTGTAGGATTTATCAAATTACCTGTAAAACATCTGAGGTGCCTGTTTCCACTCAGACCACAGAAATCAAACATACAGATGTGAATGGTATTGATACCATGTGGGAGATGTAGGAATTGTACATAAGAAGAGTTTTCCGGTTTGCTAATGCTGCTGTTTTGCAAAACACCAGAAATGTTTTGGCTTTTATAAAGGGGTTTATTTGGTTAGAAAATTACGGTCTTAAGGCCATAAAATGTCCAAGGTAAGGCATCAGCAATGGGGTACCTTAACTGAACGATGGCCATTGGCATCTGGAACACCTCTGTTAGCTGGGAAGGCATGTAGCTGGCATCCACTTGCTCCCAGGTTGCGTTTCAAAATGGCGTTCTCCAAAGTGTTGCTCTTGGGATGTTTTGTCCTCTCTTAGCTGCAGCTCAGTTGCTCTGAGTTCCTTCTGTCTGTGAGTTCCTTTATATGACTCCAGTGAAACAGCTAACACCCAGCCTGAATGGGCGGGGTAACCCTCCATGGAAATTATCCGATTAAACCTTTCACTCACAGTTGATTGAGTCACATCTCCATGGAAACATTCAATTAAAGGATTCCAATCTAATCAACTCTAATACAAGTGCCCCCACAAGATTGCATCAAAGAACATGGCATTTTTGGGGAACATAATACATCCAAACTGGCACAAATGGGAAGCAGAGAGTGAGTCTTTTGGCCCTTGCATTCAGAAGGCAGGAAGGGAAAGTTAACCTGGTAGGTGGATTACAGCTTTGTGATGAAGATGGAATCTGAGAACCACTAGAGAACTAGGTATTCATAAGTGTGACCATTTGGGATGCTGAGAAGGCAGAATCTGGGGAATTTTCCCAGATGGTGGTCAGTTTACTCCACATCCATTTCATTTTCCTATCTATGTATGTATCCATTCCTTTTCTCCTATCCATACCATTTTTACTTACTCATGGTAATCTTTCCCTACCATTGTTAAAAGAGCTTCTGAAATGCTGCCTTTCTTTCTGAAATGGTGCTTTTCGCCCCCTGGAAAAAAAAACATCCACTTCACATGTATGATCTCATTTCATGGTTCCAGTAATTCTATACAGTAGTATTATAAGGGTCTTTGAGGAAATCTTCAAATGAGGTTTAAAACCCCTGGCTCTGACTATGTAAAGGTGTTCCAATCTCATAGGAACAGAGGAACTAGCAAATTGTGACCACTTGTTTTAAACTAGGTTGGCCAGGATTACTGCACCCTTCTTGCAAGATCTTCTCCCTCTAAGGGGAAATCAGTAATATATGCTTTCCTTAGGCTCTTTTTAATGACCAAACATATCTAGAGTAGGGTTTGACTCAAATGGTGTTGATAGCAAGTCAGAGAATGTTGGAACTTTTCTGGCAAGGTGTAAAGAAATAACATTCCTTGCCAAGGAGGAGCATGTGTCTAAATTGCTATATAGTAGAGTCTACTGAACATACACTGGTTCAGTCGATGTGGAAGGTTGAGCAATTGATTTCTCAGTGATGGACCGAGCCAGCCAATTTTTAGCAAATTTGGTTATTCAAACTGTTTTCCACCTAAAGACAATCAGGCATTGTGAGCATAGAGGTTTTCATTGACCAGACATCACCCTGATTAAGTTATGTAAATCTAGAGCATCAGAATGGAGATGGATGGGTGCAGTGAGGGAGCATAGAGAGACCAGGGTCTTCTATTAGGGGTATTAGAACATGAGTGGTAGAATGTGGGAGTAGGAGATAGAGTGGAACATTTGCTATCCTTCTCATAGGACCCATGGGGAAGAGGAATTCTCCCTGACCAAAAGATCAACTCACAGATTCGCAGAGCTTCAGTGATGCATAGAGCTTTAGCAAACAAGCTCATCATTGTACAGTTGAGAAACAGAGAGGCTGTAAGAGACTTGCCCAAGGCCACACAGCTAGGAAGGGACAAAGCTGAATTCATGCCTTCAGACTCTAATTTTACATCACACTATGCTGGAGTTTATTTTTTTAAGGTTCCGAATGCAGTCCTGCATCTGATCCGATCAAGTGAATTTCTTGCTTGCTTTTATAAAGGAATAGGATATAGATTCATTATTATTTCCTTATTAGCAATGATACCGAGAGCTTGCAAGAAGTTTATGGACCAGAGTAAAAACTCCCTCTTACAGTCTGAGGGAAAGTTGGAGACACTTTGCATAAAAAATAAAATGTAGGGAATATCAAAATCCCTATCTCATTAATGGATCCAATTCTCACTAATATTACTTTTTCCTTATACTTCTTTATCTTTGTGACAGCTTTTGGCTTCCTGGAGTGAATGATGATTTGTCTTGAACAAAATTGAATTCTTTGTTCAATCCTGCTGGTGTAAACTCTAAGCCAAATAAGTGGAAATAGATACAAGTCCCAGGAATAAATCAGACTGTGTGCTTAAAAGGCAAGCATGTAATCCAGTCCCTTCATTCTGGAAGGTAAGAAAAATCCATAGGGCTAAGAGTCTAACTGTTTGCCCACATGTAGGACCTCACTCAAGCTATTTGTCCATTTATTAATTTATAGCAAGAGAGAGTTTTCTTCCTCCTTTGTTCCCTTCTTTCCTTCTCTTCTCTATCACTCATTCTCAGGAAGCGTCTTTGGTAAGTTAGAGAAAAGAGAGACTCTGTCAGCCAATGTTGTATTGAAGCCATGCCAAGAATGATGGTGCATATTAGCAAGGAAAGATGGTAGTGTAAGTAGTGTCCTTCCAAGACTCTGAAGGACTTAAAAATGCCTGCAGGGAGGACTCACAGGTCACAGAGAAGCTGATTCTCCATCTTCCTTCCCAAGGGGTGGAGCCAAGACCCTTGGAAGAAAGACAGGGATGGAAGAAACAATGAAGAAGATATGGGTGGAGAGAAACAAAAGGAAGCCTGGAGAGAAAAGGGTCTCACAGAAGCACACTGTGCCAGTTTGAATGTATTATGTCCCCCAAAATGCCATGTTCTTTGATGCAATCTTGTGGGGGCAGATGTATTAGTGTTGACTGGGTTGGAATCCTTTGATTGTTTCCATGGAGATGTGACTCAATCAACTGTGAGTGAAACATTTAATTGGATTATTTCCATAAAGATATGGATCCCACCCATTCAGGGTGGGTCTTGATTTAATCACTGGAGCATATAAAAGAGCTAACAAACAGAAGGAACTTAGTGCTGCAGCTAAGAGAGAAACTTTGAAGAATACACAGGAGCTGAGAGTGGAGCTAGAACACAACCTGGGAAATCATGTGCCTTCCCAGCTAACAGAGGTTTTCCAGATGCCATTGGCCTTCCTTCGGTGAAGGTATACTTGTGTTGATGCCTTCATTTGGACATTTTCATGGCCTTCAAACTGTAAATTTGTAACCAAATAAACGTCCTTTATAAAAGCTAATCCATTTCTGATGTTTTGCATAACAGCAGCATTAGCAAAGTGGAACACCCACCCATGATGGGCTATGCAAGCACTGAAAAGTGACTTGATGGAAAAAGTAAAGGGCCCTGTGTGTATTTGGGATCATCTGATCAATGGAAAGACATCCATTTTGGTGATGGATTATGCGTAAGGTAAAATATAATTTGCTGTCCAAATCAAAATGCTTTTGCAAGTGAAAGGGTGCACTAATGATTATGCTGATAGAACAGCTGTAAGCTGGGACTGCCAGGCAAATCAAGACATATGGTCACTCATTATACCTATACACGTTCCCAGACCTCATGGAAAGAACTACGAGGTTAGACCTTCAGTTATTCAAAATACAGTTATTAAGCACTGATGTGTGTGGCACTGTGCTAGGCGCTGAGGATACACAACTGACCTCTTCTGTTTCTGTCCTAGTTGAGCTGTTCTTTCATAGACCCAGACTTTCATGATGCTGAAGAGCAAAGCAAAACCTTCATGGTTCAGTTCAGCAGTTAGGATGCTTCTTACCCGGGCTTGTGCGTATGAGGCTTGGCCCTGGTTTTGCCTGCACAGTGGTGGCTGCCTACTTCAGAGCGTGATGAGTCAGAGCGGGGTGATTTTGTTCGGCTTCTGTCTCTGCCTATGCTGCTTTTAATCAAATGAATGCCTAATCCTGTAGTGAATCTTATTAAGCCCTTTGCCCTTCCCTATTCCATCTGTTACATATCTCATTCTCGCTTCTCCAAATGGAATAAGTTGTGGTTTTTCTCAGACTTTTTTTTTTTTTTTTTTTTTTTCTTTCTTTTCTGTTTGATGTCTTTCAGAGATAGGCCTGGAGTCAAGAATTACAATCAAGCTGAAGTGGGTCTGGCTGACGATTTTCAGTATCCTGAGTTGCTTTTTCTAGTGTTCTGCTGCTTTTATCAGCAAAGCCTCCTATTTTGATGGCTTTTAATGCAGTTTGCTAGGGAGATCTCAAGTTAGTTTCCCAGGTCCTCCTTCTAAGACCACAATTATTGTCTCCCCAGGGTGTAAAGGGCTGACAGAGCCTTGGGGCACAGTTGTGATGGCCTGCTGGATCAGTTGGTCTATGTTCCTCCAGCACTGCTGTGGAGCCCAGGAACCTACTGGTAGATGGATCATAATCTTGTTTCAGAGGGTCTCACTAATTCTTTTGATTTATCTGGCTATTTTGCTATCTTACTAAGTCTTTCATAACATCACAACCAAATCAACTTGAAAATAGGCCAAAGGGGGACAGCATAGGCATATAGACAAATCCTCTCCTAGGAGCATATTTCTTTTTATTGTAGTTTCTCTCCTTGGCAGATATGATAAGTTTTTACTCTGGAGGAATGAAAAATATTTAAAAGGTGTTAATGGCTATGGCAAGTTCCCAATTTGATTCTCTTTCAGTAATCACAATCCAAGACAATTGGATTCTGTCCCTCCTTTGTTTTATTTATTTGTGTACATGTCCATTTCTGCCTTTTTAATTCCTTTAAGGGGAAGATTCTTGGGTCTTTGCCATCATTCAGGCTTGTTTTCATCTTCATCCTAGTGCTAATTTCATTGTTTACTACCGAGCAAGTACTTGATAAATGTTACCAAATAAAATGTCTTGGCAAAAGACCCACAAATCAGTAATTCCCTTATTCTATTCTTCCTTTGGACTGAAAGACTCGTCAAAAGGTTCTTAGAATGGTTTAATATTCATTGAGCCATGAGACTATGCCAAGGTTGTGGCAGGTGTGAAGGTAACTCTCTGTGTGAAGATCATGCTGTGTGCAATCCTGTGGGGAAGTTTTGCTGCCCCAGATGCAGAATCTTTAGTCCTCTAGGGATACAGGTGAAACCTGGAGTTGGTGCCATGTCAATATTTTCAGTGTATGGCTCACTGCTTGTGATGTTTAAATTCATATGTCAACTTGGCTAGGTTATGGTGTCCAGTTGTTTGGTCAAGCAAGCACTAGTCTTATTGTTACTGTGAGGATACTTCTTGTATTTCAGTCAGTAGTCAGATGATTGCATCGATGACTGATTACATCTACAATCAACAAACAGTAATGAGAGACATCTCATCCAATCAGCTGAAGGCTTTAGAGGGAGAAGTGGTGATTTCAGCAGTCAGGAAGAATTTCTCTCTCTACCTCAGCCAGCCAGTTTCTCTTGGGGAATTCATTGAAGCCTTCACTGGAGTTTCCAACTTGTGGCCTGCCCTGTGAAATTTAGATTTGCTAATCCCTGTGGTTGCATGAGCCAATTCCTATAATAAATCTCTTAATGTTGACTGACATATGCACACAAGCTCACTTTCTAATGGATGGAAGGGAAGGATATCCTGGACCCAGGAATACTCAGCTAAACTAGGTCCTGAGCCTGGTTTAAAAGGAGCATCCAGAACCCCAGGCTGGCTCCAAAACGTAGGCTAGGATGTGCCCCACCTTGATCTGGACAGAATCAATCCAGCCTAATAGTGCAGAGGGAGTAAGGCATAGAACAAATGGCCACTTGATTCTCTACTTCCTATTCCTAATTCTTTAATGTTTCAACCCAGCTGTAGCATATTCTCTACCCTTTTTGACACCTTTATATTGCATTTCTCCATTAATAGTCATTGAGCTTCTGGTTAGCCAGGGATTATTATGCTTCATCTCTACTTCTGAGTTTGGGTGTCCAAGAAACTCTGGTTGCCAGGAATTCTATCCATGGTGTAGTTAAAAATTTTTTTTTCCTGCAATTTTATTGACATATAGTCAGGTACCGTACAGTCACCCAAAGTGTACAATCAATTTTTCATAGTATCATCATATAGTTTGCTCATTCATCACCACAATCAATTTTTGAACATTTTTATTACTCCAAAAAAAAAAATGAAAATAAAAGTAAAAAAGAACAACAAAAACATCCATTCCGTCAACCCCCCATTATTAATTTATTTCTTTGTCCCCATTTTTCTTATCTGCCCATACACTGGGTAAAGGGAGCATGAGCCACAAGGTTTTCACAATCACAGGGTCACACATTAAAAGCTATATAGTTATGTAATCGTCTTCAAGAATCAAGGCTACTGGATTGTAGTACAACAGTTCCAGGTATTTCCTTCTAGCTATTCTAATACACTAAAAGCTAAAAAGGGATATCTATATAATGCATAAGAATAACTTCCAGAATGACTTCTTGACTGCATTTGAAATCTCTCAGCCACTGAATCTTTATTTTGTTTCATTTCTCTTCCCCCTTTTCGTCAAGAAGACTTTCTCAATCCCACGATGCTGGGTCCAGTCTCATCCCCGGGAGTCATGTCCCGCTTTGCCAGGGAGATTTACACCCCTGGGAGTCTCTATGGTGTATTTTGAGAACAGTCCAAATTTCTGTCTTGCTGACAGGGGGTCAGGATTGGCCTTTGTAAACAGGTGATGAAAGTTCAATGCCTTAGAGAACTTCAAATGAGTTTCCAAATAGAGAAGAAGTATCCCAAATGTATTATATACCACTTTATCTGGGATGTAGGCACCCACTTGTTCAGGGAAAGTCGGCGAGAAGCTTGAGTTAGTATCCCCCAGGTATGCAACAAAAGCCATGAATTTGGAAGGTAAAGAGGTGTCATACAGGGCCAAACACGTATGGACATGTAGTGTGTGCTGTGCACAAAGCCCACCTCTAAGCATGTGCCCTCACCCTCAGTCAGCCAGAGGAAGGGGGAGACTTTTTGTCATTTGTCTGCCCAGAACATGTGCCTTTTTCCAATTGTAGTAATACCATGCTTTCTGGTTATCTTCCATCAAAGAACAAGGAAAACTATCACCAAGAGCCATGTCTCTGTTATCAAACCACATTCCTGACTCAGTGAAAACTTAGAAAATAGTATCTTGATTCCAGATAGGTGTTCCTTGTCTGACTCCATCCTTTTGCTCTGTGTGTGACCAGGAGCAATTCAGAAATACTGGCTATTAACTTTCTTCTGGATGGCTCTTCCCTTTACTTCTGCCCAGGGCCCTATAAATTTAAACTCAAAAATACTATCTAGTTTTTAAATGCAGTGTGTCCAGCTTCTGGAAATCCCTGGTGATCGTTGCCAATTGGAGTGCCTTAAGGAACAGCTGAGAAAGCCAACAAAACCTTAGCATTTACTACTATAGGTATAAATAGCAGGTGGGAGGGTGGGACAGAGGAAAGCTTCCTTGAGACGTAGAGATTGGGAGGAGATATGGGCCCTACATACACAGAGAAGTGGGGAAATATTCTGATAAAAGTAAATTTAGGCACAAGGCAATAACAAGTCAATTGTGTCAGGGATGGGTAGTTTCTTAGGCTTGAATTTGGATTCAAGGAAGAGAACTGTTTTTTAGGAACTTGAACTTTTAAACTCAGGCTTAATGGAATAATGAAATTTTAAGCTCTATAGGCATGGATCGTGTCTTACTCTTTTAATATTTTCGCAGTTACTAAGGTAGTTACCCTTGGTGGGCACCCAGTTACAATTTATGGAATTGGATTGAATTTTCTGAAGATGAGGAGCAGGCTGATGGAAAGCACTGATTTTTGTGTCTTTCATTCCATTTCATCTATACAATTCTTTGATTCTTGGAGGCCCAGGAGGTGAGAGAGAAAGTGGCAGACCTGAGAATCTGAAAGAGATTGTGTATGAGAGTTGGAATGTGGAGGAATTCTGGTGAGAAATGAGGGTAGGGAGGTAAATGGAGGCAGAGTTAGGCAGGATCTCTTCAGCAGATTAAGGCTTTTGGACTTTATCCTAAAAGCAGAGTGGAGCTACAGAAGGGCTTTTAGCCAGGGTTGTGACATGATTAGATATATACATTAGAAAGATCACTGGATGCAGCATGAAGAATGGATTGGAAGAGCTCAACTATCAGTAAGGAAAGGGGAACCAGTTGGGAGGCTGTTAAAGCAATTTAGGGTAATTATGATTTTGGTGAGGAGGAGCAAAGAGTTAAGGATGCTGACTACAAGGACCCCTGGTGGGCTAGTTTGTTTGCCCTGGCACCCTTCTCCCTTCCCCTGCCTTTCTCTTTCTTTGCTTCATTGTTTCTAGGGGAAGGGAAAAAGAAATGAGAGAGAGAGAAAGAGAGACAGACAGACAGACAGACATGACCCCAGTCTGACTTAAGCAATAGTGGAAGGTGGTGCAGGGAATGTAGGAAGAGAAATGGATGTGGGGAGGGAGGGTAGAGAGAGAAGACAATGAGTTCAGTTTTCTATATGTTGAATCTGAGGAGCTTGTGGAACATCCCAGAGATGTGTAGTAGGCAGTTGGATAAATAGACAGACTTGGGGGTACAGTATATAGATGAGTTTGTTCAGGGAAATGTGAACATTTAGAGCTTGGCAGGGGGAGACGGGCCACAAAATAATGTTACTAGGGGTGGTCAGAGGAGGCAAGCAGAGAGAGGCATGCATAGGGGAAAAGAGAGAACTTCAAAAAAGAGGGAATGGCCCAACTTCCTCACCTTTAGGTCATCCAGTCTCTAGATTTCCAAATATTTCAAATTACTTTTGGTCAATAAATGCTGGATTAGGGAAAAACAAACAAACAAACAAACAAAACAACAACAACAAAACTGCATGCCAAACCATTTCTGTATGAATTATCATTCATTAGCTCAGGATCATTCATCTATTTTATTTTAAAAAAATCTAGATTCTGCTTCCTCTGAGGATTTTACCAAATGCTAAAGAAGATGAGAAGAAATACCCTTTATACACTATACAATTATACCAAAACTAGCCTGCAGGGAAACCACCTATAAATACTCTGAGCATATTAAGGTAAGTACATTTTTAAAAAAAGTAATGTCTTTTGGCTGTGGTCTAATAGGATGATTGGTGAAAGTGGAATTGAAGAGTGACAGGAAATATTAATGGAAGGTAGCATACAGTTCATTGGCCTTTGAAAGAGCAATGTGCTATATCTGTTCCTAAAGGGAAAGTTTGATGAGTTATGACCCTGATAGACATTTTAAGCATTATGACAATGAAGTAATGGGTGCTGCTTTTCCTCTGTGACCAGCAGATTCTTCTTGGCTGTGATCAGGCTTGCTACTTCAAGCCTGTGTAGAGGACATCTGAGGGTGCAAGGCAGGCCTCTGGTCACCTATATCCCTGTTTTAAACAGAGGATGCTTTAAAAGGCATGACCTTTATCAGGTGACATCAGGGCCTACTTGCTCTGCAGAGGGAAGAGAGTGAATCCAAGGACTTAAGAAAGAGCTCTTCACCAGAACATCCCACTCCCCAGGCTGCTGATTAAGAGCCGATGATCCACATTTAGCTGCCTCACACCCCGCAACTCGGCCCCCATACCCTTCCTGACAATACAGAATTTGAGTTAAGCTCGAATCTTGCTAAGAAAACAGATTTGCTCTTTTTAATCTTAGCAGCGCTAGAGTCTAAAGACGGACTCTGTGGGAAGGCAGATACATCCTTAGTTACCTCCTCCCCCAGCTGTTGCAGGAATTTCAGACCTCTGCTTGCCAAAGCACCATGGAGCTCAGAATTTTTTTTTTTTTGGGGGGGGTGGTGGTGGTGGAGTGGGGAAATGTGCAGCCTGTAGTGACTCATTCTCCTCTCAGGGCCTCATTTTTTTTTCCTTCCTAACAGAAGGGACCTGGATGAACAACCCGTGCAGTCTCCCCATGCCTAGCCCTGTGTCCCTACCAGCTGGCCTCACTGCAGGGCCAGGGCAGAGAGGGCTCCTCCACAGTCAGGGCCTTCCCTCACAAGCTTGGCTGGCTTGGGAGGGCTGCTCTATATTTGGACAAGGCAAGTCAGGATATGTTAGTCTGTAGAGAGGGAGCTTATTTGGAGTGGGAATGCCATAGGAAGAGGCATTTATGTTTAAAATGCATGTACCCCTCTGGGGTAGGGAAGGAAGACACAGAGCCCTAGTTGCTTCAGAGGGGTCTAGAAATCAGAATAGTTAGATTCTGCTTTGCCCCATACCTCGGCTTCATCAGTTGGTATTTACAAGTGTGAAGAGGCCCCAAGTTTAGAGAAAGGGTGTTGGAGGCAGCCAGACCTAGCTCTGTCAGTTGGTCATTGTGTAACTGTGAGTGAGTTGGACTTTTCTGCATCTCATTTTCTCTATCTGTTAAATGGGGATGCCTCATAGGCCAGTATGAGGATTAAATGAGGGAATACTTATAAAAACAGCAGTACAGAGTCTGGCACAGGGATGTGTTGGTACCTTCCTCTGTACAGAGTCCTTCTCTGCATTTTCACCTGGGTTCATGTTATCCTCACTTTCTGGACCCTCGTCTCCACTTCTCCAAATTCAACTCATCCTTTAGTATTCAGTGAAGTCTTCCTACCTGTCTCAGTTCTTGAGTCCTCCTCAGGCTGGAGCCCTTATGGTCTGGCCTCACATTCTGCTAACTGCCTCCTTTCTTATATTGTTCCACTGATTTCATCCAAGATCACTACTCTTTGAGGGATGGAATCTGTCAATGCTGGTTATCCTTCTACAATGCTTGGTAAGATGTTAGGTGCGTAGTAGAGGCTAAGCAATATTTGAATGAATGAATATAGAAGGAACTAAGTTATAAGGAGAAATAGGGGGTAATGTGAAGTGATTAATGCCTAGATCCTAGAGCCGGTCTGCCTGGGTTCGAATCTGAAGCTGTCAGTTATGAATTCTGCAACTCTAAGAGAGTTGCCAACTCTCTCCGTTCCTCAGTTTCCTCATCTGTCTAAATAATGGCAGTGGTAAAAATAGGGCCTCTTTCCTAGGATTGTTGTGAGGATTAAGTAAGCTAGTATAAGAGCATTTGGAACAATGCCTGGCACATGGTGCTATGAAAGAACCCACCATTATTATTTTTCTTTTAATTTTAAAGTTTTATTTTGAGCCACCATTATTATTTTAAAGAGTACAGGGTTAGGATCAGACAAACCTGAGTTCAAAGCCCACTCCACTGTACTAACTGTAAGACCTTGGACAGAAGTTATTAAATTTTTCTGCTTTTCATTTTCCTTATCTGTATAATACTATACCTGCCTTATGGGATTGTTGTAAAGATGAAATTCAGTGAGAGAAGTACGTAGACCACAGTATGTCCTTGATAAGTGGTGGCTATTAGAAGCCTGCTTCAGTTGCCCAGAAGCAAGAGTTAGACAAGATGGTGACTGTAAGAAGAATCATTGCAGTGGTCCAGGCCCTAATTAGGAAACTGAAAACCCCACACCATAACTGGGAAGACAAGAGAGAAAAATCAAAACCAGAACTGTGGGTACGTTGCAGGAAGGGATTGCGAAGTCACTTGGTGCTTGTACAAAGCTGTGTCACTAAAGTCCTGACCACATTTGGTCATTAAAAATACATTGGAAGGAGCTGTAGACTTTTGCCAAGTAAAATTCCAGCACAGGTCCATGCACGTCATCTTTCTGCGGATCTCTGATTATGTAAAGTGCTTCACACGTTTTTGTTCTTCTGTAGTCAGCTGTGTAACTGTCATGGTGATGCTGCAGATGTGGGGGTGTGAGGATGTGCCACCCTCTGCTGGTCAAGCTCTTCTGGCCAAGAGGCTCTGTGATTCTCATTCTCAGAAAAAGTGAGATTTGCTGGTGCAGAGCTTGTGTATCTGGCCACTTCATTGGAAGCTCTTTTGGGCTTAGAAAGTCCTGATTTCTAGGGTTTAGTCTAACGAGTCTCACTCAGGACATCTGATTTCGTGCTGGGTGATGTTTTAGGCCCTGAGGGGTCTTTGTTCCCTTCTAAGCTCTGCCAGCTGACATGGGCTGACTGTTCAGGGCAGAGGGATATAAAGGGGTGGTCTCAGTCAGGAGCCCCACTAGGCTCAACAACCTTGTAGGGAGGTGTGAGAGGAGAAGAGAAGGCAAAGGACAGGCAGGCCTGGGCACTAAGGACTTCTTCCTCAGATGACTTTGCTGTGTTTGAAGCTCACAACTTGGGGTTTGAACGTCTCCTCCCCCCTCATCCAGCTCCAAGTATAGAATTTACATGGTCCAAGCTTCTCACATCCCTTTCTTCTCTCTGTGCATCTACTGCTTCCTTGAATTTAATGGTAAAGTCTACAATGCAATACATTCTTTGATAGGTAGATCCAGTGTATCTCTACCTCACAATTACAGATTTGCTATTTATTTGCTATATAATCTCACCATCCCATCAAAATCTTGTGACTTCATTGTTAGCAGTGCTCACAATTGGGTTTCAAATATCCAGAGAACAGTAACCACTTCCTTTTTTTTCTTTTTTCATTATCTCAAAGTTCTTTGTAATAAGTCTTATCTTCACCATACTCAGATGAGAGGAAGGACCCATAAGGAACTTTACTTTGCAGAATAAGATTCAAGTATGGGGAAGTTCAAAGAAGGCAGTTATTTATGTTGAGGTGGTAGGCCTGTATACACCAGTTCAGTTGTACTCAACTTGCCTGTCCACCTGAGGAGTTTTGAAAAATACTTATGTCCAGGTTTGACCCCACCAATTAAAAATGATAATTCCTTGGGCTGCGGTCAAAGCAAAGGTATTTTAAAAGATATCTTTCCAGGTGAATCTAATGGGCAAACCAGGGTTGAGAGTCACTGCTGAATTTTCTATGGAGACAAGACTTTTTGACTTCACTGTTTGGATTAGGAAATCACATGAATGACTCTTAAAAATTTTCTTTTTGATATAGTTGACTACATTAAATTAAAACTTGCTCTCTGCTGTTACTTTTTCGAACCAATCAATGTTTTGCCTATGAAGGGTTTTGGGCAGCAATAGCTATAAGGTTTTGTCTTTATTTTCATTGTTCACTTTAAGGAATAAAACTTCATGGTACTTGGACTGGAAATGTTCACCCACCTGTAATCATTACCATAAACTGTAAGTATATTGGGATTACCCACTCTTGACTTATTATTATTTTAACTTTCGTGATTTCCAGTGAGGTTGAGCAGAATGCCCTAGGGAGCTATTCACAGTTAACTGCAGGGCTTTTTCAAACTACATCTCCTTCTACCCCCCACATCCTTAACCCCCCATATTCTGTTCTGCTCCCTAGGTTAGCATGGGCCTCAGTTAAGTAACACTGTAGTAGTCAGCCATGGTAATTGATGAGAGTGTATCTTTTGGGCAGAAATTATGTTGAGAACCACTTTAAAAAACCCCCCTCCCCCCCACACACTCTATTAAGTTTGGTATATTTATCCTTGTCTTGAGATCTCTATGTGGAAATGTCAATCTAGTTGTTGTGAAACATCTGGGACTAGAAGTTCCTTGCAGTTTGTTTGAAAGTTTGATGCAGCTTCTGTCCCTTTTAGGGGTGGAGTTCAGAACAAAAAGGAAGCCATTCTTTGTAAGATTGGCCCTAAAATGGCACCTCCGGCTGAGTCCCTCTTAAACCACTTTGGGATTCTTCAAGTCTTTAGGTTGGCTGGGTTGCTTTCAGAGCCAAAAGAATTCTAATCATTAGCATTAGTGAGTTGTTGCTCATTAGCATTTGTGAGGAGTACCCAAATCACACCAACAAAGGGTGTGAAACCCTAGCTTGTGGAGGGGGTAGGGTTAGTGGGATTGTTTCTTCTTGGATTAATACCAGAATTATTTCCCTTGGTGCAGATCCATTCTTCTCTGTGTGGGAATGTTTAATGTTCACATTGTTAGGTGAGACTCTTATTCAGAGAATTTTTTTTTAAATACACATTTCTTCTCAACTTACCTTTAAAAGTTCACAGCATTCCCCTCCCCTCCGCCCCACAATACTTTCTTAATGACTTGTTCAGAAATTTTAAAAGCGTTTCTGATATGTGAGAGTTTTCCTTGCCAGGCAGGTTCACCCAGTCTTTCAAGCAAAGAGTTAACTGAGGCCAGGAAGGCTTCTCAGGCAGCTAAAAGCTTTGTGTAATAGCCAAGCTGGGGGCTGAAAGAGGCTGATATTCATTGGGCATGAAGCTTTCATTACCCAAGTCTTAGACATCACATACCAAGAAAGATGATTATGAAAAGCAGGGACAAACTCAAGTGTTTCCCAGCTGTTCTGATTGTCTTTGATACATCTAATTCTGCCTGACAGTGTTTGCCACTTGTCTGTCTAAACAGAATTTTCTTTTCCTATGGAGAGTGAGGATTAATTATTCATGTCCAGCAGTCATCAGAAATACGATTGTGTGAGCCCGTGCACCTAAATGACCTTTACAATAAAAGTTTTAGTTTGGAGATCTTTCAGCCTTCCCTTTTATTGCACCGTTTGTGAGCTTCATCCTGGAATTATGGGACTTCGTAGGTGTAATGGCCCTTGGTGCTGAGGAAGTGGTGGAGGGGTTGTGCAGAGAGAGGCACGGCTAGAAATCTCTCTGAAAGCTCCTGTGCACTTCCTTTTTCTCCGTCTCTGAGTTCCTTGGTTCTGGATATAGCAATAGCACCCCCTAGTGTGTGATAGGATGGGGATGGTCTCCTGGTTGCTGAGGTATCCTCGCTTCACACAATTTACTGTGGGAAACAGACAACTTGGCATTAAACAGTTTAGCTGAGCCTAAATATGCAACAGCAGCATGTCTTCTACATTTTGACAGCTCAGAAAGGAAGATAGAGACAGGTGGAAGAAAGGGTTTTAGATTACTTCACAAAGACAAGAGCTAAGGAGAACCATGGGAGGGAATCAGGAGGCCACCAGGGAAGGGAGCTGTTCCTTATGAACAATTTGCCGTTCTTCCCAAGAATTTAAAACTTGGCCATATACACAGAGAGGAGTATTTACAGGACTGGTCCACAAAGGCTTTCCATTGCTGAGACTGGAGATTTCTGCAACAATGGCCAAAGCCTTTTTTCAGAGGTGAAACTGAAATTCCAAGCACTCCAAGTAGTGACTTAAAGGCTTCTGTGGTATAAATGAATGATCTTATCCTGATAACAAGGTCTGTGTTAAAAGAAGAATAGTAAGTTGAAGAGGGTGCAAAAAGGGGGGTGGATTTAGACTTAAAAACAAGGGAAGAAGGATGCTTCCTTTCTTCATTTAATTCATCCAACAAATATTTGTTGTTGAGCTGATATTCCGTGCCAGCTTCTGTTCTAGGTACTGGGGATGCAGATGTGAATAGAACACAGTCCGTGCCTCATGGAGTTTCCATTCTTTACAGTTGCCAATGGCAGGTCACCCATAGCTCAGTACTTGAGGTGTACATCTTAAAAGTGTGGTTTATTTTTAGGAAGAAGGTGATTTGTGGACTTAGGAAATCATCCACTGTTCAAAGTGGTGTCCGCCAACACATGTTCCTGAAATTTCCAAACCCAAACCCCTTGTTTGTTAAAAATCTCTTTTCTTGAGAGGAGTAATAAAGCAGTCAGTTACTCTGGCCCCACAGAATTATTGTGTGGTGAAAATGATCACCCTGTAAGACCTAGAGGACCCGGGACACTGAGGGATGGAGTTATAACACTGGGGCTGGCAAGTGATGGACTTGGGAAGTGTGTTTCTCCAGGCTAAGGTTTCCTCATCTATGGAAGCAGCTGCATTAATTCCTCTGTCAGATCCCTTCCAGCTCTAACATTCTATTTTTGGATGGCAGACAGCATCAGAGAATGTACAGAGCATGGGCACCCTTGGGAACCCTGGAAAATTGTTTGGGGGTAGGGACAGGGCCAGGCTGGATACTGAAAACAGAAGGGGGAGCATGAAGAGAGATGGAGAATTTGACAGCCAAATCTGGGCTATTTAAAAAATGTTTCTAGGGCATTTATTCCTGGGTTCAATTTCTGACTAGAAATTTCCTAGCAGGGAGGGTGGTAGTGGGGGTATACTTGTTACAGATTTTTTGGGAAGTCCAATTCATTATATTTTGCAGGTCAAATGAGTTTGAAAAATTATCTACAAAGAGCACATGGTCATAGACCTGACCCCCAAGCTGTAGCTGCAGCTGTAAAGAGCTGTGTGGTATGGATTTTCTTGTTGTGTGTAATGTTTTCCCTTTAATTTTCCTGTTCAGGGCAGGAACAGAGTACAGCAGGTGATAGTCTTTGAATCCTAGAGAGCAAGTGACCTACTTACTATTGTGCCTGAAATATTCAATTAGGGTATATTTTAGGAAATACTTTTTCAGCTTTAAACCTGATTTTGCTTTTGTGAAAATGTACTCTGATAGAGAGACATCTGACTGGTTTTCTTGGCTGTTCTCCTTACCTATTGTGTAACTTTGGATACCGCATGACTTCTCTTCGTGGAAGGAGGCACTTTAAAATCCGAGGACTTCTTTAGATAAGACAATTCATAAGTATACCTTTGTAGGTGCATTTGATGAAGGATAGTGAAAGCTTTAGTTAGGTTTAAAAATTTAACTAAAAAAAAAATGCAAGAGTTATGTGCTGGCCTCTATAACACTAGAAGATATTTTTCCTGGTCTATTTTCCTGGTCTAAGAATGGCAGTCTGTTTATTGGCCAGACTTTATTTGTGGTCCTTTTCTTTGTAAAGAGTTTCAGCCTCTTTGTGAAGACCAAGGTACAGTGTAAACAGGATTCTGGGATGGACTATGGGTGGGATAGTTTACTTGCAAAATTTCATCCTACAGATGGCTTTTAAAGAAATAACACCAAGGACCAACTGAGAAGCTGAAAGCTTGCGTGGCTTTGGAGTTCTCTGTGTGTGTGTTCTGCCACCTGCTGGAAAAGGTTCACCAAACTTGGAAAGCTGACCGGCAAAAAGGAGCAGGGTATGCACTCCCAGTCACAGGGCTGGGGCAAGTACAGCAAAGCTCATAAAATGCCACAGTGCACTTAGTTTTCCGTTGGATTGCCTTAACCCCAGCTAGAATTATCCCAAGGATTTCCAATAAGCCTGCTGAGCTCATGGCCACTCACCCCCAGTCCCACATTGCTTTGGGAGCCTGGATCACATCATCCTCTGGCCTCCTTCCTCTGAGTACTCCAGTATGTTGACTGGGATTGCCCTGAAGTACTTTTCACTGGTCTAAAGTGAAACAAATGTTAGATCCAAAGTGGGGGGCAGGGTGGCTGCCTTTGTTGTGATGTCGGTGTAAGGGGGCCTTTTACAAAATGCTGGTGATAGATGAGAGTTATCGCTTTTAATATATATTTGTGTAGCAAAAGAAAAAGTTAGCAACCGTCAGTTCCCTAATTCTTTGAAAATATTTTCCTGTCTCTGAAATCCCGAAGTCTGAGCAAATGCAGTTTGCTATTCCCTGTGGTCTCACCTTTCCTTTCATGTGCCAACTTGACTGGAAAAGTGGGGTCAACAATCCTCAATTGTAACTTCCATATTTCCCTGGCAAATTCTCCATGGATTTTTCTGTGCTGTGACCCACATAGAAACACAAAAATAATAGCATGGTAGAATGAGGATATTGTGTCTTTGGTAACTGGGTCGCAGCTTTAAAGATGAATTTTGGTCTGTAGTAAATGTGTGGCCTGATTTCACACTTCTTCGGATCATTTTCTTCCTCTGGAGTTCTGGATGGGATGTGACCTTCCTGGCTGGATGTGTGTGTGGGACTCCCAGGGGGAAGACTTGAATTTTTGGCAGACAGACCCTCAAGGCAGCAGGGACAGGATGTGGCAGCCCAGCCTCCTTTTTGAAATTTCTCAGAGGCAAACAGTACTTTTGAAAGACTTTAAATGGGAACATGACATTTTAATACCTATTAAGTTAAAAAATTTTAGCAACTGAAGTAATGAAACTGACTTACTTCTTTGTTAACAGTTATAATTACAGAAGAGTGTGATTTTTTAACAAACTTTTAAAAAGCCTTTATTCAAACAAATGACAAAAGAGTAAAGAAAAAAAAGTGGAGCTTTTCTGATTGAGGCAAGTTTGGTGGTTGGCCCTGTAGAACCTCAATTGAAAATTGCTAGTGTAGAAAACCCGAATTAAAATGTATTTTTGAGAAGATATTTAGTTAAAGAGGGCAGATCATTGTTAGCGTAGGTGGAGGCTGGGAAAATAAGTTTGTACTGAAGCCAGAATACATGGTGTCTTTACTGGGAATAGATGTTCCCAAAGAATAAACTCTTTTTGCATATTTATCTATCTATAACAACTGCTTCTGAACAAGCAAGGACATTCAGGATTGCAGGGGATGGGTTTCTTATGGACACACACAGAGGCTATGACCTAAAGGCCATGTGAAGAAGGTGGAAAAATCCTCCCCCAGTTAAATTTTCATTGCTCGCATTGTTGGAAATATGTCCAGAAAGTGATTTCATAAAACTTTTGAAACTTGGCTGAAAACCCTGGCATTCGGTATCATCTGGTAAATATTTAGGACTTTGTGTATATTATCTTCAATGAAAGGCAATAAACTGTAGAAACTTTATTTTTTCTCCAACAAAAACAAAACACTGCAGGATTGTTAGCTTTTTGAAGTAGAATTTTGTTAAGAGTATAAATTGTTTTCTCCCCCCCATACCTCCCTGCCACCCAGGGGGAAAAAAAGTTTTTTTATTTCTAATGGAATTAGGTCAGTTTTAGTTACCTTCCATTAAAGGTGACCTGGTCAAAGTTTGCTGCTGTTTGCCTGTTAATGCAGTAAGGTCTTGTCATATGGCAGCTTCATTTTTCATCTCTTGTTAGTATTTTCTTTTTCTTAAAAACTTTTTTTTTTTTGGCCTTAAAGAGCTTATGTGATTTCAACATCACACGGCATCTTAAAAATCTCAATATGTGACTCAACAATTGAAAATGTGAATTTTCCTATGTAGTAAGGAATTAGAAAACAGAAAGGTAGAGTTTAGGAATAATACTCCCAAAAGGGGAGCAATCAAACTTCAAGTCCAAGCACCAGTTTCCTCAGGAAACAGGCTTCTGTTGTTAGTGACACCATCTTGTACTTCTTTCCCAAGGGGGTTCATGCCTGTTATTTCACTGGCCTTTCAAATATCCCTTAAGGTAAATGGATATAGTAATCATGCCTCTATTTTACAGCTTGAGGAACAAAGTCACAGATGAGGAATCAATTCCCTAGCTTCCTTTTCCTCAATCTATTGTTCTGTTGGTAACAAGGATACTGTTATCCTTAACATAAACTTCCATATATTTCATGTAACATATATTATTTCATTTTTTGGGAGGTAGGTATATTCCTGTTTTTTATGTTGAGGAAATAGTGGCTTACAGAGATTAAGAAACTTACTGGAATCTACACAGCCAGTAAGTAAGTGGCAGAACTGGAAAGTGACCCAGTTCTGACTTCATAGCCCATGTTTGAAACCATTACACCATACTGCCTCTCCAGTAATTCTCTATAGGAAAACCACCTTCCACAAGCCAATTGAACCCAGCTGTCTATTACTGGGCTCCCAGACCAGTTATCCTATTAGTCTCCTCTATGACCAGCATCCAGAGAAGCAAGGAGTTGATTTAGACCTCCTAAGAAAGGGTGCTGGGGAAGCAACAGGGTCCTACCCTCTAGCTCATCTGTCACTGGAAAGATACCTTTCTAAGATGTTTTAAAACAGCATGACAGAGAAGCAGAAATGAGTATACTCTTTGAGTAAAGGCCCAGTAAATAGTTCAGTAATTGCCTAAGAACTAAGAAGGCAAGCAGGAGACCTCAAACTGGACACGCCTGCTCAGTGTGTAGGCAGGCAACATCTCATGGTCTTCGTTCCCACCCTGGCCTTTGCTGTTGATTTGGGCAGAATCTCAGCTTTTCCTTACAGAAGATCAAAACTAAGACTTGGCTTCCAAATCAGATCGTCACTAGGGTTTGGCAGTCTCACAGAAAAGACTGGCTGGGTTGGCCTCAACTTTCTTCCCTTGGCATTCCAGGAAATTCATATTCAGCTGAAGGATCTTAAAACCAACAACTGTCTCTTTCACATCATAGTTATAGCTCTGACTCAAAAACTCAATGTTCCTGAAGCCAAATAAATGGCAACCTGGGGGGTATCATTTGGACTCCACAGCTTTTAACCCATTTATTGTTGGAAACATAGCCCTTCTTATTCAGACTCCAAGCCTGTACTAAGAAATTCTATTTTGGTGTACAGTTTATCCTAAGAAGGGCATGCTTTTTGGACTAGCACTGTGAATCCTAGTAGGATTCACAAACATGATCACGAAGGAACTTTTTGCCTTCGTGATCATGAGTTTTCTAGAAGGGGTAATTTTGTACAACACACATACTCTGGACCCTGTTTATGCAAAAATTTACCTTACAGGAAGGTTTCTTAAATGCCTGACTGTGTGATGTTTATATTGGAAGAAGAAAAGATATCTAAGATTTCTATTTCTCTTTCTTTTTGGTTCTGTGAGCTATTGAAATTTAACTCTTAAATTTTCCCCATGCCTCAATGCTTCAAATATCTTAGCTACCTACCATGACAAAATATCACAGGTGCTCTAGGAGTTTTAGAGGAGGAAGAGTGAGGTCAGAATGCTGCCTTCTTTCTCCTGTAAGGATAAAAAAAAATCTCACTTTCTAGTTCACTACAGAAAAACTGATTTTAGCCTCTATATATTAAGAACATGATTTCTAACATTAATTACAGCAAATACTCATTATTTTACAAGTGTGGTCTGAGATGTTCATTGTAATGCAATGTTTACTCTTCTGTTTCCTAAGAGGGAGATACTGTCAGTCATATCTGGCAGATTGGAAAGAGTTCAATAGACAAGCCGTGACTCATCAACCAACTCAGACCTGGCCCCAGATAGTAGGTGGTTCGTTTGATCTCTCACTAAACTAGGACTTCTACAGGAAACAGCCCTTGAGGAAGGCAGTTTAAGAAACAAGGCAGTTTTTTTGAGACGTGTGCATGAAAACCAGAGGATAATCTTTTTTGCCCCAAACATTTTATGAAGTAGTGGTTGAACAAGATGCACAAGGGACTTCAAACATGTGATTTCTGCATTGCACATATTATCCAATAATGAGCTGTGGAAGTATAGTTGGTGGTAGTTTGCCTGTGTCTTAAACCACAAATCGAGGAGTAATATGAGGGGCTCTGCAATTAGCAGGTTCATATGATATCAAAGAAAGCTACCAGCATGGAATCAAGATGTGAACAGATCAGGTTGACACTGAGCAAGAGGATGGATACATTGGAAGGAAGATGAAAGGAGACAATGTTGGGCTGGAATGTATGATGATATTTCAGTGAGGTAGAGTAGGTTGTTAACACCAGAACAATACAATAGTCAAAACCAAATATTAAATATGCTGAGATTTATATTAAAATTAAGAATATTTAGTTCTTAACTCCCTTTGCTTTACTTTGAAAGAAGGGATGCAAATTTAAGTATCTTCATGGACCAGGCAGATGGCATATTAGTGGACCAGCCCATGTGTAAGACAGTAGGGAGTGATAGGCCCTATATCAACTGGGCATTCATACACGCACACACACATACACACACACACACACACACATACACACACACCTTCAGGATTTCTTAAGGTCATACGTCAGTCATTATTGTTGTCACTAACCTGGCGCCCTGAGGACTTCAAAATGCCAGGGATGAGCAGGAAAAGAAAACATCTCAGAATTTCCGAGAATAGCAGAATAGCCATATTTAAGTCTACTAATAAAGCCCCCTTCTAGCAGCACTGTTGTAAGATAAATGGTTTCCAGGGTTGTCTACGGGATGGGACCTCAGATGGTACTAAATGTATAATCTAGTCCTTTTGAGTATTCATACAAAATAGAAAGGCCCTTACAAGCAAGAGAATTTAAGGATATATATACAGAACAAGGTAAGAGTACTTTGGATACTGTTTGTTATACATTTCATATATTCTTAATGGAACAAGATTCACACCTTTTCTTCAAACTGCTAACATTCCCCCCCTCATCCTCACTTTGGGTTCATGACTTTGTGTCTTTCTTCACTGAGAACATTGAGGAAATCAGTAGAGGTCATCCACAGACTACCATTCTCCCATTCATCCACCTATCAACACCTATACCCATGTACTTGGCTTTCTCTTTTGTTATTATAAACTATCCATGCTCTTGTCAAAAGTCATGAACTCCACTTTTGTAGTAGATACTGCTTCCTCTCACCTAGTCAAGAATATGGTTCCAGAAATTCTCCTTTCATTCCTATATTATCAATTTCCCCCTCTCTACTGGGGTATTTTCTTCAGCACACAAACTTGTCTCCCATCTTAAAAATTCTTTTTTTGACCCACTTTCCCTTCTAGCATCACCCGATTTTTCTGCTCCCTGTTTAGCAAAACTCCTTGAAAATATTGTCTATAATGCTGTCTCTAATTCCTCCTGGTCTTCTCTCCTAAATTGCTCTTTCTACTGAAACTGCTCTTGCCAAGATCACAAGTAATCCCTAATTTGTTAAAACTGATGGTCAGTTCTTGTTGTCATTTAGTTTGACCAATCAGCTGCATTTGATGTGGTTGATTCCTGTTTTCCTTGATATGCTTTCTTCACTTGGTTTCCAGGACACAACATTCCTCACTAGTCATTCTTTTGGTTGCTTTTGCTGATCATCCTATTCTACTTGGACTCCTAAACTGGTATACTCAGGACTCAGTCCTTGGATATTTTTATCTATACTTACTCTCTTGGTGATATTTCAGTCTTGTGGCTTCAAATACTACATAAATGTGGATGAATCCTAAATTTTTGTCTCCAGCCAAGACCTCACTCCTTAAGTCTACTTGTAGAGTTGACATATCTACTTGGATGTCTAATAGACCCCTCAAAATTACCATGTCAAAAACTGAATTCCTTCTCTCTTTTCCTATGTCAGTTCAGATCCTCTGGGGAAGTAGATGGCAAGATGGAATTAGAAGTGCAAGGGATTTACTGGGGGAAATAAACCTATGAAAGATAAAGCAAAGGGGGAGTGGTAGCCAAGAAGAACCTTTCAGACAACATTGCCAGTCTGACAGCTATGAAAGAAGAGAAAGAAGGAAGGAGGATTGGGTAAAAAGACTGGGTAGAAAGAGCCTTAGATTGTATGGCAGCTCTGAGGAAACCTAAGCCGGGCAAGTGAGGAGTTTCAGAACAAAAATTGCCTGTTAGAGAAGTTCCACATTGGGTCAAAATGGCTTGGTTTTGATCCCTCTGCTGTGCTTAGTCACTGACTAGTGGAAGCCTTGGCATGACCACTGTAGTGAATCCCAAAAATGTGTTTGCAGGAGTCTGTCAGCCTATTGCATGCCTTGCAGCTGAGTGACATACCTGCATGGCTGTCACAGTCCACCCATTAGGCCATAGAGCTCTACTTCTTTACACATATCCGTATTACCCATTGGGGCCTCTCTTCCTGAAGAGACATTTATAAATGGGATGATAGTAGGACAAACTACAGCTGCAGTCACTGCAGTTGTTCTTAGGGCCACAGTTAGTACTGATTGTCTTCCTCTGTCACTATCCACTCATACCCTTCATCCCCAGATACTACCTTTGCAGTTCTTAATGTCTTACCTGATGATGTAATGCAAAATTTAATTTCTGAAGGGTCTGAGCCCCAGGCAAACTTTCTTTCTCAAGCCAGGACTGCTGCATGTGTCCACTCAAAGTTACAACTGGGCAAGGAACTATTGAGAGGCACCCATGAGGCATCATTACATAAAAGCAGCCCTACTTCTTTCTGCTCATCAGGGCCTTACTCCTACAAATGTGGTGACTTCTCTTCTTAATTGCTGGTTCCTGGAGTCCAAAGTTCCCTTGTGGCAGCCATAGCTAGTAGTTCAAAGGGATCTTTGCTGTGTTCCTTGGTAGAGTACACCCCTTTTGGAGATCAGGACCTCTAACCCTACAGAGCCCACAGTAATGAGGACAGGAAGCACAAAGACTCCTATAGTGGGTCACTGGGAATGATGACTTTTGCTGATTGTTCCTATTCTCCTTGGACTCCTAACTTGGTATACCCAGGACTCAGTCCTTGGATATCTTTATCTACACTCACTCTCTTGGTGATCTCTCAGTCTGTGGCTTCAAATACTACCATAATGTGGATGAATCCTAAATTCTCCTTGAATTTAGTAAGTGGGACCATTCCTGTTTCCACCTCTTGATTCCCAGACTTGTGAATTCTTCCTATTGGGACACAGCACTGTATAGATTCAGTACCAATACTGCATCCTAAAGAGAGCATTCCATCCTTGTAGATAATTGCTTCCAAGCTGGCACTTTAGCTCCACCTTCAACAAGACATTTCAGAGCTCTATCAGGCCAGTCACTTCTGGATGGTGTAATATGTGATATGACCAATGTAGTCCATGATTATGGGCCCACTCCACATCTCGTTCATTATGATGGGGGTTCCCTTGTTGGATGCTATGTTTTGTGGGATTACATACCATGGAAGAGGCACACTGTGATTCCTGAAGATCTGCAGATAGTAAAGGCAATCCCATTCCTGGAATAGGTATCTATTCCCATAAGGATAAATCATTGGCCCTTCTGGAATGGAAGGGATGCAATGTCATCAACTTGCCACCAAGTGGTTGGCTGGTCTCCTCAAGGAACAATGCCATATGGGGCACTCAGCATTGGTCCTGGAAGTTGAAAGTTCAGAGATGGCAGTAGCTAGATCAGCCTTGGCAAATGGGAATCATGCTGTTGGGTCCAGCCTCCACTTTTGACACTGTGGTCTTGTGCCTGTCTTGTTAGTTCTGAGTGGTTGATGACAAAGGCTGACTCATGTCAACTGACCAAGTCATTTTGCATATTTGGTTGTTTGGTTCCTATTACATAATGGATGCCTTCTAGTGGATATTAACATGTGATACAAAAATCTTCACAGTGATTTCTGGAAAGACAGCAGAATAGGGAGTTTCAGGGCTCACTCTTCTCCCCCAAACAGCTAACAGACAGGAAGAAACTGTCTGAAATAACAGTTCTGGGGCTCTGGAGACCAAGGGAGTCCTAAACAACATCCAGGGAAGAGTGGGCCCAAGAGACAGAAATTGCGGTGAAGAACTGTAACTCACATGGCTGAGGCTTCTGGCACCATCCCCTACCTTTGAGGCACATAGCTTCAGGTTAGTCTGGTCCATACCTGGTGGGCTTCTGTGAACTGGGAGGGCCACGGAAACCCTCCTTCCCAAGAACAAAGTGGGACACAGCCCAGTATTGAGTTGGAGGAGATGTAAAATTTGTATCAGCTAATCAAAAATGTTCAAACAAATCTTCCTAAAGGAGAAAGGCTGGAAAAAAAAAAATATTCCACACAAACAGTAACCAAAAAATAGCTAGTTTAGCTCTACTAACATCAGACAAAATAGACTTGAAATGCAAAACTGTTCTAAGATACAAAGAAGGACATTATATATTAATAAAGGGGGCAATCCACCAAGAAGGAATAACAATCATAAATATTTATGCACTTAACCAGAGCACCCCAAGTATATGAAGGAAACACTGGCAAACTTCAACACGACAGTCATCAATCCGTAGAACATTTGTACAGAAGACATTAAGGAAACAGAAAATTTGAATAATGTGATAAATGAACTAGACCTAACAGACATATACAGAACATTGCACCCCAAAACAGCAGGATATGCATTCTTTTCAGTTGCTTATGGTTCATTCTCGAGGATAGATCACATATTGGGTCACAGAACAGGTCCCAATAAATTCTAAAAAACTGAAATCATACAAAGCACTTTGATCATAGTGGAATGAAGCTGGAAATCAAAACAGGAGGAGAATGGGAACATTCATAAATATATGGAGGTTAAACAACACACTCCTAAACAATCAGTGGGTCAAAGTAGAAATTGCAAGAGAAATGAGTAAATACTTTGAAATGAATGAAAATGAGAACACAACGTATCAAAACTTGTAGGATGCAGTGAAGGCAGTGCTGAGGGAAATTTATAGCCCTAAATGCCTACATTAAGAAGGAAGAGTGAGATAAAATCAAAGACCTAACTGCACACCTGAAGGAACTAGAAAAAGAACAACGAAAAATCCCAAAGCAGGCAAAGAAAAGAAATAACAAATATTAGAGCAGAAAGAAATGAAATCAAGAACAACAACAACAAAAAAGGCAATAGAGAGAATCAGCAAAACCAAAAGTTGGTTCTTGGAGAAGATCAATAAAATTGACAAACCCTTAGCTAGACTGACAAAGACAAAGAGAAAAGATGCAAATAAATAAAATCAGAAATGAGAAGGGGACATTACTACTGTCCCCACAGAAATAAAAAAGATCATAAGACAATACTATGAACAGCGGTATGCCAACAAATTAGACAATTTAGATGAAATGGACAATTTCCTAGAAACACACAAACAACCTACATTGACTCTAGAAGAAGTAAAAGAGCTCAACAAACAAATCACAGGTAGAGATATTAAATCAGTCATCAAAAACCTACTAACAAAGAAAAGTCCAGGACAAGATGGCTTCCCAGGTAAATTCTACCAATCATTCCAAGAAGAATTAATTCCAATCCTGCTCAAACTCTTCCAGAAAATTGAAGATGAGGGAACACTACCTAATTCATTCTTTTAAGCCAGTATCACCCTCATACCAATGCCAGATAAAGATACTACAAGAAAATTACAGACCAATTTCTCTGATGAATATGGATGCAAACATCCTCAACGAAATATTGCAAATTGAATGCAACAACACATTGAAAGAATTATACTCCACGATCAAGTGGATTTTATCCCAGGCATGCAAAGTTGATTCAACACAAGAAAATTGATGTAATACACCATATTAACAAATAAAAAGCAAAAAATCACGATTATCTCAATTGATGCAGAAAAGGCATTTGACAAAATCCAGCATCCTTTCCTGCTAAAAATACTTCAAAAGAAAGGAATCAAAGGAAAATTCCTCACACAATAAAGGGCATATATGAAAAACCCACAGCTAGCATTATACTCAGCAGTGAGGGACTGAAAGTTTTCCCTCTAAGATCTGGAAGAAGTCAAGGATGTGCACTGTCAATCCTGTTATTCAAAATTGTGATAGAAGTTCTAGCTAAAGCAGTTAGTCATGAAAAAGAAATAAAAGAACAACCACATTGGAAAGGAAGAAGTACAACTTTTATTATTATTGCAGATGACATGATCCTATATTTAGAAAAATCTACAACAAAGCTACTGGAGCTAATAAATGAGTTCAGCAAAGTGACAGGATACAAGCTCAACACACAAAAATCAGTATTATTTCTATACACTAGTAATTAGCAATCTGAGGAGAAAACCAAGAAAAAAATTCTATTTACAATAGCGTCTAAAAGAATCAAATATCTAGGATTAAATGTAATGAAGGATGTAAAGGACCTGTGTTAGAAAACTACAAAATGTTGCTAAAAGAAATCAATGAAGATCTAAATAAATGGTTTGGAAATGGATAGAGGTGATAGCAACACATTATTATGAGTGTCATTAATAGTGCTGAATTGTGTGTGTGACTGTGGTTGAAAGGGGAAGTTTAAGGTCATGTATGTCACTAGAAGGAAAGCTAGAGGGTGAAACATGGGACTGTATAACAGTGAATGCTGTTGTGGACCACAAAGGTGGTTAACAGTACATATATAAGAATGTTCTTCAATGAATGAGAACAAACATATGTCACCATTACAAGGTGTTAATAATAGGGTGGAATATGGGGAAAATACACCTAATGCAAACTATGGACTATAGTTAACAGTAGTATTATAATATTCTTCCATCAGTTGTAACAAGGGTACCAGATCAATGCTAAGTGTCAATAAAAGGTATGGGGTTTTTCTTTTTAGAGAAACGAAAATGCTCTAAAATACTGTGCTGATGAAAGTACAACTCTGTGATTATACTGAGAGCGATTGATAGTACATGTTGTATGGATTGTATGGTGTGTGAATACAACTACTTTAAAAAAATCTTCACACTTCTTGCTCATGACCATATGTCTATTCATATCATATGCAACTTTTTGTCTCTGATTTTCTGGTATTTTTTCTTTCAGTCATCTGACCAAGTGGCTTCCCCTTTACCCTTGCCAGTCATTGCAGTAATCATGGCCTCCTGGATTCTGGCAATCAACTGCTGCCATCTTTCCTCTATTGCTTTGGACATCACCACTCCATCTTTATCAACAAGTCTTGCTATAAGTGTTGGTCTGCAGAGGAGGCTACCACTGAAGTCTTAAGTGATGCTGGTGACCCCCTCATCAGCAAATTCCTGATAACCTTGATGAATGAAGTGTCCTCTTGGCTCTCCTGTGAAACATAATCCTAAGTTGGGTCATCTCATGTTATATGGTACATTCATTCCAGTATACCCACTTCCCTCTGCTTCTTTATCCCTTTCTCTACTTCTTGCTGTGACAACTCAAGAATTTCCATTTGTTTGGCATAGGCTATTGTTTTCTCCAGGCTTCTGGAGCCATCCTAGCAGTGAGCGTCACCCAGTTTCCTTAGATGTTGCCAGGATGTTAAATTCCATGTTCCAAGAGAGTACCCCCAAGTCAATATATTCTTGCTTATCTAGTCTTGCATTCCTCTCCCCTTGATGAAGCACCCAGAGGTCTTTCCCTGGATCCTGTCAGTATGTACTGACTATTTCTTGCAGCTACTTTGGGGTGTAATCTCTTTCCTCCTTTATCACCCCTAACTTGCTAGCCAGGGGACAAGATGGGGCAGCTCCTGAAGATGGCACCTGTTGCCTTGTGGGGGAGAGGACTCAGTAGCATCTTCCTGCAAGGGTGATGTGCCAGTTCTTAATAGGGAGTGGTGGACCATCTCTTTAGGACCTGAGAGTTCAGGGGACTTTGTAGAGCCATAATCCTCAGGGGCATTGACTCAAATGTTCCCATCTCATATTCCAGAGTTCCAGATTTTTCCAGGTAGAATTTTAGTATGCTAGACCTGCCTTGGCTGAGCCTTATAAATGTTTCTGAAACTTTTTGACTATTCTGCCCTGGGCAGAATACGATGTCTACTCTTCCGCTGTGCAGATAAGGGCCTCTTTGTAAAGTACCAAAAAGGCTTTCTGATTATCACACTTAGCCTTTAACTGTTACTAAGTGCTCTTAAGTTTCTCATTGTCCACACAACTTAGTAAGAACCAGCCAATTCCACTGTCCTTTTATGCATTTTTCCCCCATAGCTTTGAAAAGCCTGTAACTTACCAACAAGGGCATTCCCTTACTTTGAATGTGCTCTCAAATAACTACCATTGAAATCTTCAGCAACTGGCCCATTACCTTGTGCAGGGACTACTGTAATCCATTTACTACTTGGGGCATGGTCCTTTTTGCAAGATAAGTGGTGGATGATCCAGTCTGAAAATCCTATCTTATTGCTTGCTTTCTCAGACCACTCTGGTACCACCGTGTCAGTTCATGTTCTTTAGAAGGAGATGCCAGGATGAAATTAGAAGTGCAAGGGATTTATTGGAGGAAATGCCTGTGAAGGATAAAGGGGAGAAGAGACACTAGTAGAAGGGAGCCTTTAGATGACTCTGCCAGTCTGACCCTATGAAAAGAGAGAAAGTAGAGAGGAGGAGGTGGTAGGAAGAGCCTCAGACTCAGTGCAGCTCTGAAAAAGTCTCTTCCAGGCTTATGAGGAGCCAGAGCTAAGAGTGCCTTTACAAGAGTCCAGTGTGAGCTCTAGTCCCACTGCTGTGTTCAGTCATTGACTAGGAGCAGTCCAGGGAGTCTGTAGCCTTGGCCTCAGGGCTGAGGCAGAGCCCGACAGTGCCTCTGCTGGAGACTGCCAGTTAACTACTGGCCTCTCAGTGGGAGATCGGACAGCACCTCGTCTGCCACATCCTTGGCCTGTCATCTTCCAGATCTCAGTTAATGACAACTTCTCTTGTGTCTTAGGCCAAAATCATGGAGTTATCTTTTATTCTTGTCTTGTTTACATTTCCCACATTCAATCGGCCAAGATAACCTATGTCCAAACCTTCAGATCTGATCTAGAACTGACCACCTCTCACTACCTCCACGACCCTTGCTGGTCTCTGCTACCTTCTCTCACTTGGATTACTGCAAGAGCCTCCCCATTGTTCTCTCTTCTTCCCTTGCTCCCCTGCAGCCTCTTCCAACAGAGCAGTAAGAATGATCCATTTAACGTAAATCAGATTATGCCACTCTATAACTCAAAATCATCCAGAGGATTTCCATTTAAGAGTAAAATCCGAAGTTTTTACAAAGGCCCACATTGTAGGTGCCTCCTCACCTACCATCTTGGACCCCAATTCCTAACACTCTCCCCTTGCTCACCTGGCTATGGCTGCCTACTTGTTAATCTCTAAGTAGGCCAAGTTCTCTGCCCTGTAAGGGCCTGTGCAAAAAACCTCTGTCTGCCCTCCCCCTACATGGCTCATTCTCTCACGGCTTCCAAGTCTTTGTTTAGACGTACCCTTCTCAATGAAGCCTACTCTGCCCACCCTATTTTAAACTGCAACCACTCTCCTCTCTGCACACCTATCCCCTTTAACCTGCTCTATAATTTTCTTTTTCTGTAGAATTTATCACCTAATATAAGGTATAAATTACTTATTATAATTATTTCTTATTTTCTCTCTCCCTCTGCTATAGTGTAGGTTCTGAGGGGAAGGGATTTGTTTTTTTTTAATTCTCTGATGTATCTCAAGTGCTATGATTAGTTCCTAAAAGATGCTTAGCATTTGCTGGATGAAGGAATGGGCTTTTTGGAATAGGAAACTAAGGGGAATGTTAATCCCATAGGTTGGTAGTACAAATCCACCTACAGTTGAATATCTGGTTGAATCTCAACCAATATTCATTCACCTAATATATATTAAAAGCATCCTATGTCAGGTACAGGATTAAGGAGGAATCGTGTTTATTTAGAGTGTGTCTTCAAAAACTCAGTTCTGTGGCTGGAGGCAGACAAATGCATGTCCTACCTTATCTTTTTGTCATCCTTTTTTTATATTAGAGGTAAGCAAGGTAACTAGTGAGTGGTAACAGGGCCAGGTAGATTTCGCTTGTTTTCATTTAGTCCAAGCAGGCTTTATTTGAGATGCAGTAGAAACCTATTTCAGGTATCATACTTAGAATTAAAATCTTCCCTCCCAAACTCTGTATCTAACCAAATAGTATAGATTTCTAGATGAAAAAGATGTCATTTTTTGCTCTTATTAGCTCTTCTTAACTTATTTAAGAATGTAAAGACATTTCTATTAATAAAAATTATGGTCATTACACAAGCTTCTGACTAATCCTAATTACCTCCATGCCGATTTCATGAAAATTTGTAAATAAAAATTGCTGCTGGCAGCATTACATGAAAAGAAGCCTCTAAACAGAATTGAACTAAGCTGGTAAATATAATGAAAGAAAAAATAAATTAGGTGGTAACCTATTTGCAATCATAGGAAAGAAAATAGGTATTTATAGTCTAATCCAGTAGTAGCCAAAATTTTAATTGTCTGAAATTTCTTTTTATAATGTCAAGAAATAATGTTTGAAAAGTGAATCCAACTCTGAGAAGCTTTGCGCTTTGTTTGACTGAATTATTTTTCTTTAGTTGACTTTTTTTTTTAAATAGCTCTTGCTGTTGTGTCTTTGATGTGACTTAGACACCAAGGAAAACAGGGTTTTGGGTGCATGTCTGTGTTCCTGTTCTTTCATTTCATCATATATTCAATATTTGTTGATTTCCTACTATACACTAGTCTAGCTTATAAAGATGAGTATTCTTTCCATTTTATGGAGATAACTCTCAGATTTCTCTGGAACAGGGCAGAGATAGATGGAGGTATCTACCTTATATTAATTGCAGTGACTTTGAGGGAAAATAGTTTTCATACATCTTTTGGATGACAATTCTTAGTCTGCAAGAGGGAAAAAGCCATGTATATAATTGAATGAAAAAAGAATAGGAAGAGGCGGGGCAACATGGCAGACTGGTGAGCTGTATGTTTTAGTTACTCCTCCAGGAAAGTAGGTAGAAAGCCAGGAACTGCGTGGACTGGACACCACAGAGCAATCTGACTTTGGGCATACTTCATACAACACTCATGAAAAGGTGGAACTGCTGAGATCAGCGAAATCTGTAAGTTTTTGCGGCCAGGGGACCCGCGCCCCTCCCTGCCAGGCTCACTCCCGGGGGAGGAGGGGCTGTCAGCTCCGGGAAGGAGAAGGGAGAACTGCAGTGGCAGCCCTTATCAGAAACTCATTCTACTGATTCAAACTCCAACCATAGATAGACTGAGACCAGACACCAGAGAATCTGAGAGCAGCCAGCCCAGCAGAGAGGAGACAGGCATAGAAAAAAAACAACACGAAAAACTCCAAAATAAAAGCGGAGGATTTTTGGAGTTCTGGTGAACATAGAAAGGGGAAGGGCCCTGAGGCGCATATGCAAATCCCGAAGAAAAGCTGATCTCTCTGCCCTGTGGACCTTTCCTTAATGGCCCTGGTTGCTTTGTCTCTTAGCATTTCAATAACCCATTAGATCTCTGAGGAGGGCCCGTTTTTTTTTTTGTTTTTGTTTTTGTTTTTGTTTTTGTTTTTGTTTTTTTTAATCCTTTTTTCTTTTTCTAAAACAATTACTCTAAGAAGCCCAATACAGAAAGCTTCAAAGACTTGCTATTTGGGCAGGTCAAGTCAAGAGCAGAACTAGGAGAGCTCTGAGACAAAACGCAATAATCCAGTGGCTGAGAAAATTCACTAAACACCACAACTTCCCAAGAAAAGGGGGGTGTCCACTCACAGCCATCATCCTGGTGGACAGGAAACACTCCTGCCCATCGCCAGCCCCATAGCCCAGAGCTGCCCCAGACAACCCAGTGTGACGGAAGTGCTTCAAATAACAGGCACACACCACAAAACTGGGCGTGGACATTAGCCTTCCCTGCAACCTCAGCTGATTGTCCCATAGTTAGGAAGGTAGAGCAGTGTGAATTAACAAAGCCCCATTCAGCCATCATTTCAGCAGACTGGGAGCCTCCCTACACAGCCCAGCAGCCCAGAACTGCCCTGGGGGGACGGCACTCACCTGTGACATAGCACAGTCATCCCTCAACAGAGGACCCGGGGTGCACGGCCTGGAAGAGGGGCCCACTTGCAAGTCTCAGGAGCCATACGCCAATACCAAGGACTTGTGGGTCAGTGGCAGAGACAAACTGTGGCAGGACTGAACTGAAGGATTAGACTATAGCAGCAGCTTTAAAACTCTAGGATCACCAGGGAGATTTGATTGTTAGAGCCACCCCCCCCTCCCTGACTGTTCAGAAACACGCCCCATATACAGGGCAGGCAACACCAACTACACACGCAAGCTTGGTACACCAATTGGACCCCACAAGACTCACTCCCCCACTCACCAAAAAGGCTAAGCAGGGGAGAACTGGCTTGTGGAGAACAGGTGGCTCGTGGACGCCACCTGCTGGTTAGTTAGAGAAAGTGTACTCCACGAAGCTGTAGATCTGATAAATTAGAGATAAGGACTTCAATTGGTCTACAAATCCTAAAAGAACCCTATCAAGTTCAGCAAATGCCACGAGGCCATAAACAACAGAAAATTATAAAGCATGTGAAAAAACCAGACGATATGGATAACCCAAGCCCAAGCACCCAAATCAAAAGACTAGAAGAGACACAGCACCTAGAGCAGCTACTCAAAGAACTAAAGATGAACAATGAGACCATAGTACGGGAGATAAAGGAAATCAAGAAGACCCTAGAAGAGCATAAAGAAGACATTGCAAGACTAAATAAAAAAATGGATGATCTTATGGAAATTAAAGAAACTGTTGACCAAATTAAAAAGATTCTGGACACTCATAGTACAAGACTAGAGGAAGTTGAACAATGAATCAGTGACCTGGAAGATGACAGAATGGAAAATGAAAGCATAAAAGAAAGAATGGGGAAAAAAATTGAAAAAATCGAAATGGACCTCAGGGATATGATAGATAATATGAAACGTCCAAATATAAGACTCATTGGTGTCCCAGAAGGGGAAGAAAAGGGTAAAGGTCTAGGAAGAGTATTCAAAGAAATTGTTGGGGAAAACTTCCCAAATCTTCTAAACAACATAAATACACAAATCATAAATGCTCAGCGAACTCCAAATAGAATAAATCCAAATAAACCCACTCCGAGACATATACTGATCACACTATCAAACACAGAAGAGAAGGAGCAAGTTCTGAAAGCAGCAAGAGAAAAGCAATTCACCACATACAAAGGAAACAGCATAAGACTAAGTAGTGACTACTCAGCAGCCTCCATGGTGGCTGCTAAGGCAGTGGCACGATATATTTAAAATTCTGAGTGAGAAAAATTTCCAGCCAAGAATACTTTATCCAGCAAAGCTCTCCTTCAAATTTGAGGGAGAGCTTAAATTTTTCACAGACAAAGAAATGCTGAGAGAATTTGCTAACAAGAGACCTGCCCTACTGGAGATACTCAAGGGAGCCCTACAGACAGAGAAACAAAGACAGGACAGAGAGACCTGGAGAAAGGTTCAGTACTAAAGAGATTCGGTATGGGTACAATAAAGGATATTAATAGAGAGAGGTAAAAATATGGCAAACATAATCCAAAGGATAAGATGGCCGATTCAAGAAATGCCTTCACGGTTTTAACGTTGAATGTAAATGGATTAAACTCCCCAATTAAAAGATATAGATTTGCAGAATGGATCAAAAAAAATGAACCATCAATATGTTGCATACAAGAGACTCATCTTAGACACAGGGACACAAAGAAACTGAAAGTGAAAGGATGGAAAAAAATATTTCATGCAAGCTACAGCCAAAAGAAAGCAGGTGTAGCAATATTAATCTCAGATAAAATAGACTTCAAATGCAGGGATGTTTTGAGAGACAAAGAAGGCCACTACGTACTAATAAAAGGGGCAATTCAGCAAGAAGAAATAACAATTGTAAATGTCTATGCACCCAACCAAGGTGCCACAAAATACATGAGAGAAACACTGGCAAAACTAAAGGAAGCAATTGATGTTTCCACAATAATTGTGGGAGACTTCAACACATCACTCTCTCCTATAGATAGATCAACCAGACAGAAGCCCAATAAGGAAATTGAAAACCTAAACAATCTGATAAATGAATTAGATTTAACAGACATATACAGGACATTACATCCCAAATCACCAGGATACACATACTTTTCTAGTGCTCATGGAACTTTCTCCAGAATAGATCATATGCTGGGACATAAAACAAGCCTCAATAAATTTAAAAAGATTGAAATTATTTAAAGCACATTCTCTGACCACAATGGAATACAATTAGAAGTCAATAACCATCAGAGACTTAGAAAATTCACAAATACCTGGAGGTTAAACAACACACTCCTAAACAATCAGTGGGTTAAAGAAGAAATAGCAAGAGAAATTGCTAAATATATAGAGACGAATGAAAATGAGAACACAACATACCAAAACCTATGGGATGCAGCAAAAGCAGTGCTAAGGGGGAAATTTATAGCACTAAACGCATATATTAAAAAGGAAGAAAGAGCCAAAATCAAAGAACTAATGGATCAACTGAAGAAGCTAGAAAATGAACAGCAAACCAATCCTAAACCAAGTAGAAGAAAAGAACTAACAAGGATTAAAGCAGAAATAAATGACATAGAGAACAAAAAAACAATAGAGAGGATAAATATCACCAAAAGTTGGTTCTTTGAGAAGATCAACAAGATTGACAAGCCCCTAGCTAGACTGACAAAATAAAAAAGAGAGAAGACCCATATAAACAAAATAATGAATGAAAAAGGTGAAATAACTGCAGATCCTGAAGAAATATAAAAAATTATAAGAGGATACTATGAACAACTGTATGGCAACAAACTGGATAATGTAGAGGAAATGGACAATTTCCTGGAAAGATATGAACAACCTAGACTGACCAGAGAAGAAATAGAAGACCTCAACCAACCCATCACAAGCAAAGAGATCCAATCAGTCATCAAAAATCTTCCCACAAATAAATGCCCAGGGCCAGATGGCTTCACAGGGGAATTCTACCAAACTTTCCAGAAAGAACTGACACCAATCTTACGCAAACTCTTTCAAAACATTGAAGAAAATGGAACACTACCTAACTCATTTTATGAAGCTAACATCAATCTAATACCAAAACCAGGCAAAGATGTTACAAAAAAGGAAAACTACCGGCCAATCTCCCTAATGAATATAGATGCAGAAATCCTCAACAAAATACTTGCAAATCGAATCCAAAGACACATTAAAAAAATCATACACCATGACCAAGAGGGGTTTATTCCAGGCATGCAAGGATGGTTCAACATAAGACAATCAATCAATGTATTACAACACATTAACAAGTCAAAAGGGAAAAATCAATTGATCATCTCAGTAGATGCTGAAAAAGCATTTGACAAAATCCAACATCCCTTTTTGATAAAAACACTTTAAAAGGTAGGAATTGAAGGAAACTTCTCAACATGATAAAGAGCATATATGAAAAACCCACAGCCAGCATAGTACTCAATGGAGAGAGACTGAAAGCCTTCCCTCTAAGATCAGGAACAAGACAAGGATGCCCGCTGTCACCACTGTTATTCAACATTGTGCTGGAAGTGCTAGCCAGGGCAATCCGGCAAGACAAAGAAATAAAAGGCATCCAAATTGGAAAAGAAGTAAAACTGTCATTGTTTGCAGATGATATGATCTTATATCTAGAAAACCCTGAGAAATCGACGATACAGCTACTAGAGCTAATAAACAAATTTAGCAAAGTAGCGGGATACAAGGTTAATGCACATAAGTCAGTAATGTTTCCATATTGTAGAAATGAACAAACTGAAGAGACACTCAAGAAAAAGATACCATTTTCAATAGCAACTAAAAAAATCAAGTACCTAGGAATAAACTTAACCAAAGATGTAAAAGACCTATACAAAGAAAACTACATAACTCTTCTAAAAGAAATAGAAGGGGACCTTAAAAGATGGAAAAATATTCCATGTTCATGGATAGGAAGACTAAATGTCATTAAGATGTCAATTCTACCCAAACTCATCTACAGATTCAATGCAATCCCAATCAAAATTCCAACAACCTACTTTGCAGACTTGGAAAAGCTAGTTATCAAATTTATTTGGAAAGGGAAGATGCCTCGAATTGCTAAAGACACTCTAAAAAAGAAAAACGAAGTGGGAGGACTTACACTCCCTGACTTTGAAGCTTATTATAAAGCCACAGTTGCCAAAACAGCATGGTACTGGCACAAAGATAGACATATAGATCAATGGAATCGAATTGAGAATTCGGAGATAGACCCTCAGATCTATGGCCGACTGATCTTTGATAAGGCCCCCAAAGTCACTGAACTGAGTCATAATGGTCTTTTCAACAAATGGGGCTGGGAGAGTTGGATATCCATATCCAGAAGAATGAAAGAGGACCCCTTCCTCACCCCCTACACAAAAATTAACTCAAAATGGACCAAAGATCTCAATATAAAAGAAAGTACCATAAAACTCCTAGAAGATAATGTAGGAAAACATCTTCAAGACCTTGTATTAGGCGGCCACTTCCTAGACTTTACACCCAAAGCACAAGCAACAAAAGAGAAAATAGATAAATGGGAACTCCTCAAGCTTAGAAGTTTCTGCACCTCAAAGGAATTTCTCAAAAAGGTAAAGAGGCAGCCAACTCAATGGGAAAAAATTTTTGGAAACCATGTATCTGACAAAAGACTGATATCTTGCATGTATAAAGAAATCCTACAACTCAATGACAATAGTACAGTTGGCCCAATTATAAAATGGGCAAAAGATATGAAAAGACAGTTCTCTGAAGAGGAAATACAAATGGCCAAGAAACACATGAAAAAATGTTCAGCTTCACTAGCTATTAGAGAGATGCAAATTAAGACCACAATGAGATACCATCTAACACCGGTTAGAATGGCTGCCATTAAACAAACAGGAAACTACAAATGCTGGAGGGGATGTGGAGAAATTGGAACTCTTATTCACTGTTGGTGGGACTGTATAATGGTTCAGCCACTCTGGAAGTCAGTCTGGCAGTTCCTTAGAAAACTAGATATAGAGTTACCATTCGACCCAGCGATTGCACTTCTCGGTATATACCCGGAAGATCGGAAAGCAGTGACATGAACAGATATCTGCACGCCAATGTTCATAGCAGCATTATTCACAATTGCCAAAAGATGGAAACAACCCAAATGTCCTTCAACAGATGAGTGGATAAATAAAATGTGGTATATACACACGATGGAATACTACGCGGCAGTAAGAAGGAACGATCTCGTGAAACATATGACAAAATGGATGAACCTTGAAGACATAATGCTGAGCGAAATAAGCCAGGCACAAAAAGAGAAATATTATATGCTATCACTAATGTGAACTTTGAAAAATATAAAACAAATGGCTTATAATGTAGAATGTAGGGGAACTAGCAATAGAGAGCAATTAAGGAAGGGGGAACAATAATCCAAGAAGAACAGATAAGCTATTTAACGTTCTGGGGATGCCCAGGAATGACTATCGTCTGTTAATTTCTGATGGATATAGTAGGAGCAAGTTCACAGAAATGTTGCTATATTAGGTAACTTTCTTGGGGTAAAGTAGGAACATGTTGGAAGTTAAGCAGTTATCTTAGGTTAGTTGTCTTTTTCTTACTCCCTTGTTATGGTCTCTTTAAAATGTTCTTTTATTGTATGTTTGTTTTCTTTTTAACTTTTTTTTCATACAGTTGATTTAAAAAAGAAGGGAAAGTTAAAAAAAAAAAAAAACAAGGAAAAAAAAAAAGATGCAGTGCCCCCTTCAGGAGCCTGTGGAGAATGCAGGGGTATTCGCCTACCCCACCTCCATGGTTGCTAACATGACCACAGACATAGGGGACTGGTGGTTTGATGGGTTGAGCCCTCTACCAGAGGTTTTACCCTTGGGAAGACGGTTGCTGCAAAGGAGAGGCTAGGCCTCCCTATGATTGTGCCTAAGAGCCTCCTCCCGAATGCCTCTTTGTTGCTCAGATGTGGCCCTGTCTCTCTAGCTAAGCCAACTTGAAAGGTGAAATCACTGCCCTCCCCGCTACGTGGGATCAGACACCCAGGGGAGTGAATCTCCCTGGCAACGTGGAATATGACTCCCGGGGAGGAATGTAGACCTGGCATCGTGGGACGGAGAACATCTTCTTGACCAAAAGGGGGATGTGAAAGGAAATGAAATAAGCTTCAGTGGCAGAGAGAACCCAAAAGGAGCCGAGAGGTCACTCTGGTGGGCACTCTTACGCACACTTTAGACAACCCTTTTTAGGTTCTAAAGAATTGGGGTAGCTGGTGGTGGATACCTGAAACTATCAAACTACAATCCAGAACCCATGAATCTCGAAGACAGTTGTATAAAAATGTAGCTTATGAGGGGTGACAAGGGGATTGGGAAAGCCATAAGGACCACACTCCACTTTGTCTAGTTTATGGATGGATGAGTAGAAAAATAGGGGAAGGAAACAAACAGACAAAGGTACCCAGTGTTCTTTTTTTACTTCAATTGCTCCTTTTCACTCTAATTATTATTCTTGTTATTCTTGTGTGTGTGCTAATGAAGGTGTCAGGGATTGATTTAGGTGATGAATGTACAACTATGTAATGGTACTGTGAACAATCGAAAGTACGATTTGTTTTGTATGACTGCGTGGTATATGAATATATCTCAATAAAATGAAGATTAAAAAAAAAAAAAAAAAAAAAGACATAATGCTGAGCAAAATAAGCCAGGCACAAAAAGAGACATATTGTATGTTACCACTAATGTGAATTCTGTGAAAAATGTACAATGTTTTATACTGTAGAATGTAGGGGACCTAGAGATACCAATTAGTGGAGGGGGAATGATAATCTAATAAGAACAGATAAACTATGGAGGGTAATCTCAATGTTATGGGAATGCTCAGGAATGATTATGGTTTGTAAACTTTCTTGGATATAGTAAGATCATGTTGGAAGCAATAGAGTTATTTTAGGTTTTTTTTTTCTCTTATTCCTTTGTTTTCTTAGGGGTTGTTAATTTTCTTGGGGTATGGTAGGAACATGTTGGAAGCAATGTAGTTATTTTAGATTATTTGTTTTTCTTACTCCTCTGTTTGGACATGGTTTATTAATTTTCTTGGGGTATGGTAGGAACATATTGGAAGCAAAGTAGTTATTTTAGGTTATTTGTTTTCCTTAATCCATTGCTTTGTTTGAAATGTTGTGGGGTTTTTTTGGTTGTTGTTTGCCTGTTTGTTTTTAATTTTTTGATAAACAAAGTTAAAAAATTGAAGAAAAATCAGTAGAAAAATGGGAGTAAAAACTAAATGACAAATAGGGTGGGATGGGGGGATGGTTTGGGTATTCTCTTTTCACTTTTATTTTTTATTCTTATTCTGATTCTTTCTGATGTAAGGAAAATGTTCAGAAATAGATTGTGGTGATGAACGCATAACTATATGATCATACTGTGAACAGTTGATTGTATACCATGGATGACTGTATGGTTTGTGAATATATTTCAATAAAACTGAATTAAAAAAAAAAAAAAGAATAAACATTGTTAGGATTTCACTTTTGAGAAAAAAACACCTATATTCCCACCTCTACATGATAATTATTATTTCTTTAAAATACCAAATTCTCCATTTTTATTCATTTCTCCATTTTTCCCTAAAGAAGACAAGCTCCCTTCCTCCTTAATGTGATATTCTTCAATCATGTTTTTTCCTTCTCTTTTTCAAGACAGTTTCTCAAAACATTTTCTTAATCTATAAGAAATTTCATTGTCCTACCATTTTGTGACATTTCCACATTTGTTTTCTGTATTTGAACTAGCTTGCTTTTTAAAAACTCTAAAAGCTCACTTCAATATTCCTTTGAGTAGATCAAGTTATTCTCAGATTCCTCTACTCTAATTTTTTTTTTTTTTTTTTTTTTTGGTCTTCTTTGGTCTTTCTGTTCAAATGTGTCACTATTTTCGCTTTTCTTTCTTCCCTCTGAAATATGGTTAATTTACCTCTCAAAATATTTTTGGTTTCACTAATTTTCTGTGTGGGAGAAGTCTTTCAATAGATTTCAAAGAACTATACATGTTATGTTCCTAAGAAAGATTGTCATTACTCTTTTACTATTTTCACATTTCTGGTTGTTTATTTTAGTTCCATTTCATTCTCCTTTCACCTTTCACTTTTTTGTCTTCTTCCTGCAAGATACAAAACCTTCCTCTTTCTGACTTATCTTTGGCCAATTGGAAGAATGATTCCAAGACAAAATGTCAGATTTCTCCTCTTACTCTAGGAAAATGCTCCCAACATCTCTCCCTCTCTGTGCCTTTGGTAGGTTCATTTTATTAAATTCCATTTTCTAGTTTTGCTTTAGTAGTATATAAGCAGTCACTTCTGAAAATTGTGATTTTCCAGGGTTTGCCTCCTCTTTTGGGGTATCAGATGGCTTACTCTATATTCTTATGATAGAGAGGCTTACTTTGTTAACTACCACATTCAAAATGTCATAATCAAGTGGTTTTGGGATGCTTGCTTTTGTTTCATCAATTTATCTGAATTAGACAACTTACCTTCTTCCAGTTAATTTCAATCTTTTAGATTTTCCAAAAAAATTTAATTAGAAATTTCTCCCTAAGTCTTTTCCTGTCTCTTAGCACACCAGAACACTGTAATGATGCTTGCAGAATTCTCTTCTCTAGTCATGTTGAAGACTTTGGTGGTTTCTCCTTTCCATAAAAGGCTCAGACTCCTCAGTTTCAACTTTAATAAGAAATGTTTAAAAGCACACACGCGCATGCTTTTAAACATTTCTTATCCATCCATCTGTCCATCTGTCCATCCGTCTATCCATCCATCCATCCATCCATCACCTACCTATCTTTTTTTTGGTTAAGTTTAGGAGCCATTTACTTATTCTGACACTATCTGATAGAAAACCAGTTTTAGGTAATAAAAGTTTTTATTCAACATAATGCCTAGGAGTCAAATTACCAATCAAAATAAGACCAAAGACATACCTGCTCTATCTTCTCATGCTCTTTAATTTTTTTGTAGGATACATTCTTAAATATGCCTCTTGTTCCTGAGAACTGGATTGCACTATCCCCCTGAAAGAAGCATTCACTTTATATTTTTTGAAGTATAAAACAATTTGTCCTCTTTTAAAAAGGACTCTCCGCACCTTGAGCAACAAAGACTCAAGAAAAATAATTATTCCTCACATTAAATATCATCTTTAAAATCTATTTACTTTCTGTGATTGGTACTACTTCATCATGAAGTGCTTATTTCTGAAAAATGTTGTTGTGTCTTTTCTATCTCCTAAGTTTTTTCCCTTTACCTCAGAAATCAGGCCGATTCCTCTGAATGATGATTACACTTTCTCCTGATAGAATCTGTTCTGGTTTCTTCAAGTTTCAAAATAAATCCAGATCGTGTTGTTCCTTATGAGGGATAAAGCTCAACCTGCACCATTTGTGGAGCAGTAAATAGTGTAAGTTTAGGTGGTATAATTTTAATAGTATACAAAGTTATTTATTTCTAGCTAAATATTCCAAATACATACAAAAATAGAATAGTTTAATGAAACTCCACATGTCCATCACCTAGCTTCAATAATTATCAACTCATAGACAATCTTGTCTCATCTAGACCTACCTACTCCCTACCCCCCGTGCAATTATTTTAGAACCAATCCTATATATTATATCATTTCATCTGTAAATATTAAAAGACAAGATTTATTTTTTAGAAACATCAAAGATAGCATTTCTTTTTAATATAAAGATACCACAATATCATTCTTATACATTCTTATAAAATATTAATAATTAAACAATAAAATTAACAATAGTATTGAATACCATCAAATATCCAGTGTTCACATGTTTCCTTGACTGGTTATATAAAGCACTTTGTTAGAATCTGGATCCCAATAAAGTTTAATCATTGAAATAGTATTTCTTAAGGTTTTTTGATATATAGTTCCATTTCCATCTCTTGTTTTACCCTTGCAATTTTTTTTTGTTGAAGTAATAAGGCTTGCGGAGTTTTTTGCAGTCTGTATTCTGTGGATTGCATCTTCATGGTGTTGATCAATGCGTTCCTCTGTGCCTTGTTTTTCCTGCAAATTGGTAGTTAAATTTAGTAGTTGATCAGAGTTAGATTTAATCTATTTTGGCAAGACTGTGTCAGAGGCTTTGTTGTGTACTCTAGCAGGAAGTTCATAATATCTTGTTTTCTCCCTTTCAGGGATATTATCAGCCACTGATGATTATTTCCTAGATCCATTAATTCATCATAAGGTATTCTAAAAGGCGACATTCTGTTTTACTTCTTCCTTTATTAGCTGGAAGATTTCCAGCTAAAGGGAAACTTTCCTTTGACAACTGCTAGGGTTCCCTGAGGTACAGTTCATAAAGGAAAGGCAGGAGAAATGCTCGATTCTTTCGGTTTATTGACCATTTAACAAATATGAAGTAGTTCCCTAGCATTCTCCAATGATGACCAACACTTTTTTTAGTGTCATTATGAACTTATGGATTTAAACACACGTGAGGTGTTTCAGACCATTGCAGTTTTTATCCTTATTGGTGCATACATTTTCCCTCTTTTGACCAGTGAGAACTTAATTCAAGTTGGCTCCCGAGTCCTTTAGTAGTCTTTAATAACTTCCTTACTTTCCGGTATGACAAGTTGTTCCAGGTTCGTCTTTTACATTTCCTGCCCCAGGTCTGAATCCGCCATTTCTCTAAGGAGCCCTGAAGTATTTAGAGACCACTATATGGGTGTGCTATTGGTACTTAGTGCTTATTGTTTCTTGACTTGGTCATTATTTCTAGGTCTTTCCAATGGACAAAGCTAGGAAACTTGTTTTAAGATAAAATATATCATGAATTCATACTAATTTCTCTAATTAAAAGTCATGACTTTAGAGGTTTCACTTAATTTCATTGATCTTACATCCATGTCTTCCTACTTCATCAGAATCTCTGTTCTTAATAACACCAGTATAATTATTTACTTTCCTATCCCATACTAAGCACACAGTAATCTGAGAATAATATTACTAACAGTACTCCCAACAATATGATTAGTTTAAAAAGCTTAAAGTTTTGTAGTTCTTTTTATAATTAGAGTATATCCCAAAAGGAATTACCAGAAAAAGTCTGTATTTTAAAGTTAAATCACTTGGAATGATTTGTTTCTGGTGGTCATGTCACCAACTGGACATATATTTAGATTCATCTTTTTCACTCTACTTTTTATTATTAGGAATTGCTTTTTTGCACTGTTTTTATTGTTATAATTTACATACCATAAGATCCATTCTTTTTAGTGTACAGTCATACATGTTGTGACAGATGCATAAAGTCATGTAACCTCCACCAAAATCAAGATATAGAACAATTTAATCACCTCCAAAAATTATCCCTAGTTCCTTTGTAGTCAGCCCCTCTTTCTACTCTCCAATCCCTAGCAACCACTGATCTGTTTTCCCTCCCTGTAGTTTTGCTTCTTCTAGAATATCATCTAAATGGAGTCATATAGTATATAGCTTTTTCAGTCTGACCTCTCAGCACTAAGGGATTGCTTTTTAAATTTTAATTTTGTTTTATAATGGATATAAAATATTTACATGAGTCCATAGTCAATAGAACAAAGTACATGCAAAGAAGTCTAACTTTTTATCTTTGACCTTTCTACCCTATTCCTTCCCTCCCCCTATAGATAGCCATTTTTTATATTTTGACGTCTAACTCTGTCTATCTATCATCTGTCATCATCTCCTTCCCTCCCTCCCTCTATCCCTCTCTCATACCTTTCTCTCCCTTCTTAGATAAACAGTAATACTATGTGTAGTGGTTTGGAACTGTGTGTTCTCCAGAAATACATGTTCTCAAATTTTATCCATTCCTGTGGATGTGAACCCACTGTAAGTAGGACCTCTTGATGTAGTTACTTCAGTTAAGGTGTAGCCCACCTCAATCAGGATGGATCTTAATCCTATTGCTGTAGTCCTTTATAAGCAGAATGAAATTCATGCAGACAGAGAGAAAGCCATAGAGGAAGCAGCCAGATGCTGAAATTCAGCAGAACCCAGACGAGAACAGAGAGGCGTAGGAGAGGCTGCCATGTGCATTGCCATGTGACAGAGGAGCCTAGGACCGAGGATTGCTGGCAGCCAGCCCCAGAGTACCAGTCTTTGGGAAGAAAGCATGTCTTTGATGACACCTTGATTTGAACTCTCTTTCAGCCTCAAAACCGTGTGCTAATAAATTCCCATTGTTTATGCCAACTCACTGCATGGTATTTGCTTGACCAGCCAAGGAAACTAAAACACTATATATGCTTTTCCCAGGGGATGCATTTTAGTTTAAATTAATTTTTAAAAAACTCAGAATTAAAAGGGCTTAAGGATGATAAAATATTTGGCTAGCCTCTGGCTTTAAGTTGGAATTGTGAGTTGGATAGAAAGAAGTAAATCCCATCTTTCTTTTCTTCCTGCCAAATATTGCTACGAGTCAGTGCCAGGAATGTGTGTGCTGTTATGGACTTGGAGAATGGTGCTGCAGTTTTTCTGGGTTGTCTAGGATTTCCTGAGTCCTCAGTGTCAGTGTGGGCTTTGTGCAAGCTTATGCAGCAGAGATCACCAAATACTACTGAACACCTGCTTGTGCTAGGCACGTGTAGGATATGAGGATAAGGCTGGGAACAGGACAAATACTTTTCTTGACCTCTTACAGTTCTCCAAGAAAGGAAAAGGATAGAGTAAGGACTGTCACCATGTGTAAGAGATGGGAGAAACTGGGAATTCCTATTTCCTGGTGTGATTGCCAAGGTTCACCCTGGGAGTAGTCAGAATAGGCAGACTTTATTTTGCCTCCAGATATCTCTGTCAGAAATCTGATCCAGTAACTGAAATTTCTATTTCTGCAAAAGTCATTCTTTTGGGTTGTCATTATTTTCAGAAACACTTGTTTAAATGTATGGGAAAGGTACAGCACATTAATATACTAGACCTTATTCCATTTTGCCTAATTCCTTTAATACATTTCTGGAAGATGGAAGGGCCCTGGGGAATGTTAGTAAGAAGGGTGTGGGAAGGAGAGCTAGGGGTCAGATTGTAGCTACAACAAGGCTTAGGTAGCTAATGTGCAGGGTGCCAGATAATCAAAATGATCACAATAGGGAAGATGGGCCTGATATCAACAGGATGAAATAATATATGGATAAAAGCACTCTTTAGAGTTATTCATCACAAAACTAAACATGCATACCTGGCCCAGGAATTGGAGATGCTGAAAGCAGATCCAAGGGAAGGTAGAGCAGTCCAGCTGCTGCCTCATGCCAATGAGGTGAGCCAGCAGAGATAAGCAGTAACCTGTGGGAGCTACAAAATGGCTGCTGCATCATATCTGCCCATCACATCTCTCAAGGACTTCTTGGGGCTGACCCTCATCAGGAACATGCAGGAAAGGGAATTCTGGGAAATGTGGTTCTGCTTAGCCAAGTTGATACATTACAAAGCTGTTATGGGTGTGTACTAGTGTGATCTTTTGGTGGCAAGCAACAAACTCCAACTCAAATTAGCTAAGAAAAAAATAATTTATTTGCAAGGTATAGTAGTAATTCAAGTAACCCCAAGCAGGAATGTAGCCAGACCTCGAGAGGACCTGATACTCTCATTGTTGCCCCTCAGCATGGCTGCTTCATTCTCTCTCTATGCCTGTTTCCTCTGCTTTTTTGATCTGCCTGGCAAGTGGAAGATGTCCAGCCTACAGGTCTGAAGCTTATATTTATGCTGACTGAATGAGCCATCCCTAGAAACTAAGCCAAACTGTCTCTCTGTCTCTCCTGTATTCACTTCCCTTCCTACTCTAATTGAAATATTGGTAAGTGGACTCTGATTCGTCCAGCTTAGACTTCATGCCTATTCTTGGTCCAATCAAGGGACAGATTGCCACTGTACAAAATGGCTCCAGGATCAAGATCCACCACTTTGAGGAAAGCAGACAGTTAAGGAGAGTCCACTCAAGGGGTTTCTCGAGTTTTCTCATAGCCAAATTTGTTTGAAAATTTGTTGCCCAGTCTATTGCAACACCACAGGAGATACCTAGTGCTCCCCAAGGCTCTGAGTAATGTAGTGTGTCTTTGTTTTCTTACTTCCCAGCTTTTTCTCTTTTCCCCCTTTCAATGCCTAAAGCTCTCAGGCCCCAGTTTCTCCAGACCTAGGAAAAGCAGACCATGTGTTCCTCTCCCACTGCTCCCTTGCCCCAAAACTGGAACTGTAGACATTTTTAAAGAAAAATAGTAAAGTGTAATGTATTGTATAGTCCAAGGGAAATAAGAATGGTGCCTGGGCCAAAAGAAAAAAAAAGAAATCTTTGTGGTAAAGATTTTATTTTGACTCTGAGTTGGAAAAGCTTTGGGTTAGATATCAGAGAAACTAAAAAGGCAAAACAAGACACAGAGAGTAGAGCAGTCAAGAAATCCACATTGTCATTTAGTTTAGCCCCAGATGGCAGGCTTGAAAAGGGTTCTAACATTGGTGCAAATACAAAGATACTATTCAACCTCATCATCACCAAATACTACTTGTTAAGCAATTCATTGTTTAGTTTTGTTTTTACTGGAGGATTGCATGGAATAATGAATAGCTACAAATGATGTGTGACCTACTGATTTGAAAACACCTGAGGAGCAACAAAATAAGCTCTGTTGCTCTCTGTGAGATGTGGAAAGACTGGAGTAAGAACTGCTAATGATAATTGAGCTGCCAGTGTTTTCAGACCTGTTTATAGAGGCCAGAGAAGTCTTACACAGCATAGGCATGCTGTGACGGAAAGGAATTTTGCAATCTGTGACTTATGCCTTGAAGTCTACCTCAATCATTCAACAAATATTTATTGAATGCCTACTTTATGCTAGACACTGTGCTACTCTTTAAAACCCCATTGGAAGGAAGGAATGAAGTTATTTCAGGATATTTGTTTTTCCCATTGCTTTGCTTTGTTTTGTTTGGAAATGTTTTTTATTTGATAAAGTTAATTTAAAATTTAAAAAAAAATCAATAAAGCCTTAGATTTAGAAGGGATTTTAGAAGAGGTGATTGAGATCCATTCTATCTAGGAATCTCTTCCAGTGAAACCAAGCTCTCTACTTGCAAAGGCAGTACCCTTTAATTCTGTGGTGGCTTGGAGTTATGGGTCCCAGAAAACCATGTTCTTAATCTTAATCCATTCCTGTGGATATGAACCCATTGTAAATAGGACCTTTTGATGGTGTTATTTCAGTTAAGGTATGATCCAACTGCATCAGGATGATTGTTAATTCTATTACTAAAGTCCTTATAGAGGAAGCCATGGGAAGTTGCGAGAAGCTGGAAATTAACAGAACCTGGAAGAGAAGGAATATACTACCATGTGCATCGCCATGTGCCAGAAGAGTCAAGGACCAAGGATTGCCTGCAGCCAACCCCAGAACACCATAGTCTTCACGGAGAAAGCATCACCTTGCTGATGCCTTGACTTTGGACTTTTTTTAGCCTCAAAACCGTGAGACAGTAAATTCCCATTTTTAAGCCAAACCATTGTATGGTATTTGTTTTAACAACTAGGAAACTCATATAAATGATGATTATCTCTGAATGATAAAAAGATCTTCTATATATTGTGATTAACTTTTATTTCTCTGTTTCTACCCACAGGTTCTAATCTGTCATGTGGAGAACAGTCTCAGTTCCACTTTCACATTACAGCCTCATAAGTTTTGAAGATATTACCACCTTCCTTCATGTCTCCTATAGGGCTCTTGGCTCTTTCTAGGGTTTCACATGAGCACTCTAATTTGGAAGCATTCCTCTTCAAACATGATACTCAAAACAGTACAAAGCAATCCATAAGTGCATAGTTTAGTGGAAGTGTTACTCTGGGCTAGTAATGTGGTCTAACAATTGTTTTAGTAATCATTTTGAACACTACGTTTCGGTCAACTAAGACCCCAGCAGTAGGTCAAATCTCTCCTACTCTCTATTTCTACCACTGATTTCTGGAATTCAAGTGTATCAGCACTGTAAATAGGGCTATATTCATTTTCTACTGCTGCTATAATGAATCATTATAACTTAGTGGCTTAAAACAACATACATTTATTACCCTACAGTTTTGTATGTCAGAAGTCTTATATGGGTTTCACGTATCAAGGTGTCAGCAGGGAAGCTCCAGGAGAGAATCCATTTCTTTGCATCTTCTAGTCATAGAGGTCCTAGAGGTCACCCATATTCCTTGGCTTTTGATGCCCTTCCTCCATCTTCAAAGCCAACAATGTTACATCTCTCTGGGCCTTTCTTCTACAGTCACATCTCCCCCTGACTCTCCACATCTGTTCCCTTCTTCCATTTTAAGGACCCATGTGATTACATGGGGCCTACTTGGACAAACCAGAGTCATCTCCTTATTTTATCATTATTTTTTTTAATACATTTTTTATTGTGAAGTTTAACTTATGTACATAACAGTGATAACTTTCAAAGTACGATTTAACAAATAGCAAATTTTAAAGAATGCTATGGTTTACAGTTCCACAATTTCAGTTAATTCCTTGTTGTGAAATATAAGATGTATACAGAAAGATGATAACTTTAAAGTACAATTTAACAGTTGTACAGGTGATTTAACAATTGTACAGGTAATTTCAAAGAATGTATGGGTTATAGTTCCACAGTTTCAGTTCTTTCCTTATTGCAAAATGTAAGATACATACAGAAAGGTGATAACTTTCAAAGTACAATTTAATGAGTAGCTACAGAGCAAATTTCAAAGAATATTATGGGTTACATTTCCACCAATTCAATTATTTCCTTCTAGCTATTCTAATACCCTAGCATCTAAAAAAATTTATATAAACATTCAGTTTTTGTAATCCTTTGTTAAATCCTATCTTGTCTGTTGCTACCCCTTCCTCCCATCTAATCACTTTCTTGATCTTCAGGGGTATCTAGGCAGTGACCACCCTAACCTGTTCATATTGAAAAGAGGTGTCAACGTTACGGGGAAGGGGGCTGCATCAGATTATTGTTCTTAAAGAGGCTATTGCCTCTGGATTTTAGAACTTGTCTAGCATAGGAACACTCAGGTGGATTTAAGTTTCTGAGAGAGAAACTTGGTGAGTCAAAATTTTATAGAGTCTCAGATAGGGACCTAGGTATTTCAGGACTAGTATTGGTTAGGGCTTGGCATACTGTGGCCATTTGAGATGTCTAACTGGAGCTTGCATTAAGAGTAACCTCCAGGATAGCCTCTTGACTCTATTTGAAATCTCTTACCACTGTAACCTTATTTTGTTACCTTTATTTTCCCACTTTTGGTCAAGAAGGTATTTTCAATCCCTCGATGCCAGGGCCAGTCTCATTCCTGGGAGTTGTGTCCCACATTGCCAGGGAGATTCACTGCCCTGGGAGACATGTCATATGTAGGGGGGAGGTTAATGAATTTATTTGCCGAGTTGGGCTTAAAAAGAGAAAGCTATATCTGAGCAACACAAGAGGTTCTCTGGAGGTGCCTCTTAGGCATAATTATAGGAAGGTTTAACTTCTCATTTACAGCCTTAAGTTTCACAAGAGCAAGCCTCATGATTGAGGGCTTGACTTATTAAGAAGGGGATTCCTAATTTCATATAGCATATATTCTGTCCAGGATAAACAATCATTGTCTCACATTATCTTCACTTAGTTGTACAAGCATCATCACTATCAATTTTAAACAATTTTCATAACACAAAACATCCCAGAGCTCTTATCAGCCATTAATTATTCATCCCTAGTATTAGTATAGTGCTGGTAAGGTATTCCTATTAAATATAGTCTGTAGTATGTAATGGGTAGTTTTTCCATATACAGCTCTGTTGTTAACTCTTTGTACCAGTGTCATACCTTAGAAGTACATCATGCAAACACTTACTTATATTTGTAGTGCTAATCTGTGGGTTACATGCCTTTAAACAACACTTTCAATCATGTTCACTCAATGTTGCACTGATACTTATAATCTCATTAATGTACAATCATCACTCTTGTCCATTCCCATACCTTTAAGTTCACCCTCATTATCATATCTGTACATATTAGGTTATCATTCCTCCTTCCCTAGCTTCTGTTTATCTCTAGGTTCCCTGTATTCTACATTATAAGACACTCATTTTACATTGTTCAGGGAGTTCACATTAGTGGTAACATACTCTGTCTCATCTTTTGTGCCAGGCTTATTTCACTCATCATTATGTCTTCAAGGTTCATCCATGTTGTCATATGTTTCAGGACCTCGTTCCTTCTTACTGCTGCATAGTATTCCATTGTATGTATATACCCCATTTTGTTTCTCCACTCATCTGCTGAAGTACACTTAGATTGTTCCCATCTCTTGGCAATTGTGAACAATGCCATTATGAACATCAGTGTGCAAATGTCTGTTCATGTCACTGCTCTTAGATCTTCTGGGTATATACTGAGAAGTGAAATTGCCACATCATAGGGTAATTCGATATCTAGTTTTCTGAGGAACTGCCAAACTGTCTTCCAGAGTGGCTGTACCATTATACATTCCCACCAGCAATGAATAAGAGTTCCAATTTCTCCACATCCTCTCCAAGATTTGTAGTTTCTTGTTTGTTTATTGGCACTCATTCTTATTGGTGTGAGATGATATCTCATTGTGGTTTTATGTACATTTTCCTAACAGCTAGTGAAGATGAACTTTTTTCATGTTTTTTAGCCATTTGTATTTCCTCTTTGGAAAAATGTCTTTTCATATCTTTTGCCCATTTTATAATTGGGCTGTTTGTACTATTGTCATTGAGTGATAGGATTTCTTTATATATGCAGGATATAAGTCTCTTATCAGATATATGGTTTCCAAATATTTTCTCCCATTGAATTGGCTGCCTCTTCACCTTTTTGACAAATTCCTTTGAGGTACAGAAGCTTTTGGTTTTGAGGAGTTCCCATTCATCTATTTTTTCTTTCATTGCTTGTGCTTTGGGTGTAAGGTCTAAGAAGAAACCTTCTAATTCTAGGTCTTGAAGATGTTTCCCTATATTATCTTCTAGGAGTTTTATGGTACTGTCTTTTATATTGAGGTGTTTGATCTGCTTTGAATTAATTTTTGTATGGGGTGTGAGATGGGGGTCCTCTTTTATTCTTTTGGATATAGATATCCAGTTCTCCCAGCCCCAGTTGTTTAAGAGACTGTTCTGTGGATTTGGGGGCCTTATCAAAATTCAGTCGACCCTAGATCTGGGGGTCTATTTCTGAACACTCAATTCATTTCCCTTGGTCAATATGTCTGTCTTTGTGATAGTACCATGCTGTTTTGACTACTGTGATTTTATAGTAGGCTTCAAAGTGAGGAAGTGTAAGTCCTCTCACTTCATTCTTTTTAAGAATGTTTTTAGCAATTTGAGGCCTCTTTCCCTTCCAAATAAATTTGACGACTAGATTTTTCAAGTCTGCAAAATATGTTGTTGGAATTTTCATTGGAATTACACTGAATCTGTAGATCAGTTTGGGTAGAATTGACATCTTAACAATGCTTAGTCTTCCTATCTGTGAACACAGAATATCCTTGATTTCCTTTAGTAAAGTTATGTAATTGCCTGTGTGGAGGTCTTTCATGTCCTTGGTTAAGTTTATTCCTAGGTACTTGATTTTTTTATTTGATATTGTGAATAGAATATTTTTCTTGAGTGTCTCTTGAGTTAGGTCATTGCTAGTGTATAGGAACATTACTTACTTTTGTGCATTAATATTGTATCCCCCCAGTTTGCTGAATTTGTTTATTAGTTCAAATAGCTGTGCCATCAGTTTCTCAGGATTTTCCAAATATGTGATCATATCATCTGCAAATAATGACAATTTTACTTCTTCTTTTCCAATTTGGATGCCTTTTATTTCTTCATCTTGCCGGATTGCTTTGGCTAGAATTCTAACACAATTTTGACTGATAGTGGTGAAAACAGGCACCATTGTCTCATTCCTGATCTTATGGGGAAGGCTTTCAGTCTCTCACCATTGAGTACTATGCTGGCTGTAGGTTTTTCATATGTGCCCTTTATCATATTGAGGAAGTTTCCTTCAATTCCTACCTTTTGAAGGGATTTTATCAAGAAAGGATGCTGAATTTTGTCGAATGCTTTTTCTGCATCTGTTGAGGTGATCATTAGATTTTCCCTTTGATTTGTCAATGTGTTGTTTTACATTGATTGATTTTCTTACGTTGAACCACCCTTGCATGCCTGGGATGAACCCCACTTGGTCATGGTGTATGAGTCTTTTAATGTGTCTTTGGATATGATTTGCAAGTATTTTGTTGAGAATTTTTGCATCTATATTCATTAGGGAGATTGGCCTGTAGTTTTTCTTTTTTGTACCATTTTTATGTTTTTGGTATTAGAGTGATGTTAGCGTCATAAAATGAGTAAGGTAGTGTTCCATTTTCTTCAGTTTTTTGAAAGAGTTTGAGCAGGCATGGGATCAGTTCTTTTTGGAAAGTTTGGTAGAATTCCCCTCTGAAGCCATCGGGCTCTGGGCTTTTTTTTTTTTTTTTTTTGTAGGAAGCTTTTTGATAACTGATTGTATCTGTTTACTTGTGATTGGTTTGTTGAGTTCTTTTATTTCTTCTCTGGTCAGTCTAGGCTGTTCATGTGTTTCCAGGAAATTATCCATTTCCTCTAAATTGTCAAGTTTGTTGGCAAACAGTTATTCATAGTATCCTCTTATGATTTTAAAAATTTCTTCAGGATCTACAGTAATGTCCCCCCTCTCATTTATGATTTTGTTTATTTGAGTCTTCTCTCTTTTTTACTAAGAGTTTGTCAATCTTGTTGATCTTCTCAAAGAACCAACTTTTGGTTTTATTTATTCTATTGTTTTTTGTTTCTTCATGTCATTTGTTTCTGATTTAATCCTTGTTATTTCTTTTTTTCTACTTACTTTAGAGTTTGTTTGCTGATAATTGTCTAGCTTCTTCAGTTGTTCCATTAGTTCTTTGATTTTAGCTCTTTCTTCCTTTTAAATGTACACATTTAGAGCTATAAATTTCCTCCTCAGCACCACCTTTGCTGCATCCCATAGGTTTTGATATGTTGTGTTCTTGTTTTCATTCATCTCTAGATATTTAGCAATTTCTCTTGCAGTATCTTCTTTGACCCACTGATTGTTTAGGAATGTGTTGTTTAACCTCCACATGTTTGTGAAAGTTCTGGTTCTTTGATGGGTATTGACTTCTAGTTGCATTCCATTATGGTCAGAGAATGTGCTTTGAATAATTTCAATCTTTTTGAATTTATTGAGGCTTGTTTTATACCCCAGCATATGATCTATCCTGGAGAACATTCCATGAGTGCTAGAGATGAATGTATATATTGCTAATTTGGGATGTAATGCTCTATATATGTCTGATAATACGTTTATCTCATTAAGTTCTCAATTTTCTTATTAGTCCTCTTTCTGGTTTTCTATCTATAGAAGAGAGTGGTGTACTGAAATCTCCTACTATTATTGTAGAAACATCTATTGCTTCCTTCAGTTTTTTTTTTTTTTTTTTTTTTGGTATACATTACTTCGTGTTGTCAGGTATATTTATTCATCTTATTCTGAATATATACATTTTATCCTTGATCTTGATATATTTCCTTTTTTAATTCAATTTTATTGAGATATATTCACATACCATGCAGTCATATAAAGTGTACAATCAATTGTTCACTGTACCGTTATATAGTTGTGCGTTCATCACCAAAATTATTTTGAACATTTTCATTACCACACACACACAAAAATAATAAGAATAAAAATTAAAGTGAAAAAGAACAATTAAAGTAAAGAAGAACATTGGGTACCTTCTTTTTTTTTTTTGCCCCCACTTTTCTACTTATCCATCGTTACACTGGACAAAGGGGAGTGTGGTCCATATGGTTTTCCCAATCACATTGTCACCCCTCATAAGCTACATTTTTATATAATCATCTTTAAGATTCAAGGGTTCTGGGTTGTAATTTGATAGTTTCAGGTATTTACTACTAGCTATTCCAATTCATTAGAACCTAAAAAGGGTTATTTATATTGTGTGTAAGAATCACCATAGTGACCTCAGCTTCTTTTGGAATCTCTCTGCCACTGAAACTTGAAATATTTCCTTTCACATCCCCCTTTCGGTCAAGAAGATGTTCTCCATCCCATGATGCTGGGTCTAGATTCCTCCCCACTGGGTGTCAGATCCCATGTAGCGGGGAGGGCAGTGATTTCACCTCCCAAGTTGGCTTAGCTAGAGAGAGAGGGCCACATCTGAGCAATAAAGAGGCATTCAGGAGGAGACTCTTAGGCAAAATTATAGGCAGGCCTAGCCTCTCCTTTGTGGCAGCAGTCATCCCAAGGACAAGTCCCATGGTAGAGGGCTCAGCCCATCAAACTGTCAGTCCCCAATGTCTGTGAGCACATCAGCAACCATTGAGGTGGGGAAGCCCAATACCCCTGCATTCTCCACCAGCTCCTCAGGGGAGCTCTGCATATTTTTTTCATTGTTTTTTTTCTTAAATTAACTATTTTTTAAAAAATTAACTATATCAAAAAAAATTAAAAAAAAAAACATACAATAAAAAAAATTTCAAACAAGCCATCACAAGGGAGTAAGAAAAAGACAACTAACCTAAAATAACTACTTTACTTCCAACATGTTCCTACTCTACCCCAAGAAAAGAACCTAATATAGCAACATTTCTGTGAACTTGTTCCTACAATACCCACCAGAAATTAACAAACCATGGTCATTCCTGGGCATTCCCAGAACATTAAATTTACCCATGATAGCTTTTCTGTTCTTACTGGCTTATCGTTACCCTTCATTAATTGCTCTCTACCACTAGTTCCCCTACATTCTATGTTATAAACCATTTATTTTACAATTTCTCAATGTTCACATTAGTGGTAGCATATAATATTTCTCTTTTTATGCCTGGCTTATTTCACTCAGCATTATGTCTTCAAGTTTTATCCTTGTTGTCATATGTTTCATGACATCATTCCTTTTTACTGCCATGTAGTATTCCATTGTGTGTATACCACATTTTATTTATTCACTCATTTGTTGAAGGACATTTGGGTTGTTTCCATCTCCTGGCAATTGTGAATAATGCTGCTATGAACATTGGCGTGCAGATATCTGTTCGTGTCACTGCTTTCAGTTCTTCCGGGTATATAACGAGAAGTGGAATTGCTGGATTGAAGGGAAACTCTATATCTAGTTTTCTAAGGAACTGCCAGACTGTCTTCCAGAGTGGTTGAACCATTATACAGCCCCACCAACAATGAATAAGAGTTCCAATTCCTCCACATCCATTCCAGCATTTGTAGTTTCCTGTTTGTTTAACAGCAGCCATTCTGATTGGTATGAGATGGTATCTCATTGTGGTCTTGATTTACATCTATCTAACAGCTAGTGAAGCTGAACATTTTTTCATGTGTTTCTTGGCCATTTGTATTTCCTCTTCAGAGAACTGTCTTTTCATATCTTCTGCCCATTTTATAATTGGGCTGTTTGTACTATTGTCATTGAGTTGTAGGATTTCTTTATATATGCAAGATATCAGTTTTGTCAGATATGTGGTTTCCAAAAATGTTTTCCCATTGAGTTGGCTGCCTCTTCACCTTTTTGACAAATTCCTTTGAGGTACAGAAACTTCTAAGCTTGAGGAGTTCCCGTTTATCTATTTTTTCTTTTTTTGCTTGTGCTTTGGGTGTATGGTCTAGGAAGTGATCACCTAATACAAGGTCTTAAGATGTTTCCCTACATTATCTTCTAGGAGTTTTATGGTACTTTTATATTGAGGTCTTTTATCTACTTTGAGTTAATTTTTGTGTAGGGTGTGAGGTAGGGTCCTCTTTCATTCTTTTTGATATCCAACTCTTCCAGCCCCATTTGTTGAAAAGACTGTTATGTCCCAGTTCAGTGGCTTTGGGGGCCTTATCGAAGATCAGTCAGCCATAGATCTGGGAGTCTATTTCTGAATTCTCAGTTTGATTCCATTGATCAATATGTCTGTCTTTGTGCCAGTGCCATGCTGTTTTGACTACTTTGGCTTTATAATAAGTCTCAAAGTCAGGGAGTGTAAGTCCTCCCACTTTGTTTTTCTTTTTTAGAGTGTTTCTAGCAATTCGAGGCATCTTCCCTTTCCAAATAAATTTGATAACTAGCTTTTCCAAGTCTGCAAAGTAGATTGTTGGAATTTTGATAGGGATTGCATTGAATCTGTAGATGAATTTGGATAGAATTGACACCTTAATGACATTTAGCCTTCCTATCCACAAACATGAAATATTTTTCCATCTTTTAAGGTCCCTTTCTATTTCTTTTAGTAGAGATATGCAGTTTTCTTTGTGTAGGTCTTTTACATCTTTGGTTAAGTTTATTCCTAGGCACTTGATTTTTTTAGTTGCTACTGAAAATGGTATCTTTTTCTTGAGTGTCTCTTCAGTTTGGTCATTTCTAGTGTATAGAAATGTTACTGACTTATGTGCATTAATCTTGTATCCCGCTACTTTGCTAAATTTGTTCATTAGCTCTAGTAGCTGTGTCGTTGATTTCTCAGGGTTTTCCAGATACAAGATCTTATCATCTGCAAATAATGACAGTTTTACTTCTTCCTTTCCAATTTGGATGCCTCTTATTTCTTTGTCTTGCTGGATTGTCCTGGCTAGCACTTCTAGTGCAATATTGAATAATAGTGGTGACCACAGGCATCCTTGTCTCATTCCTAATCTTAGAGGGAAGGCTTTCAGTCTCTTACCATTGAGAACTATGCTGACTGTGGGTTTTTCATATATGCTCTTTATCATATTGAGGAAGTTTCCTTCAATTCCTACCTTTTGAAGGGATTTTATCAAAAAGGGATGTTGGATTTTGTTGAATGCTTCTTCAGCATCTACTGAGATGATCATTTGATTTTCCTCTTTTCATTTGTTAATGTGTTGTAATACATTGATTGATTTTCTTATGTTGAGCCATCCTTGCATGCCTGGAATGAACCCCACTTGGTCATGATGTATGATTTTTTCAATGTGTCTTTGGATTCGATTTGCAAGTATTTTTCTGAGAATTTTTGCATCTGTATTCCTTAGGGAGATTGGCCTGTAGTTTTCGTTGTTTGTAGCATCTTTGCCTGGTTTTGGTATTAGATTGATGTTAGCTTCATAAAATGTGTTAGGTAGTATTCCATTTTCCTTGATGTTTTGAAAGAGTTTAAGTAAGATTGGTGTCAGTTCTTTTTGGAAAGTTTGGTAGAATTCCCCTGTGAACCCATCTGGCCCTGGGCATTTATTTGTGGGAAATTTTTTGTTGAGTGTTTGGACCTCTTTGCTTATGATTGGTTGGTTGAGTTCTTCTGTTTCTTCTCTGATCAGTCTGGGTTGTTCATATGTTTCCAGGAAATTGTCCATTTCCTCTACATTATCCAGTTTGTTGGCATAGAGTTGTTCATAGTATCCTGTTACAATTTTTAAAATTTCTTCGAGATCCATAGTAATCTCACCTTTCTCATTCATTATTTTGTTTATATGGGTCTTCTCTCTTTTTGATTTTGTCAGTCTAGCTAGGGGCTTGTCAATCTTGTTGATCTTCTCAAAGAACCAACTTTTGGTGTTATTTATTCTCTCTATTGTTTTTTTGTTCTCTATGTCATTTATTTCTGCTTTAACCCTTGTTATTTCTTTTCTTCTGCTTGATTTAGGATTGGTTTGCTGTTCATTTTCTAGCTTCTTCAGCTGCTCCATTAGTTCTTTGGTTTTAGCTCTTTCTTCCTTTTTGGTGTATGCATTTAGTGCTATAAATTTCCCCCTCAGTACCGCTTTTGCTGCCTCCCATAGGTTTTGTTATGTTGTGTTCTCATTTTCATTCATCTCTATATATTTAGCAATTTCTCTTGCTATTTCTTCTTTAACCCACTGATTGTTTAGGAGTGTGTTGTTTAACCTCCAGGTATTTTTGAATTTTCTAAGTCTCTGATGATGATTGACTTCTAATTGTATTCCATTGTGGTCAGAGAATGTGCTTTGAATAATTTCAATTTTTTAAAATTTATTGAGGCTTGTTTATGTCCCACATATGATCTATTCTGGAGAAAGTTCCATGAGCACTAGAGAAGAATGTGTATCCTGGTGATTCGGGATGTGATGTTCTATATGTGTCTGTTAACTCAAATTCATTTATCAGATTGTTTAGGTTTTCAATTTCCTTATTGGTCTTCTTCTGGTTGGTCTATCTATAGGAGAGAGTGATGTATTGAAATCTCCCACAATTATTGTAGAAACATCCATTGCGTCCTTTAGTTTTGCCAGTGTTTGTCTCATGTATTTTGTGGCACCTTGATTGGGTGCATAAACATTTATGATTGTTATTTCCTCTTGTTGAATTGTCCCTATATTAGTATGTAGTGGCCTTCTTTGTCTCTCCTAACGTCCTTGCATTTAAAATCTATTTTATCTGAGATTAATATTGCTACTCCTGCTTTCTTTTGGCTGTAGCTTGCATGAAATGTTTTTTCCGTCCTTTCACTTTCAATTTCTTTGTGTCCGTGTGTCTAAGATGAGTCTCTTGTATGCAACATATTGATGGTTCATATTTTTTTGATCCATTTTGCCAATCTATATCTTTTAATTGGGGAGTTTAATCCATTTACATTCAATGTTATTACTGTGAAGGCATTTCTTGTATCAGCCATCCTATCCTTTGGTTTATGTTTGTCAGATATAATTTTTCCCTTTCTCTCTTAATGTCCTTTAACATACCCATATTGAATCTCTTTAGTACTGAACCTTTCTCCATCTCTCTCTCTCCTTTCTTTGTTTCTTTGTTGTTAGGGCTCCCTTTAGTATCTCAAGTAGGGCAGGTCTCTTGTTAGCAAATTCTCTCAGCATTTGTTTGTCTGTGAAAAATTTAATCTTTCCCTCAAATTTGAAGGAGAGTTTTGCTGGATAAAGTATTCTTGGTTGGAAATTTTTCTCTCTCAGAATTTTAAATGTCATACCACTGCCTTCTCACCTCCATGGTGGCTGCTGAGTAGTCACTACTTAGTGTTATGCTGTTTCTTTTGTAAGTGGTGAATTGCTTTTCTCTTGCTGCTTTCAGAACTTGCTCTTTCTCTTCAGTATTTGACAACCTGATCAGAATATGTCTCGGAGTGGGTTTATTTGGATTTGTTCTATTTGGAGTTCACTGGGCAGTTATGATTTGTGTATTTATGTTGTTTAGAAGGTTTGGGAAGTTTTCCCCAACAATTTCTTCCTAGACCTTTACCCTTCTCTTCCCCTCTGGAACACCAATGACTCTTATATTTGGATGTTTTATTTTATCTGTCATATCCCTTAGGTCCATTTCGATTTTTTCAATTTTTTCCCCATTCTTTCTTCTGTTCTTTCATTTTCCATTCTGTCGTCCTCGAGTTCACTGATTCATTGTTCAGCTTCCTCTAGTCTTGTACTATGAGTATCCAGAGTCTTTTTAATTTGGTCAACAGTTTCTTTTATTTCTGTAAGATGTCTATTTTTTTATTTACCCTTGCAATTTCTTCTTTATGCTCTTTGAGGGTCTTCTTCATGTCCTTTATATCCTGTGCCATGCTCTCATTGTTTGTCTTTAGTTCTTTGATTAATTGCTCTAAGTACTGTTTGAGTTATCCATATTGTCTGTTTTTTTCATATGCTTTAAATTTTTCTTTTGTTTTGGCCTCTTGGCATTTGCTTAACTTGATAGGATTCTTTTAGGATATACAGACTGATTCAAACACTTATCTCTAATTTGTGAGATCTACAGCTTGGTGGAGTACACTTTCTCTAACTAACCAGTGTGAGCCACCTATTCCCCTCAAGCCTGTTCTCCCCAACTTTGTCTTTGTGGTGAGTGGGGGTCTGAGTCTTGTGGGGGTCCAATTGGGGCACCAAGTTTGGGTGTGTAGTTGGTGCTTCCTGCCCTGAATTTGGGGCATGTGTCTGTGTAGTTAGGGAGGGAGGGTCACTTTAATAATAAAATCACCCAGGTGTTCCTGGAGATTTAAAGCTGTTGCAATAGTCTAATCCTTCAGTTCAGTTTCGCCACAGTTTGTGTCTGCCACTGACCCACAAGTCCTTGGTATTGGTGTATGGTCCCTGTGACTTGTGAGTTGGTCCCTTTTCCAAGTCATGCCCTCCTAGGGCCTCTGCTGAGGGAAGACTGTGCTACGTCACAAGTGACCACTATCCTGCAAGGGAAGTTCTGGGCCACAGGGCTGTGTAGAGGCGTTCCCAGCCTGCTGAAAGGATGGCTGTATGGGGTGTGTTAATTTCCCCCTTTTCACACAGCTCCACCTTCCCAGCTCCAGGACAGTTAGCTGTGGGTGCACAAAAGGCTATTGTCCATGCTAGATATTGTGGCATGTGCACTGTTGCTGGAAACAGTTCCCGTCACACTGGTTTGTTTGATGCAGCTCTGGGCTGTGGCGCTGGCACCAGGCAGGAGTGTTTGCAGCCTGCTGGGAAGATGGCTGTGAGGGGATGCCCCCCATTTCTTGGGAAGTTCTAGTATTTAGAGAATTTTCTCAGCCACTAGACTTATTGCTTTGTCTCTCAGAGCTATATTAGCTCTGCTTTTGCCTGGGTCCAAATTGCAAGTCTTTGAGGCTTTCTGTAATGGGCTTCTTAGAGTAATTGTTTTAGAAAAAGAGAAAAAGATTTAAAAAAAAGGGTAAAAGAAAAAGGAAAAGAGGGGCCCTCCTTGCAGATCTAATGGGCTATTGAAATGCTAAGAGACGAGTTGAGGGCCATTAAGGAACAATCAAGAAAACAAAGAAACCAGCTCTTCAGACAAGGGTCCTCCCCCTCTGGATTTGCATATGCGACTGATTCTGTTTGAGCCCTGCCCTTTTCCATATTATGTTCACCTGAACTCCAAAAAGTCTGTTTTTTATTTTATTTTATTTTATTTTTTTTTGCTGTTTTTGCTAGCCCTATCTACCCTCTGCCGGGCTGACTGCTCCCAGATTCTCTGGTGTCTGGTCTCAGTCTATCTATGTTTGGAGTTTTTGATCAGCAGTCTGAGTTTCTAGTCAGAGCTGCAACTGTAGTTCTCCCTTCTGGTTCCCAGCACCAACGGCCCCTCCTCCCATGGGACTGTGCCTGGCAGGAAAGGGTGTGGGTCCCCTGGCCACCAGAACTTACAGATTTCGCTGATCTCAGCTGTTCCATGTGTTTGTAAGTGCTGTATGAATGCCCAAAGTCAAATTGTTCTGCGGTGTCTGGTCCACGCAGTTCCTGTCTTTCTACCAGCTACCCTGGAGGAGTAACTAAAACCCACACCTCACCACTCCACCGTCTTGCCCCACCCTCCACTTCTTTTAGTTTTGACAATGTTTATCTCATGTACTTTGAAGCACCTTGATTGGGTGCATAAGCATTTATGATTGTTGTTTCTTCTAGATGAATTGTCCCTTTTATTAATATATAGTGTCCTTCTTTATCTCTTATCACATCTTTGTGTTTAAAGTCTGTTTTGTCTGATCAATCAGTATTGCTATCCCTGCTTTCTTTTGGCTGTAGCTTGCATGACATATTTTTTCCATCTTTTCACTTTCAATTTCTTTGTGTCCGTGTGTCTAAGATGAGTCTCTTGTATGCAACATGTTGATGGTTCATATTTTTTGATCCATTCTGCCAATCTATATCTTTTAATTGGGGCGTTTAATCCATTCACATTCAATGTTATTACTGAAAGCAGTTCTTGAATCAGCCATCTTATTTTTTGGTTTTTATTTGTCAGATCTGTCCCCTCCCCTTTTTTCCTTTTAATTTTCTCTTACTAATACTCTTCAGTAATATCCCATTCTCCAGACCTCTCTCTCCTGTCTTTTTATTCTCAGCCAGTGGAACTCCCTTTAATATTTATTGCAGGGCAGGTCTCTAATTTATTAACAGGTTCTCTTTGCATTTGTTTGTGAAAATTTTAAACTCTCCCTCAATTTTAAAGAAGAAATTTGCTGGATAAAGAATTATTGACTGGCAATTTTTCCTCTTTCACAGTCTTAATGTCATACCACTACCCTCTTGCCTCTTGACTAAGTAGTCAGTACTTAGTCTTATGTGGTTTCCCTTGTATGTGGTGAATCGATTCTCTCTTGCTGCCTTCAGGAGTTTCTCTGTCTCTTCAGCATTTGTCAATCTGATTATTATAGGTCTTGGAGTGGGTTTATTTGGATTTATTCTATTTGGAGTTTCTTGGGCATCTTTGATTTGCATATTTATGTCATTTAAAGGGGTTGGGGTGTTTTCCCCAACTATGTTTTCAAATACTCTTCCTAGCCCTTTATTCTTCTCTTCACCTTCTTGGGCACCAAAGATTCATATATTTGTGTGTTTCATGTTGTCCATCATTTCCCTGAGATCCATTTCAAATTTTTCAATTTTTTTTCACCATTTGTTCTTTTTTGCATTCACATTCAATTTCTCTGTCCTCTATTTCACTTATTGTTTCTTCTGCCTCTTCAAATCTGCTGTTATGTGTCTCAAGTATATTTTTAATTTGATCTACATATCTTTCATTTAAATAGGATCTATTTTCTTATTTAGTTTTTAAAATTCTTCTTTATGTTCTTCTAGAGTCTTCTTGATGTCCTTTATGTCCTTAGTCAACACATTGATGTTGTTTTGGAGATTTGTGTGTGCTTCTTTGATTAATTGCTACAAGTTCTGTGTCTCCTCCAGCTTTTTAATTTGGTCATTTTGGTTGTCCATATCTTCTAGATCCTTCATGTGCGTTTTGATCTAAGGCATTTGCTTATCTTGATAAGGTTTATTTTGGAATATCCAGGATTATTTGAACATTTATCTATAATTTGACAGAGCTACAGCTTGGTGGAGTGCACTTCCCTGTCCTACACGCAGATGGCACTCTTGAACCACCTCTTACTCTCAGCACAGCTCTCACCTCAACATCACTTGTGCACTAGGTGGGATCCAACCTGTGTAGAAATCCAATCAGTGCACCAGTTTTCTGTGTGCATTTGTGACTGCCAGCCCTGTGGGAGGGGGGTGGGCTCTGTGCAGTTTTTCAGGGAGTCCACTCTAGGGCACAGTGGTCCCAGCAGTTCCTGGGGCTGTGAGTGGACCACTCTGGGGCTATGGAGCTGCACATCTTGCCCTCCAGCTCGGATGCACTGTAGTCCCTGTCTGCCATGTGCCACGAGTCCCTGGGATTGGTGAGGGGTTCCTGGTACTTTTGTGCAGCACCCTTGCCTCTCAGCTGTGCTCACCATGATCTTCCATGGAAGAAGAGTGAATGCAGTCACCACAAGTCCACTGAATTCTGAGTTCCCTCATGGGAGCTCTATAAAGGGTTATCTCCTCAGCCAACTTCTGAGAAGAGTGTATGGGGTATGGAAAGCTGCTCCCTCCCACACTTGGTGGCTGGCTCCAACCACCAGTCCCTGGTATGAGAGCTCTTGGCCAATTGCTGAGATGGGTGTATGGAGTGTGGAAATCTGCTCCCTCCTGTGCTTGCCAGCCAACTCCAGCCTCCTGTTCCTGGTGTTGGTCCAGGCCGAACATACCCTGTCCTTCCAAATGCAGTCTCTCTGCCTCTCCGGCTAAGTCCCCACTATGTGGTGTTAGAAGTCCTTGCCTGGCTGGTGGCACCCTGGAGCTGCTGTTCTGGAGTGCTTTCTGCCCTTTATCTCATCTTTTTCATGGAGAAGAATTTTGCTCTGATTCTCCTAATCCACCATCTTCTCGGAAGTCCATTTGGTTTTTCTGTGCTGTCACATCCTAATTCTGTCATGCTGTCCATGCTTTCCTGTTTGAAGAACTCACACTGTGTTGCTTCTCTGAACTTCCAAGCAATGATCAACATCCTAATGCTGGTGAGATTAAGTCCCAGTCATCACAGAACTGTTGTATACCATCCATTTCAGTTTTATTTTCATCTTGGGGATCTTTTGTATCTGTCATACAGTTGTTCTAACTTCTTTCTGTCCAATGATCCTTTTATACTCTCTTGTATATAAAGTTCAGGATTTTGAAAAAAAATTGTCTATTGCAACATCTGTCTTCCAGTAATTTTGGGATCAATAGCTCAATGCTGTTTTTTTATTAGATTCTGTGAAGATCATAAAATGACAAACTTTATCCTTCTGTGATGATTTCAGCTTATTCAAGTTGGTGTCCTCCAGGCCTCTACCCTCTTCCTCTGGCTCCTCCAGTGGCAGCGGTGACTCCTCTCCTGGGCTTGCCAGGATCCCCACTCCTATTATTATACTTTACTTTTTATTTTGAAATACTTTCCAACTTACAGAACAGTTACAAAAATAATACAAACCCAATACAGAGAACTTCAACATATCCTTACTCCCCCAGATGCCCAGTTCCACCAATTTTATCATTTTACCACATTTGCCATATTATTCTATCATCTCTTTATCTCTCTCAGTCTGTCTTTCTATCTTTCTGTCGTCATCATCATTAATCTTATCAGTCTTCTTGTCTCCTATCAATTCATTTTCTGAACACTTGAGTGAAGGTTTTATACATCATGCTCCTTGAACACTTAATACTGCCATGTACATTTCCTAATAACCGTAAGTGCAGTTACAAGGTAGAACAATTTAACATTGATATAAAGTTTACAGTCTACATTCCAATTTTTTCATGTGTCCCAATAATGTCCCTTTAAGCCTTTTTTTCCCTTCTTGCTAGATCCTGTTCAATACAGGATCATGTATTGCATTTAACTATCTTTGTCACTTTAGTTGCTCTATCTTTTTTTTTTTTCTTTTTTCTTTTTTTTTTTTAAGTGGGGGAACATATATAAAACAAACTTTCCCAACTCAATCACTTCCAGACATACCATTCAGTGGGATTAATCACACTCACAATATTACAGAACCGTCATCACTTTCCATTTCTAAAATTTTCCCATCTCCCTAAACAGAACCCCCACACCAATTATGCATTATCCTCCCCATTCCCTTTGCCCCTCCTCCCCTGGGAACCTGTACTCCAATTTCTGTCACTATAAACTTGCACATTCTGATATTTTCTTTGTAGTTACCAAGAGTGTTAAATTTAGCATCCCCAAACCATAACAATCTTGTTTGCTTTAATACCAACTTAACTTCAATAGTATATACACATTGTATTCCCATACTCCTTCACCCCCACCTTTATGTAGTTTTTGTTACAGATTTCATGTTTATACCTTATGAGTCCAAAATCACTGATTTCTCATAACATTTTATGCATTTGCCTTTTAGATCCTGTAGGAAGTATCAAATGGAGTTACAAATCAAAGCTACAATAATACTGGCATTTATACTTACCTACGTCATTACCCTCATCAGAGATCTTTATTTCTTCATGTGGTTATGATCTATTAGCTATTGTCCTTTGCTTTTGGCCTGCAGAACTCTCTTTAGCATGTCTTGTAGGGCAGGATTAGTGGCAATGAATTCCCTCAGCTTTTGTTTATCTGGGAGTGTCTTAATTTCTCCTTCAAATTTGAAAGACAGTTTTGCTGGATATAGAATTCTTGGTTGGTAATCTTTTGCTTTCGGCACTTTAAATATGTTATCCTACTGCCTTCTTGCCTTCATGGTTTCCAGTGAGAAATTGGCATTTAATCTTATTGAGGATCCCCTGTTTGTGAGATTTTGCTTCTCTCTGTGGCTTTCAAAATTCTCTTTTTATCTCTAACAGTTTGGTTCTGATATGCTGTAGCATGGGTTTATTTGGAGTTCATTGAGCATCTTGGATGTGCATATTCATGTCTGTTGTTAGATTTTGGAAGTTTACAGCCATAATTTCTTTGAATATTCTTTCTGCCTCTTTCTCTCTTTCTTCTCCTTCTGGCACCCCCACAGTGCATATATTGGTACACTTGATGGTGTCCTACAGTTTCCTCGTGTTCTGTTTACTTTTCTTCATTCATTTTTCTTTTGCTGTTCCAACTTAATGATTTCAATTGTCTTATCATCAAGTTCTCTGATTCTTTCTTTTGCCAGCTCTAATCTTCTGTTGAATCCCCCTAGGGAATTTTAAATTTCTGTTACTATGGACTTCAGTTCTGTTTGGTTCCTTTTTGTAATTTCCATCTCTCTATTGTGTTCTCTTTGTGTTCATCTGCAGTTTTCCTAATTTCTTTTAGTTCTTTGTCCATATTTTCCTTTAGCTTTTTCAGCAAACTTAGGACCATTATTTTAAAGTCTTTGTCTGGTATGTTACAGACCTGGTCCTCCTCATTGATGGTTTCTAATGCTTTAATCTTCTCCTTTGCCTGGGATATCTTTTCCTGTTTCTTTGTATGTTTTGTAACCTTTTGTTGAAACATGGACATTAGATATATTAACGTGTTGTTGCTGGAATTTAGACTCTAAGACATCTGTTTCTTAAGCTTGTATCCAGCTAGTATTATGCCAGAGTTTTCCTTGATTGCCAGAAGCTGATAAAAAGAAGGAGGATGGGGAGGAGGAGGAGGAGAGGAAGAGGAAATGGAAGAGGAAAAGAAAGAGGATGAAGAAAAAGAAAGAAAGAAAGGAAGAAAGGAAGAAAGAAAGGAAGAAAAGAAAGAAAGGAAGGAAGAAAGAAAGAAAGGAAGGAAGAAAGAAGGAAAGGAAGAAGGAAAGTGTTCTAGTTTGCTAATGCTGTGGAATGCAAAACACCAGAGATGGATTGGCTTTTATAAAAAGGGGGCTTATTTGGCTACACAGTTACAGTCTTAAGGCTGTAAAGTGTCCAAGGTAACACATCAGTAATCGGGTACCTTCACTGGAGGATGGCCAATGGTGTCCAGAAAACCTCTGTTAGATGGAAAGGCACATGGCTGGCGTCTCCTCCAAAGTTCTGGCTTCAAAATGGCTTTCCCCCAGGACGTTCCTCTCTAGCAAGCTTGCTCCTCTTCAAAATGTCACTCACAGCTGCACTGAGTACTTCTCTTTGAGTCAGCTCATTTATATGGCTCCACTGATCAAGGCCCACCCTGAATGGGTGGGGCCATGCCTCCATGGGAATATCTCATCAGAGTCATAACCCACAGCTGGGTGGGGCACATTCCAAGCAAATCTAATCAGCACCAAAACGTCTGCCCCACAAGACTACATCAAAGATAATGGCGTTTGGGGGACACAATACATTCAAGCTGGCACAGAAAGAAAGAAGGAAGGAAAGAAAGAAAGAAAGAAAGAAAGATAGAAAGAAAGAAAGAATACTTTTCCAAATCTTTGCAGATTGACCTGTGCTAGTGCTCTCCTTCAGAGTTATCCATATAATCAGTTTAGAGAATAGTTCCAAGTCAAAGCATGGGGGTCTCCCTGGTTCTTTCTGCACATGTGCCTTGTCTTGGGCATGCACATATGGCCCTTGGAATTCTCCCATTCTTGTGGTCCTGAATGTTCCATCTTCCCTAGAAAATGGTTTCCTCATTGTCCCGGGCACTTCACTGTATATCTTACAGTCAACAATCCCTTATCCAGGCAGCACTACTTGAGCTGCTGTTCCTCAGTATTCTACAGGAAAGTTCCATGAGCTGCCTTTTATGTGAGTTCTGGGATGAAGAGTCCCCTCAGACCACCACCAGATAGACTGGACCAGACATACATGCTCCCAGTATGTGCATGAGGTTACTCTGCTCCTTTTGGTACCAGGATCAGTGATCCACATTGGGAGAGTGGGCAGAGCCAGTGAGGGGTGGGAGAGGGGCCATCCAGGGCACCAGAATATCCTACTGCTTTTAAGTAGCTTTTGTCTTGATTTGGCACTCACCCTGTTACTGCACTCCTTTAACTGTTTTCTGGAGTTTGAGAAAGATGTTCCTGCTAGTTCTTGCTGGTTGTTCACAGCTTCTGTGGTAATATGGAGTCCTGAAGCTTCTTACTCCACCATCTTGAAAGGAGCATGTGGAGTGAGTTGCTACATGGTGTATCATGGAAACACAGGCTAGGCACAACAAAGACTTTCAGCAAATGACCACTTTATTACTTACATGGCACAAAGGGTCCAAAAGAGCAGGGGGTAGAGATAGTACTGTGGCTGGTCTCCTGGGGAGGCCAGTTGCTCAGGTCAGGGTTGGTGGATGGAAGCTCCACATACACCATTTTGTGTTAGAGAGGAGGGATATCTATGATGTCTTAGAAATGGGTATTTATACACCCCATGGGGAAAAGGTCCTGCCACTGAGGGTTCCTGCCCTGATAGCAGCTAGAACTGCCTGTTCTGGGTTTCAGGTTCAAGGTACAGTCAAGCCATTCCATAAGACCTAATGTCTCTCCCCCAACCCCCAACCAAGGCTGCAGAATGGAACTATCTGCACACAAGCAAGAGGGGAAAAGGAGGGGAGTAGGCAAGGGCTGGGAGATGGCCATTAGACATGTCTGTGACTTCCTCAGGAGTCTACTCTTTGGCCTCTCAACCAGGCGTAGCCTATTCATCTGCATTAGCTTCCATAGTATAAGCCCACCTTGCACTTTAGACATGAAGGCACAGATGTGTTGGGCTATTGGCACATGGCCCTCAACAATGTTGACAGTAAAAGTTTTGACACCTACCAGCTGCAGCACAAGTAGGAAGGTTTCACCTATATATACAATTACTCCAAATAAGGTGATAAGATCCATTTAGAGTAATGATTCTATCTATGTCCCCCAATCCTCTAGGAGCCAATGGAAGAGGTCTCATATAGACTCTGTACGTTTGCAATTTATTCTGTTAGAAACCTGATGTTGTATTGTCCCATCACAGTCTAATGGCCTATGCAGCAAGTGGCCCACCTGATGGAGGTTTTGTTTCCTCCACAAATGGAATACAGGTCCTGGAGGGGCACAGCCCACCCTTAGAGAGTCACTGGTCCTGGGTAATGAGAACACTCATCTAGGCAGATACTCTGATACAACAATGGAGTATCATTAAAAAGAAGTGGTATATTCAGGATTGTGCTTACCTGGGCCCCTAGGGAGTGACACGCTTGCATGAGCAGGTGGAAGAGATCCCCTTAATAGTGATCCTGTTGCAACATCAGATGAGGGCTCTTCCCTGCCTGCACTGGCATCTTGGGGACATGAATCAAGGATACCCTACCAGATGGTCAGCACTGGTTCACTGATGGATTGGCCAAACTGAAGCCATCTGGCGTTCATTGAGCAGCAGCTGCAGTTTCCCTTGTCTCTGACAGACAGTGTACCATCTCTGGAACTGGAAAAAATGCCTAATAGGTTGAATTGTGATAGGTCTTATTAGCCCTGGTACACTTGGACCCAAGCACGTCCAATGTAACTGTTTACTGTCTCATGGGCAGTCACAATGGCTTAGCAGTCTGGTCAGGTTCATGGAGGGAATGCAATTGGAGAATCATAGGTTCCCCAGTGTAGGCAAGGATTATTTGGAAAAAGTTGGTGCTGTGGAAAGGCACTGTCTCTGTTGCCCATGTAGATGTGCATGGCAAGGGCCCATATCATGATGAATACATTAGAAAAACCTAACCAATAAAGGTTGCACTAAACTTCTTTTCACCCAGATAAGGTTGGATATACTTCTGGGAGAGAGCAGAGGATGAACCCTACCCAGAGGATAAGGACAATTAACTTACCCTCAGTGACCCAGGACAAGATGGGTATTTCTGGCTTCAGGAGGATCAGGGAGCTCTCAGTAAACCTTTCTGTTTTTACCAAGGCCCAATATCATGCCGGAAGTTGCCTCTTGAAGGGGGAGTAGTGCTGGACTGTGTCTGGGAACTTCCTGATCCAAAATCCAGGGATGTTCTGGTTTGCTAAAGCTGCCATTATGCAAAATACAAGAAATGGATTGGCTTTTATAAAGGAGATTTATTTGGTTACAAATTTACAGTCCTAAGGCCATAAAAGTGTCCAAACTAAGGCATCAACAAGGGGATACCTTCACTGAAGAAAAGCCGATGGCATCTGGAATACCTTTGTCAGCTGGGAAGTCACGTGGCTGGTGTCTGCTGGTCCTGGGTTGTGTTTCAGCTCTTGTCTCAACTCCTGTGCATCCTTGCTTCTTTCTCCCAGGGCATTTCTCTCTAAGCATCTGGAAGTCCTCTCTTGGCTTCTCCAGGGCAAACTCTGGGCTTCATGTCTTAGTTTAGCATCTTCAAACATCCTTCTGTCTGCAACTCCAAAGCATCTCTAAGTGTCAGCATCTGTTGGCTCTTGAGTGCTCTTAAATACTCCAGTAAACTAATCAAGACCTACCCTGGATGGGTGGGCTCAAATCTCCGTGGAAAAATTCAATCAAGAAGTCACACCATAAATAAAAAAGATTAATAAGTCTGCCACCACAAGATTACATTAAAGAATATGGCTTTTCTGGGGGACATAATAGATCCAAACCAGCACAAAAGGTCTTTGACTTTCTGTTGCTTCCTCCTCCTGCCAGAGGCACCGGTTGGCATGGGTCCGGGTGGCAGAAACCTGCACCTTGAACCAAGATCCAGATCTAAAAGTCCTGGAGGCAGGGCAGCTGGAATGGCCACTTTCACCTTTTGGCCTGCTTCTCCTCTGTTCCCCAGTGGAAAGTACCTGATTTCCATGTCATCCAACAGAGGGGTGCTGCGATAATGTTGAGATGAGGAATAGTCTGGTGCTAATATGCAAATTGCCAGTCAACTGCTGGGTCTCCTTTTTGGAGGTAGGTGACTTTTGGGATGATAATTTGTCCTCATACTGGGTCAGGGATCTGTCACTGGGCTCTGGGCCATATACTGCCTGAGAAAGTGACCTCCTGGGCTGGGTCTTGTATCTTGTCAAGATTTATAGCCCAGTCAGAGAGTTGAGGCCCAGTTAACAATGTGTGTGATCCCTGCATGGTTTGCTCCTTGCATCTGGCCCACATGATGTAAACCAAGGGTGATTGCCGGTGGAGGCCATAATGGCTTCCATGAGAGTCTGGGATGGTGGGCACCATAGGGGGCACTTCTGCATTCAAGCGCCAGTAGTCTATAGTTGGCCGTTGTGCACCACTCACTTTTTTCATTGATCACACTAGGCTTTTATAGGCAGAGATGATGGAGCAGAGGACACCCACAGGTAGAAGTTCCTTTATGGGTTCAGTAATGTCCTTTTCCCCACCAGGGATGTGATTTTGCTATGCTGAAACAAGGCAGTGAGGAGATGAGAACACAGGGGTTACATGGTCTGTCACTTGCCCAACTGTACTGGCCAGAATTTACTGGGATGGGGGAGTGTATCCCCACAACCATCACTAAGATATCTGATGGTGGAGGCTATCAATCCCTGTAATGAATTCCCTGTGGGAAACATGACCATACGGTGTTCAAAGGGCTAAAGGGACCAACCTGAAGGGTAGCGGTAACATCCTATCCCCATACCTGTGTGGAATGCCTGAAAACCTCCCAGTGCTATTTGTTGCCCCCACCCCTCTGCATCTCCCAGAATGATAGTAACCTGAGCACTTGTATCCAAAAGCACCATAAAGATTTGTACACTGCCTCCAAATTGTACGTGCACTGGGGTGTATAGCCTTTGGCCTCTGGGGGATGGATGGGTCCCTTGGCCCTACTCCTCGGCCATTTTTAATTTAGTCAATTCTGGATAAAGAGGTCCTTCCTAGGGTCCAGACACCTTGGTCAGGGCTGAAGGGAGAGGTAGGGGAGCTTCAGTATCCTCCTCTTCTACTGCCCTTATCTGGGGATTTGAGGAAGGGGGTCAGGCAAGGGCATATTATTACTATTGAGCCCAAGGTCCTCCTTCTAATTGATATTTTCCCCAAATTTCTCCATTGGAGATCCCATTTATGGTGTCCTTTGGATCCCTTTAGTAGCCACAAGAACATAGCTCAGCAAGTGGGGGTACTGAGAAGAAGGGATGGCTGCTGACTTATCTTGAGGGTCACAAGATTTGCTGAGTTGACAGGCTTCTCGGTTAGTTACCACAGTGGCCATCATAGTGGCCACTTTCCTAACACGGGAGCCCTTGCCCCAAGGAGTGATGGTATGATAAACCAGCTCAGTTGCAACTCCAAGAGTAAACCTAGCTTGTTGCCTCATTTAGGGGGTACCTTTCTAATGAAATCATCATTTTTCTACTGTGAAATGGGAATCTGGTGAAGGGTTAAATCCCTCCAGCTGCAGTGGAATATCCACACACCAACCCCTAGTAGTTGCAGTGTGCTGGTTTGTATATATTATGTCTCCCAGAGAAAGCCATATTCTTTAATGCAGTCTTGTGTGGGCAGATGTGTTGGTGTTGATTAGATTGGAATCCTTTGATTGACTGTTTCCATGGAGATGTGACTCAATCAACTGAGTGAAACGTTTGATTGGATAATTTCCATGGAGGTGTTATCCCACCTATTAGGGTGGGTGTTAATTGGATCACTGCAGTCATATAAAGGAGTTGACAGAAAGAGCAACTGAGAGTGACATTTTGAAGAGGAGCTACAGCTGAGAGACACATTTTGAAGATGGCCATTGGAAGCTGAACTGAGATTTTGGAGAAAACCATCTTGAAACCAGAACTCCGGAGCAGATGCCAGCCACGTGCCTTCCTAGCTAACAGAGGTTCTCTGGACGCCAATGGTCATCCTTCAGTGAAGGTACCCAGTTGTTGGTGCTATACCTTGGACACTTTATGGTCTTAAGACTATAACTTTGTAACCAAATAAAGCCCCTAACCAGATAAACCCCATTTATAAAAGCCAGTCCATTTCTGGTGTTTTGCAAAACGGCAGCATTAGCAAACCAGAACCCATAGCATGACCCCAGCTTCTTCCTCATTACTCCGAGGCTTAGTTGGAATTCAGATAAGGTCACCTGGAGTGGGATATGCTCGTCTGAGTCCCTGAAGGATCCAGTAAAATAGAGGCTGTGGAAGAGCACACATGGCTAAATTGTCAGCTGCTCTTTGCTCATCCTGCACCTTCTCCCTTAACTCCAACTGACTAAGAGTCTGCTGGAGGACAGGGTTGGATACTAAGTGACCAAGACTTCTCCATTCAGCCTGGTTGATCAGGGTGGTAGTGGCACCCTGATTGTAAAGTCAGAACAGCCGCAAGTGGAGATCCTCTCCAGGTTTCTGCCCATTTCTCTTTCATAACCCATATCTCCTCCTTCTTAATACAAGCTTGTACTTTTGTCTTCACCTCTGGATCCCCATCTTTGTTCTAATAATCTCCTGAATGATGACTGACCTCACTCTAACCTCAAGATCAGTCTGGGTGGCCTGAGTGTGGGTGTGCTTGGTTTCAGAAGGAGAACAGATTTAAGAGGCTGTGAGCCAGGGAAGTGTATGTTGGGTGGTGGAAGCCCCAAACTCATTGATATCAATGTTGAATCAGCTCACCAACAGTCTGGCATTCATGGTGGGGGTGGGGGTGGGGATTCTTCTCAAAGTCCTATATATTGCCACTCATCTCCAGAATGATGGAAACAGCATGCCCTAAGTCCGCCAGCTGCATGTTGGTACCTCTACATGGGTAGGTAGGGCAGGGGTGACCCTTCAGTTTAGCCCACAGAGCCATAAGTCCTGTGTTACCCAAGACACTCTTGTACAAAAGGAACACGGGGAATAAAAAAGAACCACCAGAGAATCAGCACACTCCATACTTCTCCGTGTACTTTGCTTATTGTGCCAAAATCTGTGTAATGAGATGCTACATGGTATGTCATGGCAACACAGACTCAGGCACAACAGACTTTCAGCAAATGACCACTTTATTGCTTACACAGCACAAAAGGTCCAAAGGAACGGGGGAAGAGATCTCATGGCTGTTCTCCTGGGGAGGCCAACTGCAAGGCCAGGGTCGGTGGATGACAGTTCTGTACACCCCCGCTTTACATTGGAGAGAAGGCACATCTGTGTTGCCTGAGAGCTGGGTATTTATACACCCCAGGGGGGGGGGATCTTGCTACTGAGGGTTCCACTCTGGTAAGCAGCTGGAATCGCATGTTCCCTGTTTGGAGTTCAAGGCATGGTCAGGCTGTTCCATTAGACCTAATATCCCTTCTGAGCTGTGGAATGGAAACATACTGAAATATCTGCACACAGTCAAGCAAGAGGGGAAAAGGAGGGGGATAGGTGAGGGGCTGGGATTTGGTCTCTATGTGTGCCTTTGGTTTCCCCAGCAGGACAGAGTTTATCTCCTTATTTTAAGGTCAGCTGATTAGCAACCTTAACTCCATCTGCAAACTTAATTTTCCTTTGTCATGTAAGCTAACTTATTCACAGATTCTGGGATTTAGGACGTGGACATCTTTAGTGGACTGTTATTCTGCCTACCACAAGGGCTACAGCATCTCCAAATACTGCCTCCTCCAAAACAACATCCAAAGACTGGAAAGGGGGCCATCTCTTCTTCATGTCCCTTTTTAAGAAGGCGGGGGAAAAACTTTCTAAAATTCTCTTCCCCAGTAGATTTCCCCAATCATCTTATTGGCCAGGATTGTGTGACACATGCATTTCTAAACTAATCACTACTAAGGTAAATAAATTACCATGATTGACTGGGACTAATCAAGATACATCTCCTGGAGCTGGGGTGGTTGCAGCCTACCCTGAGGCATGTGGTGCTCTGACACCTGAATCAATGTAGGTTTCTGTCAGCAAGAAAAAGATGGAAAATGGCGTTGGGTATATTTTATCCTGTAATGCCACCATGATAATGGTCACTAACTATGATCTAATCAACTGAAGGAGAGAGGAGGGTGTTTTTGTTTATTTTTGCTTCTCCCCCTCCCCGCATCTATTTTGGAGAGGGAAAAGAGATTCAAGATATCTAGAGAAAAGAAAAGAAAGAAAAATACCAATATCTTTTTAATGGTTAGGGTTCAATCAGAGAAGCAGAAACACTAGCATATATGTAAAGGGATTTGTTACAGGAACGTGATCTGAGGTAATTGTGAGCAGTGTCTGTAAGGTTGTTGTCATCAAGTCTGATGCTGGAGCTTGAAATCCAAAGGGCAGGGCATTGAGAAGAGAAGATGGATGTAAAGTGCGGGCAAGTCAGGACAAGCTGGAACCACAAGCATGGCCAGGAGCCCATGATAATGGTCTGAAACTCATGCCAGTTCTTGGTGCTGCTGGCCTTTCTTTAAAGATCGAATCTTACTCAGATTTCAGTATTTAATATACTCAAGATCTATTGTTACTCCTGGCCTTTCTTCCTTGCATTTGAACTTTTTCCGCTTTAGGGACATTGGCAAATATAAACATTAGAATTGGTAATGTGTGTTGATTAGGAGTCCTATACTTGAAGGGATTCATTATCTGACAGCACAATGGGGAAATATATATATATATACACACACACACACACATATATATATATATGTATGTATATATATATATGTAATGTATTTATATTTCAGGTGTTATGTCAGGTACTTTTCCTTTATTTACCTTTCCTACAAAGCATATGAGTAATTAAAAAAAAAAAAAACTCTGTGAGAACTTTGTTTCTCTGTGGTAAGCAAAAGCCATATATACTCCTTTAACAATTCTGTTTATAGTCCATTTTAGGTTTTGCGTTGTGTTTTTGGTCATTGGATTGAAAAATTATATTTAGGATAACAGAACCCCTTCTCTGAATTTTCATGGTTGGTAAAAACCACACAGTGTAGAGTTTAAGGCTAACTGGCTATATATTTAACACAGCAATGTTCTTGTAAGAAAAATATTAAAAATAATTAAATTATGCTTATTATTAACTAGAGTCATTTGTTTATTAATAACAGTATTACGATATTGTTCTTCATAGTTTAAGAAGTATTTTTGCATAAATCATTCAAGGTTTAATTAAAAGGAAGGTAAACCAAATTTATTGATTCCCCAGGATTTGACTGGCACATGTTAGGTGTCCTCATTTCACTAATTCACATCACAAACTGATGGAGAGCAGCTCTTCAATTTACAATGGAGGAAACGGTCCCTAGAGTGGTCACTAATTTCTCTCAAGTCTCCTGAAGAGTAAATGGTAGAGTCAGGGTTTGAACATGGATCTATATAATTCCAAAACCCTTTGTTGTTGTTGTTATTGTTAAATTTAAAACAAAATTAAGATTAGATCCTAGTAAGCTTATTTCCTTAATAAAGTTCATTAGAGGTATACTATAAGATAATGCACTTAAATATACTGATTTGAAATGAAATAAATGATGGGTGTCTGTGTGTGTGTGTGTGTGTGTGTGTGTGTGCGTGCACATACATGCTCACATACACTTACACCCATGTGCTTCCCTGTTAGGGAGAAAGATTATCAAATCTGACCCCACATTAAAAGTAATAACCCTATATTTAAAGGGTCTGGTGGTAAAAGTACTTTTTCTTTTTCCCTTTGTTTCCTTACATTCAGTTTTATTGAGATTCTTTTATGTACCGTACAGTGATCCACAGTGTATAATCAGCTGTTCATAGTACCATCAAATAGTTGTGCATTCATCATCCCAAGCAATTTTTTTATTCCAAAAAGAATAAAACTAAGAATAAAAATAAAAGTAAAAAAGAACACCCAAAGCATTCCATCCCCCTCATCCCACCCTATTTTTCATTTAGTTTTTGTCCCCATTTTTCTACTCATCTGTCCATACACTGGATAAAGGGAGTGTGATCCACAAGGTTTTCACAGTCACATAGTCACATAATGTAAGCTATATAGTTATGCAATCATCTTCAAGAATCAAGTCTACTGGGGTGCAGTTTGACAGTTTCAGATATTTCCTTCTTGCTATTCAAATACACTAAAAATTCAAGAGGGATATCTATGTAGCGCACAAGATGCCCTCCAGAGTGACTTCTCGACTCCATTTGAAATCTCTCTCAGCTACTGAAATTTATTTTGTTTCATTTATCTTCCCCCTTTTGGTCAAGGTTTTCTCAGTCCCATTATGCTGGGTCCAGGCTCATCCCCAGTAGTCATGTCCCACGTTGCCAGGGAGATTTACACCCCCTGGGAGTCATATCCCATGTAGGGGTGAGGACAGTGAGTTCACCTGCCAATTGGGCTTAGAGAGAGAGAGGCCACAACTGAGCAACAAAGAGTTTCTCTGGGGGATACTCTTAGGCGCAATCATAGGTAGGCTTAGCCTCTCCTTTGCAGTAACAAACTTCATAAGGGCAAGCCCCAAGATCAAGGGCTCGGCCTACTAAATTGTTAGTCCTCATTGTTTGTGAGAATATCAGTAATAACCCAGGTGAGGAAGTCCAACATTTCTGCATTTTCCCCCAGTTCCTCCCTGGGGGCCCTGCAAATATATTTTTATTCTCTGCCCAAATTACTTTGGGATGTATTGGGATTTGCCCAACCTGTACAAACCTACCAGATCTCACTTCCTATTCAAAGTTCCATGTAATTGCGGTATTTGAGTAAACTGACTGTACAAATTAAATTACTTACTGTGCTGCAGAAAATATAGATCTCTTTATATTTATTGCACCAAATAAACATCTCTTCCCTTGATCTCTCATAGAAGTTGAAGTTTTAAAACACAGTCAATATCTTCTTTTACCCTTCGGCCTGATTTGCCTTAGTCCTTACCAGATCCGCTTCATTCATATATCTAATTGAGGTCTGAACTCTTTATCAGCTTTTTTGACAGTTGCTATATGAGGTAATACTGACATTCATAGTTGCCAAGTTCTAGCTCTGAGTTTTAGGTGTCACACAGATACCTAATGTTCCAGAGACTGACTAGGTTATACACAAAGAGCTCAGCATCTCAGAATTTGGAGATAACCATTAAGACTCAGGAACAGATGTGACTACTGTAAGAGCTTACAATCTAGGGACCATTACAATTAGCATTCTCCTGATAAGCTGTGCCCTAAGATTTGATTATCAGAGTTTACACATTATAGTTAGTCCATATTAGTGAGACCTTATAATGTTTGTCTTTTCGTTTCTGGAGTACTTCACTCACAATGCTGTCATCAAGATCCATTCACCTAGTTGCATATTTCGCAGGTTTGTTCTTCTTGCAGCTGCTCAATATTCTATTGTATGTATACACCACAGTTCATCATTCTGTTCATCAGTCGAGCTACCCTTAGGCCACCTCCATCCATTGTAAAGTGGGAATACTGCCACCGTAAACACCAGTGTGCAAATGTCCATTCGTGTCCCTGCTCTCAGATCTTCTAAGTATATACCCCATAATAAGGTTGCAGGACCTTATGGCACCCACATACTTAGCTTCTTGGGGAACCACCACACTGTCCTCCAGATAGGCTATACCATTCTACTTCCCCACCTATGTAATTAGGCACATCCCTCTCTCCATGTTTTCTCCAGCTCTTTTATCCTTCTTTTTATATTTTTCCCTGCAATTTTATAGAGATTATTCACATACTGTAGAGTCATCCACAATCAGTTGTTCACAGTATCATCATATAGTTGTGCATTCATCACCACAGTCAGCACGTGAACATTTTCATTACCCCAAAACAAATTAAAAAAGAATAATATAAAAGATTAAAAAAAATAGAATACAATACAATATGATACAATACAATACAATAATAAGGTCAGACAACACCACCACTATCATGACTCATATACCCCTCCCTTATATCTTCCTCTCATAGACACTTAGCTTTGGTATATAGCCTTTGTTGCATTTAATGGAAGCATATTACAATGTTGCTGTTAACCATAGATTCCAGTTTGTATTGATTATATATTTTTCGCCAATACTATCCCTTTTCCAACACATTGCAAGGTTGACATTTGTTCTCCCACATGTAAAAACATTGTTATATTTGTACATTTAGTTACCATCATTGACCACTCCAGGTTTCACTAAGTTTTACAGTCTCAGTCTTTATCATCTATCTTTCCTTCTGGTATCATACATGCCCCTAGCACTCTTCTTTCAGCATTACTTACAGACATCTTTGTTCAGTATACTTACAATATTGTGCTACTGTCACACAGTATTTATGCTATCTATTTCTGAATCTATACAGTCAATCCTGTTGAACAGTCTATACTCATTCAGCATCAAATTCCTGATCTGTAAGCTCTCTCTATCTCCTGATAACCTGTGTTCTCAGCTTTAACTCTCAAAGTTTGCTCATTAATGTTAGTTCATATTAGTGAGACCATACAGTATTTGTCCTTTTGTTTCTGGCTAACTTCACTCAATATAATGTCCTCAGGATTCATCCATGTTGTTATAAGTTGTGTGACTTTGTTCTGTCTTACAGCTGCTTAATATTCCGTCATATGTATATACCACAGTATGTTTATTTGTTTATCCACTCATCCGTTGATGGACATTTGGGCTGTTTCCATCTCTTGGCAACCGTGAATAATGCTGCTATAAACATCAATTTACAAATGTCCGTTCATGTCTTAGCTTTCAGTTCCTCTGAGTATATCTGGTAATGGAATTGCTGGATCATGACAGTTCTATACTTAGCTTCCTAAGGAACTGCCACACTGCCTTCCAGAATGGCTGCACTGTTCTACATTCCCACCATCAGTGAATAAGTGTTCCTCTTTCTCCACATCCTCTCCAGCATTTGTAATTTTCTGGTGTTTTTGTTTGTTTGTTTGTTTGTTTGTTTTGGTAATAGCCATTCTAGTAGGTGTGAGATGATATCTCATTGTGGTTTGATTTGTGTTACCCTAATAGTCAGTGAAGTTGAGCATCTTTTCATGTTTTTTTTTTTTTTCATTAAATTCAGTTTTATTGAAATACATTCACACACCATACAATCATCCATGGTATACAATCCACTGTCCACAGTATTTTCATATGTTTTTAAGCCATTTGTATTTCCTCTTCACAAAAGTGTCTATCCATTCTTTTGCCCATTTTTTTTTTTTAATTGGGTTGTCTTTCTGTTGTTGAGTTGTAGGATCTCTTTATATATTCTGGATATTCAACCCTTACGTGATCTGTGGTTTCCAAATTTTGTCTCCCATTGTGTAAGCTGCCTTTTTACTTTGGTGACAAAGTCCTTTGATGTACAAAAGTGCTTAATTTTGAGGAGATCGCGTTTATCTATTTCTTTGATTGCTTGTGCTTTGGGTGTAAGGTCTAGGAAACCACCTTTTATCACATGATCTTTAAGATATTTCCCTACATTTTCTTCTAAAAGTCTTATGGTGTTAGCAGTAATGTTTAGGTCTTTGACCCATTTTGAGTTAATTTTTGTATAAGGTGTGAGATAGGAGTCCTCTTTTATTCTTTTGGATTTGGATATCCAGTTCTCCAAACACCATTTATTGAAGAGGCTGCTCTGTCCCAGTTGTGTTGGCTTGACTGACTTATCAAAGATCAGTTGCCTGTAGATGAGAGGGTCTATTTCTGAACACTCAGTTCAATTCCATTGGTTGGTATATCTATCTTTATGTCAGTACCATGCTGTTTTGACCACTGTAGCTTTGTAGTATGTGTTAAAGTCAGGTAGTGTGAGACCTCCCACTTTGTTCATCTTTCTCAAGATATTTTTGGCTATTTGGGGTACCCTGCCATATAAATTTTGTTTTTCTATTTCTGTAAGGTAAGTTGTTGCGATTTTAATTGATGTTGCACTGAATCTATGAATCAGTCTAGGTAGAATTGACATCTTAATTATATTTAGTCTTCCAATTCATGAACATGGTATGTTCTTCCATTTTTTTAAGTCCTGTTTGATTTTTTTTTTAGCAGTTTCTTGTTGTTGTCTGTGTATAGGTCGTTTGTGGCCTTGGTTAATTTAAGAATAACCTAAATACTTGATTATTTTGGTTTCTATTGTAAATGGAATTTTTTTCTTGATTTCCTCCTCCTGTTGCTCATTACTTGTATATGGGACACTACTGATTTTTGCGTGTTGATCTTGTAACCTGCCACTTTGCTGTATTCTTTGATTAGCTCTAGTAGCTTTGCTGTAGATTTCTCTGGATTTTCTACATGTAGGATCATGTCATCTGCAAACAGTAAAGTTTTACTTTTTCCTCTTCAAGTTGGATGTCTTTTATTTCTTTTTCTTGCCTAATTGCTCTAGCTAGAACTTCCAGCACAATGTTGAATAACAGTGGTGACAGTGGGCAGCCCTGTATTGTTCCTGATCTTAGAGGGAAAGCTTTCAGTCTTTCCCCATTGAGTATATTAGCTGTAGGTTTTTCATATATTGACTTTATCCTATTGTGAAAGATCCCTTCTATTCCTATCCTTTGAAGTGTTTTCATAGAGAAAGGACATTGAATTTTGTCAAACGGCTTTTCTTCATTGCTCAAGATGATCATGTGGTTCTTCTGCTTTTATTTATTGATGTGGTGTATTACATTAATTTATTTTCTTGTGTTGAACCAGCCTTGCATACCTGGAATAAATCCCACCTGGTTGTGGTGTATATTTCTTTTAATGTGCTGCTGGATTCAATTTGCAAGTATTTTGAGGATTTTTGCATCTATATTCATTAAAGAAATTGATCTATAACTTCCCTTTTTTTTAAAAAAAGGAGTACTTTGTAAGGTATGCTTATGTACACAAATTAAAATTTATAGCATTTTAATGGTAATGTTGATATCTGCTAATTTTATTAAAAAGTCTTTCTTAATCCCCATATTAAACTTCTATTGCAACAAACTGTGATTATCAGCATTCTCATACATATCTCATGCCAACTGAAGAAGCTACTTAATCTTTGTTTTTTATTTCTAATTTTAACAAGAAAAAAAGTACTGACTGTGCAAATTACCTATTCAAAACTGAATTCTTGAAAGTTTCCTTTCTCTCTCCTTCTCTTTGACATTTTATTACCTTCAATTTATGTGGAGCTTTTAAACATAATCAGTAGTCACTAATTTTGACCCACACTTAAAAATTTAACTTGTGGATAGAAGTAAATGTTTAAGGTCAAATGAATCCATGCTGCTGTTTTCCAAACAAGTCAATAAGACACATTACTGTATTCCATTTCTCTCTTATGCAAATACCAGCTACCTCTTTTTATGGTCCATAAAATCTGAATCATGCTTGGATGAGAGTGGATACACCCATCACATTCTCTTCCTTGGCTCCTGTGATGTAGAAAACTGACATTCCAACCTCTACTAGTTCACATATCCTCTAAGGATGGCTGTAGCCAATCTGGGGTTGGATTGAGGTTAGCGTGCATTGGGGTGTGAGGCTCATCAGTGACTTAGGAAAGTGAGGATACATAACTGCCCTATCTTCTGTGGGGTGAGGGAAATTGGGGAGGCAAAGAGTGCCAGATTTTGTGTGAGTTGCAGAATTGCAGCCCCAAGCAGCAGCAGTTTGGGGCTAGCTATCTTGGTTTCTCTTCTCCATCTGTTACAGTTCAAGGACCCAGGAACTGACAGCCTGATGTGATGCAGTGTTTGTTAGGCCAGAGGCCTTCCTCACTACTCCTCTCTCCCCTTATCTCATGCCACAAAGACTGTGGTACAGCATATTAGCTTCTTCCCTTAGGGAGCCTGATCCATTTCTAGTTTCTAAACTACCTAGAACTGAATTTCTTATAGAAACATGAAGAAGCAGTTTTACTTTATAAGAAGTGAATATTGTATAAGTGTGAATAATTTCCAGGACCAGTCAGAAATTAAGTGTAAAATTGTGCGAATGATTTGTCTGTTCACTTAGACATTCACAGCCTTTGTCTGTTACACGTGGAGTTTCTGCATATGTTCATGGCAATTTTTCAACAGATAGATGCCTAGATTTTTGTTTTTATAATAATGATATTTTATTGTAAATTTGCAGACTTTTTTTTTTTTTTCTTTTTTTTAAATTAGAGCAGTTGTAGATTTGCACACATGCCTAAATTTTGAAAACAGCTAACTTATCTAGGCAGGAATTTCTCTGCCGACTTTATTTAATAGCCAAATCATTCAAATAACTTGCCTAGGTTTGTTTTGCAAGTATGCACAATGAACAAAAGATACAAAAAGATTACGATTTGGCAATGTCTATTAAAACAATGCATATATCCTTTGCTCTAGCAATCCCTCTACAAGGAATTTATCCTCCTAAAACACTCTGAAAAGTTTGCAACAATATTCATCAGTAAAAGATTGGTTAAATAAAGGCATAATCTTAGAATTGAACACTATTCAGCTGTTGAAACAAATGAGCTAGAGCTACAAGTCATTACAGTAACTGGAAAAACACATATTGCAGTACCATGCTGTTTTAAATGGCTATATATATGTACAGTGACACACAGAGGTGTTTGTGTATCTATAAAAACACTAAATAAAAACACTAGATTGTTGTCCTCTGAGGATGTGAGTTTATAAGGCATATTTTCTTTCTCTGTTACATGTTTTAAAAATGTTTCAATTTTTAGTAATTATCATATGTGATTTTTGAAATTTAAAAAAATAATAATTAAAATATATTCCTTTCCTCTTGGCTCCATCAGAACAAGTTGAGGCCCAGTTGAGAGGAAATATTAGGCCTAAGATCCTGAGGGATTTGATGAATTAGGCCTTGGGCATCCCTGCTCAGTAGGGTATTTTATCTAAAAAAATCATATTCTGACCAAACCATCAAGCCTAATTAGAAATGGAAAATTGATGGAAGGAGAGGCCTCCTTGCCCACCCCAGGGGACCTATTCATCCCTGATTCCCTCTGGATACTTCCAGTTCATTAGCTAAGAAGGAATTAGCAGAGGTGGCTCTGGCCACAGCTGCTGCCTTATCGAGTGTCACTCTGTGCTCCATCAGTTAACCCCTGGTGGAAAGCAGAAGGCTCTGAGTGGCCTGCCAGCCCACTGGCTGCCTTAAAAGCAGACCTGCTATCTTGGCCCTCCCTTTCTCTCTCTCTTTCTCTTCCTCTCCAAGCCACTATACTACATTTTGCTGTGGATAATCGTTAGGAAACACTGGGAATTCAGGAGTAGATTCTTCTGAGACCCTGGGACCTTCCTAGGATAATTCCAGATCTGCGATCTTTGAAATGACCCAAGTCACTCTCCTTGTTTGGGTAAGGAACATGTGCCCTCCATTTTGACTGGACTTTGGGGGTGTTTAGATTAGAAAAGGGAACTGCTCTCCTTTTCCTCTTCCCTGTGAAACTGAGGCGTTCTTTGTCGCACTCCTTTTGCAATTACCATGGTCAACCAGAAGCCCAAAGAAGAACACAAAATGGAAAACATGGACCTTCCTGATTTGAAAGTGGCTGAGCAGTATGAATCCCCTAGCACTTAATCATGTAACAAACACCTGGATTGGATTCTGGTGGGATGGAGCCCACCTGACAATGGAAATGGAGGAGGGAGAGTCGAAGTGTCCAACAAAAAAAGATGCAGAGTTGTGCTTCAGAGGGTCCCTCTCTGCTACTTGACCCCAGAACTGTGTCCCCACAGACCACATTATAGTCATATTGAGAAAACCACAGTTTAGTTTCTTCATTTCCTGACTATTATGCCAGAGCTTCGGTAGTCTTGATTCTCTGCCCTGTACTCTTTTACTGATATGATTAAATTGACGTCCAAGTAGAAGGGTAGGCAAAACCAAACATGTTCTGTGAAAATAGCCCTTATCTCCATCTGAGGCCTAATTATTCAACTTTTCTTTGTATCCTAGCAAAAAACAATTTTTTTACCTTACCTCTATTACTTAGATAATTTTAGTACTTTTCTTGTACCATTCATTGTAAAACCAAGGACTTATTTGTTTTTTAACATGTTCATGTAGCTAATTAAAAGTAGGGCAATCTCTGTATTTAAGTAAGGATACATGATACTAAAGAAATTAATATCAGACATTTTTTTCTCTCAAGGCAAGGAATTTGTTGCTTCTGGCAGAGTCCAGTTGAGCTCACTAATATCTGTGTTCTCTCCTTCCTGGGCACACAGCTAGACTTTATTTCCCAACCTTCCTTGCAGCTAGGTGTGGCCTTGTGCCTGAGTTCTGGTCAATGCAATATGAGTGGAAGTGATGAGCAACTTTTCCAGGCCTGGCCCATAAAAACCTCCCAAGGGCGAGTTCCACTCTCTTCTCTATTTGTCAACTTAAAGGAGAGATTCAAAGAGGTCAGAACCACAAGATGGAGGAACCCTGGTCTTGGGAAACATTGTGGAGCAATATCCCTCTGATGACCCTCATCAGACTGTAGTGTGAGTAAGAAGGTAAACTATTAATGTTTACTGAGATTTTGGGGGCTTTTAGCTATAGCAGTGAGTCTCCCCCAATACCTTATATTAAATGAACTTCTTTAAAATAGGGCTCAGAGGTACTCTCTGTCTTCTTTAATCCCTGTGAGGGAAGATACTGCAAAAGTGTTAATGTTTTATGTTGTTAGGGCTTCATTTAGAGGTCTTCATGGCACAATAACTCTTTAAGGCAAGTCCCCATGTTATAGCAATATCTTGTGGAGTATTTATGGGCAAGCACTCAGAGACTCTTTATACTGGAATGCTGTTGCTTTTAGTCTCAAGGACAAAAAATTGACTTTCAATTTGACTAGCCATAAATTAAAATACTCATTTTTTTCTGTTGTAATATATTGGTGGTGGATAAGGGAACATTGTTATTAGATCATTTCTAAGATGCTACCAGATTTGATGTTCTGATCTAAGTTTTCATGTAACAGAACTGACTCTAACTTTTGTTAAGAGGAGGAAAAAAAGGAAATTATTGGACATATTTGTGTAGCTCACACAATAACAGAAAATATGAACTCATGATTTTTGAAGCCATGGTAGTTCCAGGGATCTGAGTTGGAAGAACTCACGGGAATTCTCTTTTGCTGCCATCAGAATGACTCAGCTCCACTTACCTTCCATCTTTGCCTCTCTGCCCAGCATACCAATTCCTGTGGGAGAGGGTCAGATCTAGATTGTTTCCTTGGCCAGGATAAGGTGTTAAGGCTGAGAGTCCCAGAAGCACTACATGGAAGATGGAAGGGGAATGTCCCCAAAAGAAAGGCAGGATTTTAAAGATATCCCCTTTAGGAACACAAAAGGTGGTAGCTGGAAAAGTGGATGCAAAGTTAGATGGCTGCCACTCTCTTTCTCCTTGGTTGATTCATTGATGATCTATGTCCTCCTTCCTTGTCTAATAAACATTTGAAAAGAAGATGCTAGGTCAACACATAGAACTTTTATAACTAAAGACATTGAGTTATCAATCATTAGAAGGATAATAGGCATTAGCACCCCAGAAGCTTACAATATATTACTGTATTTAGTAGCTTATAATATGAATGAGACTCCTGCGTATATATTCCAAAGAGTTGAAGGGTAACCGTATTATAAATATGTTGCATTATGGATAACTGCAGTTTTTAATGCTATACTTAAATTAGCAACACTAACAGGTTTAGCTAGGAAGTATCTTAAGAATTAACAGCAATTTTCAAAGTATTCATTTCATTTTAATAAGAAGCAACATTTGGGCTCTGAGGTCAAAAGGACAGTGAGTAAATCATATGAAGCCTGTTTATTGATCCTTGAGTCACTAGGCTCTTAATCCACAATATCACCAGTTCCTTGTCTGGGCAACATGTGCCCTGTGAAATGCAATTACATTCATTTTAAAAAATATTTATTTTAAAATAAGTTTAGAATTACAGAAGAGTTGCAAACATAGTACAGAGAGTTCCCATATACCCTTTATTCACTCAGCTTCGTCAATGTTAACGTTTTAGATATCCATAATTGCATTCATTTATTAATGGCTGAGCACGAACACAGCCATTTAGACTTGAGAGAGAATGATGCATTTAAAAATAGGGGGCTTTAGATTCTGAAAAACTTGGATTTAGGTCCTATATCCAAGACTTACTAGCTATTAGGCAATGCCACAAGTTACTTCTCTGTGAAAATAGGATACCATCTCTCTTACAGGGTCCTTGCGGGGATTAAACGTACAGGGACAGTTTTGGTACAAGGAGATGCTTAATAAATATTAATTTTGTCTTCTCTCCTCCCTCTTTCACCACTCTCTTAGCTCCTCTCTATCCCTTTCTCCTTTCCTTTCTTTCTTGATATCACTGGGTGATGTCACTCCTCCTGGCTTTTGGTTTCTGCGTTTACTCTGTCCCCAGCCAGACTCCCTTCCCAGTCCTCCAGTTTGTACACATTCTGGTAGTAGAGGGAAAGATGGCCTTTTTGAATTTAATATGACCCAGTCTCTTGCTGATCTACTCTGAAAGCTTTAACATTCACCTCCCTGAGTCTGAAGTACAAAATGTTTTTGCATGACTAATAAGGACATGGATAAATTATAAGAAAAAAGATAAAACTGACTATAGATTGTAATATGTGTGTGGGGGGGTGGCGGTGGGGGTGGTGGTGGTGAGGAGGAGCAATTGGGCAAGGATATAAACTCCAAAAGACAATCCCCTGCCCCCCTGCACTTAATACTGGAAGGGATTCCTGGTACATGAAGTTCAAGACCCTGGATCCAAAGAATCCATTTTAGCCAAGTGGGACTCAGATCCTTGATGGACTAATCTATCCCAGTCATTCACTCTGATGAATGTCCATGGGGAAGGGAAACAGTACAATACTGGCACCGTTTCACTTCTCAACAAAATCTGCTTATAGCCAGATGCCTGGTAGCCATATGACAGACGCTCCACCCTGAGGAGGGGGCTCCCCTCGGGGATCAGGGAGAAGCTGGGGCAGTTATGCTGCATGCCTGCTTCTGAGCCTAATGGGCAGGCTGGGAGGGAGAGATGGAGCCTTGAACATCTTGGAGGTGACACCCTCTGGGCCGTAAATGCTCCAAATAAGATTTAGCCTCTGCCCAGCAGATGTCCCGTGGCAGTCTTTTCTGCCATATGGGGGCCAGATTTGGCATGGATTTGGAGTCCTCAGGCTGGTAGAAACCCTACCATCCATGCGAATGTGTGGGTCAGAGACCTAATTTGAGAGTTAGGAGAAGAGAGGAGAAAATAGGCACTGTCTCTGTTGCATTTTTTTTTTTTTTTAAATCCAAGGTTGGTTCTGGTCCCCAAGCCACAATAGGAGAGGGGAGTGAGTGTTACTTTGCTGTCATCAGGGACTATAATAAGGAAAAACAACAATCAGTGGTGGGTTAGCAAGGTGTTTTACCAGGAGGAAATGCTTGCTCATGTTTTTTTTCAGAAGGTCAGCAGGATCATTCATAGGGTCACAGAATGAAAAACATTACTACTTGGTTAAGAGAATGAAGTACAGATGTGAGGGAAGTAACGTTTCTGTAACAGCTACACAAATGGATTTCTAGCAAGGCCAAGAAGCATGGGAACTGAGGCCTGAAAGTATTTTTGACTTTGGCACTGCTGCTGGGACAAGAGGGAGGACCCAGGAGGCAACTTCTACTGAGTGGTGCTAGAGGGGTGAGCAGAAGAGGGATGATCAGGCACCTAATTTATTATGATTAAAGATTAAATCATTAGCATCAAGACATTTCAGATATTTGAGCTTTGCACAGGTAACAGAAATATCATTTTGACTAAGTACTCAGTGTTAGGAATATTTGGATGCGTGGAAATATGATACGTTGTCTTTGTTTTAGAAAACAAACTTTAACATGTCATATCAGTACAACTATGTGACTTAGTGAAAACATGGCTGAGAAACCAGAAACCTGATTTATGGTGTAGGTTCTTTTGCCGAGTTGTCTCAGTTTCTTTATCCATTAAATAGGGATGATAATGATAATAACCACTAACATCTACTGCAGATTAGCCATGTGCCAGGTACTTTACGTGTATTACCTCATTTAATTCTCCAGCAATCCTTTGAGACAGGCACTATTATACTCTTCATTTTATAGTGAAGAGTCTGAGACCTGGATTAAGCAACTTATTTAATGTCATACAACTAGTAAGTGACAAACATGATTGACCCTGGGTCTCCTGTCTCCAGAGCCTATATGCTTAACTTCCATACTGTTTACCCTACTTACCTAACAGGGTTGGCAAAGTTGTAATTAGGAAATAGAAGGGAACAGGCAAGTTTTGAGATTGCTCTAGAAAGGAAACAGCCTACCCTTTGGAGTCTTTGGTGGATTTGAATGCTAATACACTTTGTAACTAGTTTTAGCTCTTTAATCTTCACAATTTTGGTTCCCTCATCTTAAATGGGAGTAGCAATACCTATTTTGCTGATTGCTGAAAGATTTGAGATGATGTATATAAAGTGCTCAATTTATAGGAGGACCTCAAAAATTGGTAGCTGTATTAGTTAGGGTTCTCCAGAGAAACAGAACCACCAGGAGGTATATATGATTTATTATAAGGAATTGGATCTTGCAACTGTGGGAGCTGGCAAGTCTGAACTCCATAGGGCAGACCACAAGCTGGAAAATGGTAGTGGTGATGTTGAAGTCCTTAGTCTGCATACCCAAGGGAAGATGACTGAGGCAGAAATTCTTCTTCTGGCCTCTGAGATGCTTAGTTCTGGCTTTTAAGACCTCCAACTGATTGGACGAGGTGACTCCACAATGCTGAGGGCAATAACCTTTGTTCATTGTAGATGCAATCAACTGATTATAGACACAAATGTCATCTATAAAATACCCTCACAGTAACATGAAAGTCAGTGCTTAACCAAACAACTGGACACCATAACCTTGTAAAGTTGACACATGAAAGTAACTGTCATGGTAGGTCTCATTGTTTGCTTCTGCTTTCATATATTAGTCTTGAGGACCAGGACCATGCATATATTTTTGTATTCTGCATCACTTAGATTGAGACTGAGCATAAAATTGTCACTCAGCTATTAGTAACAATGGCTAACTCTTCCTGGGGGCTTCCCATGGGCCAGGTGCTGTTCTATGTTCTTTATAAATATTAACTCATTTAACTGTCACAAGATGAAGAAGGTATTCTTAGTGTCCCAATTTTATGGATGGGAAGACAGAGGCATAGAGGTATTGACTTCCTCAAGATCATGTAACTAGTAAGAGATAGAGTTGGGATTTGAACCCAGGCTCTCTAGTTCTTAGCCAATATGCTGTTAGTCAAAGATTTATAGGACCATAAGGTTGGAAGAATAAATAGAGGATTTATAGTTCAGCCTTTTTGTCTCTCAGTGGGAATTACTTGCTTGATACTTTTAAGAGATGCTTGTTCAGCTTCTACTTGTCTATCTTCAGTAACAAGTTGCACATTATCCCAATAAGGCAGGTCATTTTTCTGTTAGGCAACTCTTTGAGAGAGTTTTTGAATGTTAAGCTTAAAGCAGCTCTATTTTTTCTTTCTCCATTGGTCTTCTAGTTTTGGAGATACCCAGAACAAGGTTAGTTCACTCTTTAACAGGACACCCTTTTGCTATTTGAAAATCATTACTTCCTCTTTTCCAAGTCAGCAATGCTGATTTCTCTTAACAGTGACTCATGAGCCTGGTTGGTCCTCTGTCTAATTTCACATACGGCAGAGTAAAACATGCCAATAACAGGACTGTATTCTTTTCTAAATACAGGTTAAGATTGGATTAGCTTTTTGAACAATCTTATCACACAATTTGCTCCTGTTGGCTTTGAGTTAACTATGACCTTTTGTGACCATGGGATGTGGCTTGTGCTTGAAACCTGTGTTAGAGAACAGGTAGGATGGTCCTGTGGCCACACCATCTGGGGCTGCAGGGCAGGGTAGAAGAAATCAAAACTGCCCCTCTACTTTCAGGAACCATGTTCCCTATCTCTGTAACCCCACCAGGTCCCTGAAGTTCCCTTTCTTGGTTTTGAGTAGGGTGATATTGGTAGGGTGGGGACAGAAAGAGAGACAGCTGAAATCTGTTAGTGAATAAATAACTCTGGGGATTTCTTCAGTTACCTCGTTTTGGGCATTTTGACTTCCTGCCATAGGAAATAGATATAGAGAGGGCCGATAAAGCTGGAGCCCTCCATCATGGGGCACAGGAGCTCTCCCCAGGACATTCACTGCTGGCGGTAGGACTGTGGAGACTTGCCAGAGAAATCCCAGCAGCCCTTGCTGAGAGGCTTAAGGTGGGGAGACACTGCTGTTCCTGTCCCAGCATGCTTCCCCTGGGAAGAGAGCAGATGACAGAGCAAACAGTGTATGTATCCGTTAGGATTCTCTAGATTGCAAATGCTAGAAAAACCAAGCCAAAGTGTCGTAAGCAAGATGGGAATTTATTGCTTCTCATAAACGTCCACAGACAGGCTAAGCCTCCAGTATAGTTTGATCCAGTGCTCAAATACTATTGCAGGATTTGTCTCTAGACTTGCTTCATCTGGGCGCCAGCTTTACCAGCTCACTTTGTGGTTTCTTATCCTCACACTACCAATTCCAGAGGAAGAGTGAAAATGTCTCTTTGACCCTGACCGGGTGATGTGCCAGTCTGAAACCTAATTAGAGTAGCCAGAGGGATGGGATATGCTGTTATTTTAAGCCAACTAAGGGAACACCCCTGCAGCTGGTGTTGGTTCAATTCCTACGTCAACTGCATGGCTGGAGAATGGGAAGAGGGTTTCCTAAAGGAAATTTTGAATCCTGTTACTGGGAGAAGGAAATGGATGTTGGGCAAAAACAACTGATACTTATAATGGAACATTTCTGACATGGTCCCCCAAACAAATCTTCAGTCTAATGTTACTAGAATGTCCTTGAGGATACAATAAGGTGTCACTTACCCTTACCATTATGTCAGTAACTTTATTCCTTTATATGCTGGATTATAGGACTATAGTTCCTTCAGCTTTTCTCCCAGTTATTTCTGAGTTTCCCCATGGTCTTGTCATTCTGCCCATCCATCCATCAAGCAAATACTTAGGGAGTGTCTCCCGTATGCCAAGGGTAGAACTAGGCCCCAGGATATGGCAGTGAATGAGTCAGAGAGACAGTTGCTGCCCTCATGGCACTTCTAGTCCAGTGCTCCAGTCTCCTCATCAAGTTGCCATTCTGGTACTTGTACATCTCATCCTGTGGCTCAGGGATCTCTGCTCTCCCTCAGGCCATGGCTGCCTTGCAATGCTGGCCTTGCCTTCTTCTTAACACATGAAATTGTGCCACATGGCGAGCAGGATCTTCCCTAATTCTGTACAGCACAACAATGCAAGATGCGCTTCTCTTTGGTAGCCCTTGTCACAATTGTCATAAATTATTTGTGTACTTACTTTTTTAACATCTATTTTTCCCTCTAGACTCCTAGGGATTGTGTCTATCTTACTCATCACTGTTTCTCCTTGCCTAGCACAGCTCCTGGAGCATACTAGTCATTCACGTATTTGAAAGATCCCCTAAAGTGTCAGAATCAAGACTTTACTTGAGGTAAATGGAAAATAAAAGGGAAGTACAATATAAAAAATGACCTGAAACAGTTAGTAGGTATGACCGCCTTTAGAGTACCCAGCTCTAGAGTCCCTTCAGGGATCTTTCCAGTGCCTGCCTGCCTGGTTTCCTGCCTGCTTCTCTGTGACAGAGCCCAGCTGACCATACCCTGTAGTGCTCTGACTCTGTCTACTCATAAACGGTCTACTCTTAAGTGGACTTGCCCCAAGGCTCAGCAAGAGAATGAAGTTCCTTTCTTTCTAGTCTAAGGTTGTCATAGTCTCTGTTTCTTCCCAGGGTTGGGAATATCCATGCCCTTTACTGAGGCCTGGAAGTGTTTTTGACTTCCAGGGAACTTGATCTTCAACCTACACTCCCCTCCAAAAAACAAACAAACAAACAAAAACCGGACAAAAATGTTGGTAAAGATCACATAAACTCAACCCCAAATATAAATCTTCTCTACCAAACAGAATATGTATATCTTCAGTTTGAAATGCCTGCATTCAGGTTATTTCAATTTTTGTCCCAGAAAATTGGTGAGTATGATCAAGGGTACAATTAGGATGATTTTCTTAAAGAAAAGGCTCTGTTGCCCCAAGGGAATTTAAATCCCCATATCTGAGCAGATAGAGTTTCTTCCATTACTTAAATGGTAGTTTTTGTTTTTACCCATCAAGGCATGGGAAATCTTAGGAGTGGCCAGAACTCACATTGCAGTTTACATTGTCCAGGTCTGATATGAAATCATACAGTATGACATTTTAATCTCTGAAGCTGGACTTCTGTATTTCTGAATTGATGGCTGGAATGAAGGATATAACCTCCATTCTAAAACTGGCAGAATTATGTTCTCTGTGTATGTTATGGGTAGAAACTAGAATAATATTTGGATCACAGTTTTTCTATGTTCTGAAAGCCCTCTGGGTCATATAGCTATAATCAAAGAACCTGCTCCTTGTTGCTTTGAATAGCCTTGAATATTGGTGAAGTCATCCAAACTCAAATACTTCAGATTGTGTGGTGAGTGTTCTCTTTAGTAATAGAAAATACTGTCTCCAGAAGGGAAAGACTCATCTGTAAGTGTTTTTTTCTGCCATCCCTGTTGATTGATTGGTCTAGAATTTCTCTGGAAAATGTTTCACATGATTAATAAATGCTCCAAATTGCGTGAAAGAAACCATTGGGACCATTAGCAGTTAAAAACAAGAAGCATGAGTAAAATATAATTTCCAAATGGTTGAGTCCAGGTATTATATTTTTGGTAATAATAGTAAAGATAACAAGTAACATTTATATAGGTTTTAATGGTTTACAAAATGTTTGGTGGGTTACCGTTATATCTATTTTAGGAATGAGCACTTTGTTCAAGCCCAGGCAAGTAAAATATGGTTCATGTAACTACTGGGAAGGGTGGGGCCAAGTTTTGCCTCTCACCATTCCTGGTGCTACCTCCGTTTCTGCTAGATTAGATCATCCACTCTGCCCTACCATTCTCTGCCCCCAACATTTCTAGAGTTTCTGCTGCTTCTGGGAAACAAGTAGGGAGGAGGGTGTCTTTGCCACCAATGAAGAGAGAGCTGACTTTGAGATAACTTTGTTATTATACTAAACTCAAAACTGAATCCAGATCCTGTACCTGTGTACTCGCTATCACTCACCATCAGCCAATTGTTGGGTATTTGCCTGTGCATACTCATTTGATGCCAACAGAGTTTGTATTTTCCTGTTACACAGCTGAGGCCCACTGTTGGTGGATACTGAGCTTGGTGTGATTATAAACCTAGAAATCAGGAAATCCATTCCTGGATGGGCCAAGGGCAGTTTCAAGATCTGTGCATCCTGATTAACCTTGTGGAGATGCTGATGGGGTAGAGGTGACAGCTTTTGCTCTGTGGACACATTCTTCCAGCACCCCTCCCAGAATCACTGCCCTTGTGTGTCCCCTGAGCCGGAGAAAACCTGAGCTTTCTGTCTTTTGTGCTGTCTGCTCAAACTGCTCCTTTGGTTTCAGCCAAATGGAACCTTCTTTGTGATTTCTGATTTCCTATTACTGAGGAAAGAGGAAGGTGCTGGGTTATGGAGCAATCATCAGGCTTGTACAGAAAACTGAGCTGCTGACTTATTTGTTCTCCAAGGGGAGATTGTTGTCCCTGATCCACACATCTAAAAAAAAAAAAAAAAAAAAAAAAAACAACTCTCTAACAGTGGTAAGTGAAAGTCTTCCTGATCTATATCTTTAGTTTCTTTGAATTATCCCATTAGGATGCCTGTTTTGTGATATGTTGTCATTATGATGTGCTATGTTTCTTTGGCTGTGCTGAGTTTCTATACATGCATGTGGCTGGGTGTGCTGGTGTCTCCATGTAGACATTTACTATACCAGAGAATGCGCTTTTCCCCTTGGGACTGCCCTATTGGAAAGATGTATCTTTAAAGGTAGTTCCTGGTCAAGCTTTGCCCACCATTGGCTCTGAAATTATTTTCTTTTTTAACAATGAATATATTAGTGAATGAACTCCCTCTCCCATGCCCCCCAAGGAAATTCTAAAACACCTGCACTCTTAGTTACTTTCTCAAATAATGATTAAAACCTTCACTACAGAAAGAAAACCCTGCTTGTGAGAGTGGATGGAGGAAACCATTGATGTTTTAAATTTATATTCTTGGCTGTACCTTTGGTCACCCTCCCATTCTGATTACCATTTTCCCACAATACCCCCAGGACCAATTTGGGATTCTCCTTCAGCTAGTTAGTTATCTTGGCCTTTCTGCTCTTTCTCTGACACCTTAAAAATGCCCTAGAACCTGGAGTAATGTAGCCTCTTAAGATATGGAGGTTTGAAGGGTTAGAGAAGAAAGAGCTGACCTAGGTTGAAGTTTGAGAGCACAAGTGTCTAGGATTCTTTTCTATTCAAGTATTGAATGAATCAGACTTACAGTTCTGTTCAAAATTCCACCAGCTTCATTACTTTTTTTTTTTTCCATTAGCATCTCCCAAAATTAATGGTGGCATAGAGATACTGCATCTGATACCTGTGGGGATGACAATTTACAGGACTAGTATGGAGAAACCTAAATTTAACATCTATTAGCATTTGAGCTTCCTCAGCTTGTAGGGTTTGCTCAATTGCTTATTGATGCAGAGCCTGTAGATCAGTGTTTATTTGCATGGGAGGCTCTATCTTCTTGGTACGGAGATAGATAATCCATAGTATTAGGAGGAATAGGCTGGGATAGCATTGTAATTGTTATTATTGTTATCACTGCTGTGGCTACTACTATTGCTACTGCTATTATTGCTGTTGCAACTTGCAGTTCTAACAATTACAGTATTGCTGATGGCGCGATGGCTAATTCTGTTGCTGTCCGTCGTGCTCTGTCTGCCTCTGCTACTAGTCGCCATCCACATGTTCAGTTCTGTGATAGATGCTGTAGTAAAAGGTGTACATAGACCACATAAGACTAGCCTGAGAAACAACAGCAAGCAAGCAGTAGGCACAATAATTACTATATATTTAGTACTGCTATGTGCCAGATGCTTTACATAGTTGGCTCATTTAATTACCTTAACATCCTAGGTGATAGTTATTACTATCCTTTCTCAATGGATGAAGAAACTTAGGCTCAGAAAAGGTAAGCAACTTTCCTATGATCACACAGCTTGTGAATGGCAGAGCTGAGATTTAAACCCAGGTCTGTCTGGCTCTAAAACCTATGTTGTTTTCACTATGCTGGGCTGCAGTCTTTGATTTCAGAAAACACATTTCCTTCTATTATCTAAGGGGATTTCACAATACTCCTCAGAAATGGGCAGGGAGTGTATCATGAAAAAACTGAAGTACAGAGAAAATGTGAATGACCCTCAAAGCTAGTTAGTTACCAGAACTGAGACTCAAGGCTGCCAATTTCCAGCCCTGTGTCCTGCTTCACTATGGAGCAAAAGTTGTTTGCCTGACTCTGTCTTTATAAATCAGCCCTTTATAAATCAGACCCAGCACTGAAAATTAGGCCAGAAGGACAAGAGTTCTAGCAATTATAGAAATTGTACTTCCTTTTCTACTTGTCATGCCATGTACTTTGTGCAATCATCCTTTGATCAGCAGCATCATCCTTGTAGCACCCTTGCCCCATTAGCAGCATGGGCATTTGTGATGGTGAGGTTCATGTGTCACCTTGGCCAGGTGATGGTGCCTGGTCTAACAGTTACTGCAAGAACATTTGTAGTGGCTGGTTTATTAAATCATCAGTCAGTTGATTGCATCTGTGGCTGATTACTTCTATGATCAACTAAGGAGTATCCAATCAATTGGATTTAATACAATAAGTTGGAGACTTTTAAAGGAGAAGAGAGAAGTTTCACTTTTTTCTTTGATGAAGAAAAAACTCCTGGGGAGTTCATCAAAGACCTTCATCAGAATTGCCAGCTCACGGCCTGCCCTACTGAATTTGGACTCATGCATTCCCGCAGTTGTGTGAGACATTTTTAAAAAATCTCATATTTACAAGTATCTCCTGTTGGTTCTGTTTCCCTAGAGAACCTGGACTAATTCAATGTTGTAGTGTGGAAATAAATGCCTGATGAGAATTGGTCTGGTGGCTGAATAGTTTGGAGATTTGCATATTGTGCTGGTTTGGATGTATTATGTCCCCCAAAATGTCATGGTCTTTAATGCAATCTTGTGGGGCCTATGTATTAGTGTTGATCAGGTTGGAATCTTTGGGTTAGGCTGTTTCCATGGAGATGTGACCCACTCAACTGTGGGTAATACTTTTGATTAGAATATTTCCATGGAATTGTGGCCCCACCCATTCAGCATGGGTCTTGATTAGTTCACTGGAGCCCTATAAAAGCTCACAAACAGAAGGACCTCAGGGCAGCTGCAGCTGAGATATATTTTGAAGGCGGCTGTTAAAAGCTGATCCTAACATTTTGGAGAACACCATTTTGAAACACAACCTGGGGGCAAGCAGACGCCAGCAAACAGAGCCTTCCCAGCTAACAGAGGTTTTCTGGATGCCAATGGCTTTTCTTCAATGAATGTACCCTATTGTTGATGCCTTAACTTGGACACTTTATGGCCTTAAGACTGTAACTTTGTAACCAAATAAACATCCTTTATAAAAGCCAATCTGTTTCTGGTGTTTTGCAAAATGGCAGCATTAGCACACCAGAACACATATTGTTTATCATATTTTTTTATTGGAGAATATAATATATATGCATAAAAAGTGATAGCTTTCCAAGTGCAATTTAACAGATAGAGAGCAAACTTCCAAGAATATTATAGGTTGCAATTCCACAGTTTCAGTTATTTCTTTATTATGAAATATAATATATATACAAAAAGGTAATATCTTTCAAAGTATGATTTAACAAATAGATATGTAGGAAATTTCCAAAATTATTTTGAGTTATAGTACTGTAGTTTCGGTTATTTCCTTATTGTGAAATATAACATATACAAAAAGGTATAGCTTTCAAATTACAATTTAACTAGTAGCTATAGAATAAATTTCAAAGGATGCTATGGGTTACAGTTCCACCATTTCAGTTCTTTCCTTTTAACTATTCTAATACCCTTGCATACTGTTTTGATCAACAAGAATTTATTGAAAACTTAATACATGCCCACCAATACCAACACATTTTTCCTAGCCCACATTTGTTCCAGTTGGTGGTCTCTAAAATATGAAGAATCACTGGAAGCTTTTTAAGGCATTGCGGTCTCTCCGTGCTCTGCGCATGACTTGTTTTATATTGTGGATTTTCAGAGTGAGTGCTGCCTCTTCTTTCCACTGCTGACTGAATTCTGGGCTGTTGATGGCCAATAGAGAAGGTGAGGGCAGAAGCCTGGACAGGTGTGTTAATGAGAGATGGTCTGTGTTCTAAAAGTAAATACAAACATTTTGAGCATTATATGTTGTGTCCTAGAGTTTAAGAGTATAGGCTCTGTAGTCAGCCTGCCTGGCTCTGCCACTTACCATTGCAAGATCTTAGGCACCTCTGGTGCCTTTATTCCTTATAGGCAAAATGAGGAATAGAACCTCTCTTACAGAATTATTTAAGGATTAAATGAGTTAAATGAGTACCTGTCACATAGTCAGCTATAATAAAATAATTATTATCATTATTATTTCTATCTCATTTATTCTTCCTCCATTTCTCAAAAGATTGTTCACATTTGATTGAAGTATTTGGATGTACTGATCTTCTATCTTTTCTCTATACATGCCCCCTTAGTAATTTAAACTGAGAGTTTATTTTTAAAATATAGCTTTTACATAAAACAAAAAATGGGGGAAATATACTAATTTAGAGATTAATGAAAGAGCCCATTTCTAGGAAGCCCAAATGAGAAGGAAATATTTTGAAGGTAGCAATTCTATTAAGTTGGCATTCTAATTATGCCTTTTCCCATTGTAAATTTCTTGAGTGGTTCCTTACCACCACCTCATCCCCTGCCCAGATAGAGCCCTCTATGAGCACATTTGAGAGCCTGCCTTCTGCTTCCCTGTATAGCCTCTTCTTGCACGCTGTGCTGGTTTGAAGCTGTGTGGACCCCAGAAAAACATGTTCTTAAAACTAATCCATTCCTGTGGGTACGAACCCATTCTAAGTAGAATCTTTTGATGAGGTTACTTCAGTTAAGGTGTGACTTATTTCATTCAGAATGAGAATAAATCCTATTACTGGAATCCTTTATAAATGGAATGGTACAGATAGAGAGATATAGATAGATAGATAGATAGGTAGGTAGGTAGGTAGGTAGGTAGGTAGGTAGGTAGATAGTGCACCATGGAAGCAAGAAGCTGAAAGCCACAAAACCTCGAAGAGAAGGGAGGAAACCAACAGATGCTGCTGTGTGCTTGCCATGTGGCAGAGGAACCAAGGATTGCCGGCATCTGGTCTTTGGGGAAGAAGATGCTTTGATTTGGACATTTTCCCGGACTCTAACTGTAAGCAAATAAATTCCCATTGTTCAAGCTGAACCATTTCATGGTATTGCTTTGAGCAGTCTAGGAAACTAAAATGTACACTTTCCTCACTTTCTCTAAATAAAGTGAGCAAGGAGAGTGTGGATCAGTACTAATATGTAATCCTTAGTAGAAACACTCAAAAGCCACCATTTTAGCCACAGTAAACTCACAGACTTCATGTACATAGACTATGTAAATATAAAAGAGTTCACATAGTGCAACAAATAGCTGTTGATTATTCACATGTGAATTATTTAGTCCAGTGGTTCTCAATCCTGACTGATCATTACAATAACCTGGGGAGCTTTTAAAACCACATGTAACAGCTCAAATATTATAGTAGTTTATTACTCTTCATTTAACAGTCCAAGGCAGGTGTTTCTGGTTGCCAAGCAATTTTCTCCTACCGATGATGCAGGGCTGCCCAACCTGGAGGCACAGGTGTCCCACCTCAGTCTCTCTTCCAGGTACCATCTGGTTTGGCGGATCTTTCTTCCCTCTCTCATTGAAGTTTACCTCTTCTAAATTACATTCCTCAATAGGTAATGATCTGGCTAATTTAATTAACCAATTTGAGCTAATAATAATAGTTTACATTTCATAGTACCTTACAGTGTGTTAATATCAATGAAAATGTTAAGCACCATGTATTGATGCACTAACTAGACTGGTTGGAAGGTGATGAGGTTGAAGACCCAGCACTAACTAGCCATGGGAAATTGGGCAAGTCTCATTTTGCTGGACATTTCAATTCATACTAGAATGTGAGCTCCCCAAGGATCTAGATTGTGGTCTGTTTTGTTCACTGATATATCACAAGCTCCTAGAACAGTATCTGGTACATAGTAGATGCTTAATAAACACTTGTGAATGGATGAATAATTAGTCATCTTTACAATAACCCTCCAAGGCAGCTGTTATTATCCTTATTTCACAGAGAAAAAATGTGAAGCTCAGAGAAGTGCTTTGTCCAAGGATACACATTTAGGTGGGAGCAGAGCCTAGATATAAATTCAGGTTTCAAAGCCCACATTCTCTTCTTTTTGTCCCTTGCCTGTTCCCTTTTCTCCCTTTCTCTTCCCTTTTGCTTTCCCCTCCTTTTCTTCCCCCATCTTCCCTCTCCCTTGTTCCCTTTTCCTACCCCTTTTTCTCTTCCACCTGTTCCCTTTTCCTTTGCCCACCCCTTTTATTCTTCCTTTCTCCCTCTTTTCTTCTTTTTCCCTTCTCCCCCTTTTCCTCCCCCCTCCCTTTCTCTTCCCCTTTTATCCAACCCCACCCTCCCTCTTCTTAAAGCACTTACAAACACAGCATTTTATTTTATAAGCTACAGAAGCATGTTAGGTAAGCAGAGCAGTTGCTCCTCATTTACAGATGAGGAATCAGGGAGAGGTTAACTGACTTGCCCAATTTCCCATGGCTAGTTAGTGCTGGGTCTTCAACCTCATCACCTTCCAACCAGTCTAGTTAGTGCGTCTCCTGCAGCACACGCTGCCTTGCAGATATCAGTGGTTGCGATGGCAGATGGTGACCTCTCCTCCAAAACACTCATTAGCTTCCAACTGTGTGGAGTGAATTCTGAGGTAATTTAGGTAATGCGAGGGAGACTGGGGGGTAGGAGGGACAGGGGTTCTCTTCAGATCCCACCATCCGAGTGACAGTTACTCATGAGGCTAACTCATGCAGAGGAAGAGGACTCCAAAGCTAATTTCAAAAACTACAAGTGCATGGGAGCCTCAAACAGCATCAGAAGCAGTGCTTCACTAGGGGCTCAGAGCAGCCCCTCTATTTTAAAATCACTACTTAAAGACCCATATGTATAAATGGTGCTGGCTCATCTTCACATTTTCTCCAGTTGAACTCACCTGATATAGTATAGTAGTGGTATTCATCAGCATACCACTAACAGTTCAAGATCCAAACCACACATTAGCATCTTACTGATCCACCATAGTGGGTACTCTCTGGTTATGCCACATATCTTGGGTGGTTTAAGGTATTAATTAAGCCAAGTGCAACATGCCAATTAGAACAGGCCCCGAAGTGTTTTAATCTTAAATTAGTCAGAAAAAAAGGTAAATCTTGTTGTCCAGATGCCATACATGAGCTGGGTAAGCAATATAAATATAGATCTAGATAAAGCAACTATTTCATTATTTGATTTCGTGCCTTTTATGGTATCTCAAGGCATATGTTATGCTTTATGTTCTTGTGTGACATTTATATTTATAAATATTATGTATTTACTCTTATGTTTGTGTCTGCATAATCCTTTTCAAAAGCATTCCATGTAGCCACAATGGTTTGTATTGTGGTGAAATATTTTATAAATACACTGATGGAATATTTTCTTCAATATTAAATTAGTAAATTTAAAAGTAAAATGATGTTGCTGACTATAATAAGTGGGGAAGGAAGGTGCTATGTGCAAAACCTCATACTCACTGATGATTTTAAATATATAGGTATGTGTATGTTTATGTGTACATATATTTGCTTGATTGGTGGTTTGGGAATTTTTGATTGCATGTCTTTAGATGGCCAGGGATGAAGAATGGGTGGAAGGATTAAGTCTCTGAGATTAGCAAACTCAGTTAAAGAAGCATTTACTAGGCAATGTATTCAACAAGGGTTTGTACATATTGTACTCTGCTCTAGAAGACATGAGCCTTGTCCTAGAGATGCTCAAATTCGTTCCCATGGCACACATGCACCCTATTAATGGAATATAAGGTAGGCTGATGGAAAGGCTCAGCTAGAGGTAAAACAAAATTGTAGGTAGTAGGACATAGGATTTCAGCTCTATTGTTTGTTTCACAGCACTGTACCAACCGGAAAGACTTCTTTGCCAATGGTTGTGTAACCCTGTACTTTATATAGAGCTAATTTTCTAGAGTACATTTGTTGAACCAGATTCTTCACCAAAGCAAAAATGTCTGTATTCTGTAAACAAGCCTCTTTTATTAGAGCCATTTGTGACTTTGTTACAGTGAACTCTTAATGCATTATTTACTGAAGGAGTTTTACCTGTGAAAGTGTGATGTAATTAGTTTCTTTTCCACAGTAAAAGGAGTGACTTCATATAACCAAATTTATTTTGGGATACCCATTTTTTTAGTATGTGTTATGTTTATGCTGGGAGAATATTTGTAAATGAGGGTTGGTTATTTTATTAATGATTTTTCTCAGGTAAGGTGAGGAGTCTAGATTAAAAGACTGTGTGAACTGAAAATGCTGTTAGTTACAAGACTCAGTTATAAATAACTTGAAAATGAGAATCCTGACCATCACTCCCGCTGTCTGCTGCAAATGGGGACTCTGATGACACATAGTAGGTATTTGCTTGCTGATTTCTTTTCTCATTTTAGGTCAGATATTTTTAGTAACAAATTCTTGGTATTTTCAGCATCAGAGGAAGGGATAAAGATTTACACATATTGTATGCCTTAGTAAACTCTTATAAAATTTCAAATATTTTCTCTGGAGTGATAAGTAGAAAGCTGCTAGGAAATTTGTCTTTTTTTTTTTTTTTAAAGCAATTAAGAGGGACTTACTGAGGAATTACTTATGCTTAGAAATATGCTAAACATTATGGAGAAATCAAAAGTAGCATAGTAATATTTTAAAAGAGCTGTCTATTTGAGTAGACAAAATTAAGACCTATGCTAAAACAGGAAAGTCCTGGAAATACCAGTGCAGAGTTTAAATAGCTCTTAACCCCTGCTTCTTATGTTAGTTTTGAATATTTTCTTTCCCAGCTCCTCCTGTCCTTGACCATCATACTAAAGCCACTTAGTCCTATGGTAAATGTTTGTGTTTGGAGTTAAATCTAAGTGAAACAGCAAAGAATACTGGTCCTATAAAGTTGGGCAAGAGAAAATATTAAATTCAGAAGGATGGCAAGGAAATTTCTCAACTAGTTTCTGTGGGCAAATCACCCAAGGTCCGCTTCAGGCTCCAAATCTGTGTTCATTCAGGATCTGATCCACCCTCCCTGGGTTTGTTGAAGCTTTTCAGTCTTTGCTGATGAGAATTTTGCCTGGAAGGACAGTGTAGTGGAGCTCAGGCTGATTGCAGTGTGAGGTCACTTTCTTATAAATCTGGAAATGTCCAGGAGAAAAGACAGATAACACCTTGCATTTTCTTTGTGAGAAGGTCTTGCCAGTTCTTGCCTTGAGCCTAGCCCTTTCAGAGAGTCCTATCTATAACGCAAGGGAACCACTTGAGGGCCAGCTTTTCTTTTCCCTTCCAAGGAAATTGTAAGCTGATGGTGCCTATTCATAGATTACATAGCTTCTCAGATGGTTTTGTAGATCAGTTAAGATTCTGTTTAGAACCCAAACCATACTGGCTTAAGCATACAAAACTAGAATAAAGCTGATTTCTCACTTAAGCAGTGTCACTAAAACTTAGTATTTTTGTTTCTTAACTCAGCTCTGTTCTCCTCCTGGCTTTACTCTTAGACAGTTTCTTCACTTGTCATACCTGACATCCTTTCACATTCAAAACCAGAAGCCAACAGTGATTTCCAAGAAAATGTCTCATTAAACCTCATTCATTTTGATGGGGTCCCATGCCCAATTCTGCACTAATTCCTGAGGGCCAAGGGAATGCAATGAGATGACTGGCTTTAGACTAAATCACATGCTCCATTCCTTTGGTTGGATTCACGCCCACAGAATATAAGTTAGAATGTGGAAGGGGCAGTGTCTGAGAGGAATTAATAAACCCAAACATCAGCTAATAATAATATCTGAGTTTATATACCATTATTATGACTGCAAATTCTATTCTGAGCTCCAATGATTAATAATCTTCAGGCAACAATTTCTGTTTTGCATGGTTACCTAAAGAAAGCAGAAGGGATGCTGAACATCCCACAACATAAGAGCTACAAATATGCATTGCATTTGGTGTCCAAATATTTTGGCCTCCAAATTTCTCGTCAAATATATAAAGCATACTGACTGAAGCAGCTTTCACAGCCAACCTGGGCATATGGCTATATAGGCATGTCATTGGAGTGTTTGAATACTTGTTTTTTTGGTGAATGTTTCTAAGATTAATTTTTAGTTAGAATTGGGCACTGTGGATAGAGGATTAACTAAACTCTTTTTCCTTCTGCATGGGAATTTGACCTTTGGTTAACTCTAATTCTGTTCCCCTGGAAACTTGAAAATGGCAAAATGTCAACTCTGTTGCTAGACAGTATTGCTTATGGTAAAAAGACTCTTGTTTAGTAAAAATGACTACCCGGAGGCAGGGGAATCTCCCTAGTCTAGCCCTGACTCTGCTCTCCAGGAGGAGCTGTTTGTCTATTCTGCATCCCCCCACCATGGCCCTGGTTCTGGTGGCCTTTGGGACACCCTTCCTCCCCGCACCGATCCCTTATCTTCCTTGGCCATATCTTAAAGTGGATGGTAAGGGGTAAGCCCTGTTTGGTAGCTGGATTGAGATAACTATAAATCCTAAGAGGAAGCCATGGTTTTGGACTTCCCTGGGTGCAGTGACTCTTGTAACTAGGCATATCTCTTATGGAGCCCCTTGAAGCTATGCCATAAAATTGTTACAAAGATATTGGCTCCTGTGAGGAAGGAGGCTTTTGAGGCTGGCACTCCTATACATGTTGTGATTATCTCACTGTTCCTGAGCTGTTCCCTGGGGTTAGACAGAACAGCTCCTGGAGACTGTGTGGCCTGCCTCATGGCCTGCTGCAGGACTCCTGCAGAAGAGGAATACGTGACGCTGTCCTGCTGGCAGACTTTCTGAGTAGAATGGTGCCAAATGTGGCCTATGATGATCTTTGCCTCTGACTGTTTAGTTGAGCTTAGAAAGACCCACTGGTGGGTACTGCAGACACATGCACAAAAGGTAGCCTGAAACAAGGATCAGATGCCTGATCTCATGATGTGGATAACTGTACATTGCAACTGTTTCCTTTGCTTCCTGGACACAAAACTAGACTCCATTTTCCAGCCTCTCTTTCAGTAGGTGTGGCCATGTGACTGAGTTCTGCCCAGTGGAATGTGGGTGGAGGTGAAGAAGAAAACTGCTGGGCTGAAAACCTGTCCTGTGCAAGCTCCCATCTTCTTTCCCTATTTGCTCTATGAATACGGAGGACTCTAAGGCTATAGAGGAGGGTGAAACTCCAAGATAGAGTCCCTGAATGACCATGTAGAAGGTCACCTGTCAATCAGGAACATCCATTTAGTTTTCAAGTGAACAAAAAATATGCAAGTATTGTATTTAGCCATGACAAAATTTGGAGACTTAACTGTGAAATTAAGTAGTACTTCCCCAACTCCATCCCTTTCTGAATCTGAATGCTTATGGTTCTTCAACTAATACACACATTTCTCAGATCTCTAATGTTTCATATTGTACACTAAGGAATGCAGACCCATTGCATTTAAAAGGAATGGCTTTAAGATTTTTTAAAGCCCCTAAAATACAAACACAAGCTTTTTGTTTACATCACAAGCTGATGATTTGGAAACAATACTCATTTGCTTTTGAACTCATAAGAATGGAAATTTAGGACATAACCCCTAATTGTAAGTAGGGAAAAGTGGCCAGAAGGAAACATTGTGTAAATGTTGCTCTGTGTGTAATAATACCACCAGTATATTATAGCAGGAAAAAGTTGGAGGCAGAATGAGTTGTACTAGATATGATAGAAGTTTCACTTTATCCCCCTCTGTATCCTCCAGGCTGAATCAGGGGCTAAGACGAGTTTTAGTCCATTTGTTGTCTGCAGTTGTGTTTCCCATGCTGTGGATAACCAATGGAATGTTAGTCCATGAAAAATGTGTTCTATGGTTAAATAAATTAGGGAAATATAGCATATTATACCCCTTCCCCAGAAGAGTCTTAATGCATATAAGCAGATTAAAGGCTCTGAGGTGGTCTCAATAAAGGAATCTGTTTTTAGCATTATCAGTAGGCCAACTGCTATAATAAACTACCCCCAAATCTCAGTGGCTTAATAGAGTAAAAATTTATTTCTCACTCATGTTGCAATTTAATGTGGATCAGTGCGTATGTGGGAGAGGATGCCTTCCACAGTGTGGGCTGTTCTTTTCCAGGGTTTCAGAGTTCTCTACTGGATTCTCTGCATCCAGCTAGCAGGGGAAGGAAGATAGAATGTGGAAAAGGCACACTCACTCTTAACCACCTTTGTCTAAAGGTGATACTTTCTAGTTTCATTCACATTCCATTGGTGAGAAGTGGTACCAAAGCCCACCTGGAAGTAAGGGCACTGGGAGATGCCCAGGAAGAAAGGGAGAATATGGATATTAGTGGACTGTCCCAATAGCTGCCCCAGAACCCCAAACATCTCTTTGCTCCTTTTTTCACCCACAGTGAACATACTCATATCCCAAGGGAGCTACCCCAAGTCCCATCTAGACTCTACATTCAGCTCAGAGTCCAGAATTTCTGAATGATGCATAGTCTTCTTTATCAGTTCTGGATGTGAGGCTCCCCATAGACAAATTACCTGTATGCAGTGGTGAAGCAGAATAGGATAACCATACCCATTCATAGCAATTCCAACATCCTTCTGACTACTTTAGTGTGACACTCCCTGCCTCAGTTCTCTGATCTGACCTTGATACTGCTCTCCAGGAGAAACTCATTTGTTCACTCTTCTCCTTGGCCCTTATTCTGTCCTCTGGGGAGATCCCCTGTCTACCTTCTGTGGCCTCATCTAAAGTGGATTTTGAGAGGTAGGTCCTCCTTGGTAGCTGTGCAGACTTTGCAGTTCGTTTCCTAACTGTCTTACTCCAAAGTCCAGAGTCTGGCTGGTCCCACAGCTAAGAGCTAAAGAGCCTCCACTGATGAGATGAGTGGGCTATTAATGACAACCACGACTACAATATTAACAAGATTTAGTATTTCTATGATACCTCTGGTTTCCAAAATGCTTTTATGTGTGTTATATTACTATAAGCAATCCTCAATACAACCCCCACAAAGCAGGGATGTGAGGGCAGTGAGAAAGACCACTGGGAAGTCCAGGTGAATCACCATAGACCCATTCACAAGGTAAGAACACCCTTCATGGTTTGATCCTGCTATTTATGAGTCCCCTTTTACAGCCAACTGGGACATTTTATGGGCCAGGTATTTAGTCAGTTCAGGTTGTTGAAAGTCTGACCTAGCCTCAGATTCGATAAACCGGCTATTCCTCTTTACCAAACAAATGACTTCCTCTGACAAAAGGGACTGATAAGATTCTTTTCATTCTGAGAAGCTGGATTCACGACCAGAACTCCTGATCTCATCCTGGTCTCTCTTCTTATGGGACTTTGGCTCCAAAAAGTCTTGATAATATTATTCTAGACCTGTGACTTTCATTTCTCCAGAGGCTGAAGGATTCTTCAGAGGTGGCTTTAGGGGTGGGGGTAGATGAGGTGGGGGGGTTGAGGTAGTTGAGAAGGGCCCATCAATCTTGGCTCTGGGCTTCTTATCCCCCTCCCAAACCAAGGCACCCCTGCTTTGGTCTGTATCATTAGAAGGAAGGGTTCCACTGCTAACAGAAAACTTGGAAACCATGTTTATTAGCTAAATCCATCATCACTACAGATGAGAAACTTAATGCCCAGAGAGGTTAATAGATTGGTCCAAAGTCACACAGATGCTCACTGGAGGAGCTGGCATTAACACCTGGGCTTCCTGAATCTCTTTGTTCTGGAAAGGCTTTCTGTTACCTCCCTCACGTGGCATGTGCTCTAGGATAAAGGCTGGGAGTCAGGCTCTGCTCCTGCTGCTGAGAGCAGGAGTGACCTGGGCAGGCAGCTTCCCCTCCTGCTCTTGGTCTCCCTCACTGGGTGACACAAGAACAATCTTGGCTTTGCATCCAGGGCAGGGCTGCTCTGCGCTCGGCTGATTGTGCACCATGCTAGGAACTTGGCACCTCTCAGGCATTTTATCAGCCCCTACTTTCAGAGACACTGCCTGAATTCTTTCTGCTACTCCCTCCTTCCTCCTCTACCCAACAGTGCTGTTTAAAATCTCAAGTAGGAAGGGACAGCATTATCGCTGTCGTCATATTTTGGGCTTTTTGAATGTTCTTCCCCACAGTTGTGAAGACAGAGTGGCTGTAGGTCAGCTTGATTCCATCCATCTCTATCCATGGCCTGAGAGTATTAAATATGTAGGAGATGGGCTGCTCTGCCCGTGTCTCCCTCCTCCCAGTTGTCACCACATAATGTTTGTTTCTGCTAGGGACTAGAAAGAAGCGACTGCTTTAGATTGGCGTTCCTTGTACAAATGGAGAAGTATCTCACTGTGAGTTGTTTAAAGGTGGCTTTTCACACAGTTCCAGCTTTTGTTGGGGGAGGGGCGTGCGTAATTTCCTCAGTACACGGTCTTATTGCCCTGAAGAGAGGAAAAGTGACTCCCAATGTTTGGAAGCCAGTGACTCAGGACGTTTCTAGCAGGTCTGCCACTTTTCCCAACTACTATGTTTGACTCCAGAAAAGACTCTCTTGCTTTCTGGTCCACATTTTGGCCATGAAAAGGAGGGGTTCTCTGCAGTCTAGGGGCAGGGGCCCTAGAAGTTGAGGGTGGTGTGGTGTGCCCCCTAGATTCTAAACCTCTATACATTTGCCTATCCGATGGTCAGGGGTGTTTTGGGGCTACCCTGATGAGAAGGATCTGTGGGTTGGGCTCTCTTAGGGGAAAAGATCAGAGGTCTTCATTGGCCGGGGGCTGGCCCATGCTTGGAGAATTAAAGCCTATTTACTTTAGAAGTAGAGTCACTTGCTCAGCTGTTTATATTCCATTTTTAATGATTTTTCTGCTCCCTGCCTTTTTCTTTTGGTCTTTGACAGAGGAACAAACAACTCTTCTTAATAACTTTAAAAAAAGTATCATAATGCTGTCTAGAGAGGAAAAATGATCAAATTGCCTAATGGGGAAACATTGTGCATTTGAGTTTTTATTTGCTTAGTACTAAATCTATATTCCCTTCCCACTTTTTTTTTTTTATTGTAACAACAAAGTAGCAGATAAATTTTACTTTTCCAAAGTACCTTCACAAAATCCCTTTTAAACCTATGGATTTTAGTCCAATGAGAAATTCTCTTCCTTTGGTCTACATTTTGCATATCATCTGTTTCTTACAAGGCTTCCGTATTGTCTCAGGCTCCACTGGAAGTGCAGCAAGGATTCCTAGCACATCCCAGTTGCCATAGCAACAGCAGTCTTTCCCATAATGAGCTGCATCATCTGAACTGATGTCACAGCATCATGCAGCAGGTCAAACAAGGCATCTCCTAGTATTGCATCCTACAGATGTGCCGTAAACATCAAAAGAGGACAGTGGGAGCAGGAGATGGTGAGTGTTAAATGTCTGGGCCTTAACTGCATGGCTGTTTTGTTGGTTAGTTGTTGTCTGCTAAGGTGGAGATGGGGGGATGTTGTCTGCTTAAAATGGACTGGCGAAAGAAGGGTTGTTATACCTAAATCTGTTTTTCAGGCTGCTGGGTTGAGACAAAGGCCTGTAAGAGTCACATAGGAATCAAAATACATAAAATTATTCTTGCTCCACCTCTGCCTGTTATTTTTAGTCTTCTCATTGAATTGTTCAGAAGCATAAGATAATTTTCTACTGCAAAACCCTAAATAGGATCTAAAATAAGTAGTTCTCAGTATTTAAGCTTTGTAAATACTGGATACTACTTTCTTTATGAGACAGAGCTAATTGGTACCCTATTTGCTCTTATGATTTATGAAATATTTAGTGATTTGCAGTGTGAAATTCAGTATTTACCTCCGCTGGGTTTCAGCTTCTTCATGGCAAATAGTGAATGCTGAATAAGCATTTGACATAACCCTGATATGAAAGAGGGATCTCTTGCATGTTCAAGACAGAATTTATTAAGAACATAAAGACCAAAACTGAATGAAATTACTTGAGCCTACTGATTTATGTGGTAGTTCTTTGACCCATGTCCTTCATAATTAGTTGAAAGACTGCCACAGTATTTTTCCATCTCTAGCTAGTCTCTAAAATATCTGGAGTTGTTTGCAGGCTGACTTGTAACTGAGAAAGAAACAAGTCTCCTTTCTGCGGCAATTGCAATGAAGATATAACCCTGGGGAGAGCCTCTGTAAGCGACAGAGGTGTTGCCATCTCTTGTTTAACTTTAAACAAAACCTCAGATGATGAATAATATCAGGGTCCTCAGTGACTGTGGGAAATACATATCCCTGGACATAATCTCAACTCAATGCTGAAACTCCAGATAAACATGTATGGTTTTCATTTCCGTTCCTAGCTCTGTTTGTAGGCATCTTCTTCTTTTTTTTTTCTTTTACTTTTTCTAAAACTGTGGTCTGGCAGTATCAGATAAGGCTCATTGTGTTGCCTTTTGTTTTGGGAAATGGAAATAGATTTCCCTGGTGCAGCTGGCTGCTACTAAAGGGAGAGAAAGGAGACGGCACATGTCCATCCAATTGATCAATATGACCACTTGGGATCAGGGAGTGGTCTTTTGGCTCAGTGTGCTGAGTTGTTAGTTTTTATTTGAAAAGTCTTACAGGAAAGAATGGCAACCCCCGAGTTCTTCTTTTAGGCTGTTTATTAATCCTGAAAGAGATATATCATAGGAAGTAGGAAAAGCAATACCTCTAATCAGCTTGCAGTGATTTTTTTTTTTTTTTTTTTTTTTTTGAAAAGAGACGAGCATATTGGTCCCATTAGACACTAGCTGGAATGAAAGACCTTGGATTTTAATTACTTTGTTTATACTACATCATACACATGCTACTCATGTGGCTGACATGCAACTGTATGTAATGGGAGAGGTCAGCTAATCCTTGCTTTATCTAAGCACTTAAGGGGCATGAATTGTTCATCGCCTGCTTTTTTATGTCGTATATTGTGAACAGAAAGCTCTGCTGGGACTGCTGGGTGTGAACACAGCTAAGTCAGAAGCTGTAAGGTGATGGGAGGTGTTCTAGATAGTGATGGGGGAAGGGAAAGTCTAGAAGGGTTTATGAGTCTGTAGAAAATCACTCAGTGCCATTAGAATTTTTTTTTTTAAGTATCACTTCCAAGGAAAAGCAACTGAGACAGACTTATTGGGTAACATAAATTGCTAGGAGTAAAAATAACCAAAGGCAGCATTTTAATGAGATTTCTATTAGCTTAATTTTGGTGTCTTTTGTCTAACAGTGCTCTGAGCTGCTTCATCATGGGTGATTTGTACAATTACTGGAAGTCGCGGAAACCAGATTCCTTAAGGGCAGTGTTAGAAAAAGTGGAGTCATGCTTTGAGGGTGGAGAAGGATGCTGGTGGGCATGGGCTGATACAGTTATCTGGTGGAACATCCTCCCTGTGCACACAAGCCTGTGAATTTTTCCTCCTCCAAATGTTCAAAATGCAGTTACAGTTCCCCAACTTATGCTTTTGTGCTCTTTTTTGCTCGGGGAGAACAAAGCCCTGGTAATGGGAGCTGCCATCCTGGTGCTCATTTTCTTAGCAGAGGGCCACAGCCTGTGCCGCTCTCTGATTAGCTGCGTGTCTTAATTACTGGCTAAGGCTATTTCGGTTGCCTGCGTTTTAATATATCCCCAGGGGGTGGGTGGTGGGTGTGTCTGTGTGGATGGGGAAGGGAAAGAGATTGCTCTATGGCTGCATTTCTTGATGTTGCACTGAAACTTTCTAGAATTTAAAGAATTTTGTTTCACAGCGATAACTGAAGGATCAAGATGGTATTTAATATGGGGCCAAGTTTAGATCATGGAAGACTCACGAGAAGCTAACTTCCTCCTTGCTTTTGGTTATGGCTTTCATTTCTGAATTACAAAGTTACAAAGAATTTAGTTCTTTGAGGATAACTAGGCCATGGTGAGGATGATAATTATCATAATAACCGTCACAGTTTTCGTTTATTCAGTACTTATTGTGTATCTGGGCATTAAACTAAGCTTTGTGTAGGTCCTATCTAACCCTCATAAAGCTATTATGTGGTAGACAGTAAAAAATCTCGTTTTATGAGATTGGGTGTTACATTTTGCAGAAATTAAGTCTTAGCAAAGTTTGGTCTAAAGTTATATGTTACGTATGTTAATTAATGATTGGGCCAGGATTTCAAACCATTGCTATCTGACTGGGAAGACCATGTGCTTCTCTACAGTTGTAAGAGAACTATGAAATTTTAATATGTATACCATACAGACCAGTCATCTTCATTCTGTCATTCATCCCACCCCTCCTCATTCTAATTTGAAAATCAAATTTCACATATAGAACAAAATCTTATTTACAGCACTAAGATCAATTTTATGTCAGGAATGCACATGAATTGTGGTCAGGTGTGACTATTTACTCTGATCCTAGGGATTTAAGTGTTGCAGAATTGATGCTTAGACCTTTCACCACTACCCTTGCTTGACATATCTCTCTATCAGGGTCTGTATATGGAAAATGCTGCATGACTGAGCATGGACATGAAGGATTTGCACTAAAAATAGGTCTTACCTGGATTAGTAATGATTCAAGTCTGTTGTACCTTTCTCATCAGCTACATCTGTACTGCTTTCTTAACTTTAAGACACTTGCATTTCCTGGCAACACCAGGCAAGGGATAGAAGAGGAAACTGCTCTCACAGTCTGGAACATGCACTCTGAGTCCATCTCTGGGGTCAAGAAGTTAAAAAAAGTGTTTACTCTGCTGAGTGTATCAGTGGCTGAACCCAAATGCTGCCTGTCTCTGAAAAAGTACAAGAATGATGGTCTTGTTCAACATCCTAGAAGCCTCATGTTTTAAGGAGAACTGATACAGTCATCTCTGCATCATTTTCTCACCCACAACTATCCATGCCCAGCATCATTGTTGGGATCTAAGGGCCATTCTTTGACTGTGGACTAATGCATGCACTGATAGCACACTGATATTGATTCAGGTACAGTGAATGCTTAGAAATATTATTCCACAGGGCTCATTAGCTTTTTCTGGGTTCTGGGAAGGAGTTAACCTTTGTCTCAGCCTACTCCAAGGATGCCCAAGCTCATGCCTGCTTGAGGTCCAGGAATGAGAGGTCTGATGGGAAAGCAATAGAGTTGCTATGTAGGAGTGACTGAGGGAATTAGGTTCTAGTTAGGGAATAAAAAAACCAATGGGAATTTAGGGAACTTGATGGTTCTTGATTTCCTTCTATTTCCAATCCTAGAATCAGTGAATGCTAATTTATTTTGATCCTGTGGATTCATCTGATTCAATTCAACGAATTTTTTTTGAGCACCAACTACTAGGTGTTGTTGGAGGACATAGCAGAGAATAAGTCAGGTACAAATCCCTTCCCCCACTACATTCTAGAAAAGGGAACAAAAAAATAAGCAAATAAATTTTTAATGGAATAATGTACTCCCTTTGATACTGTAATACTATTTCTATTTTTATTTATCTCTATTCCATTAACTATTATCGATTAATAGTATAACTCTACATATATGTAGGTGCATATGCATATATATTCTATATGCGGAAGTAAATCCAGTGCATTTTGTAATAGCTTTTTTTTTTTTTTTTTTTTTCTGTTTTGGGTTTGGATTAGAATTTTGTTGGGTGTGGACAAGGCCAATATGGCAATTAGGCTAAAAAGCCTAATTATAATCAGTCAAAAAGTATGTCTATATCAATTGACACAAACTTGACATATGCAAATATGATACATATGACAGATTAATTAATGAGAGATTTTTCTTCATTTTTGTAAAAGATATTTCTCACCCTTAAAAAAATGTTTCTCCAGAGATCTGTCTAAATTGGGCATCCCAGCTTCCCACCTGGTGGAAGCCTGCATGCAGCGGGGTGGGTGCCAGTGCCCTCCAGCCATGAGCAGCCTTGCCCGTTCACCCCAGCAGGCCTTACAAACATTATCACCTCGAAAGGGAAGCATTTCTCTAAACAATCATATTAACTAATGTATTTTAAAAAATAGGATTTTATTTTCATGAGATTTTCCAGGTGCATGTATGAGGTGTGTCTGACTTGTAACAATCACAGATTGACTCAGGAAGTGTCTTTGATGGCAGTTGCACATGCCAACTCTGAAGATGGGCCATGAGTGGGAAGGCTTTAAAGAGGAGTGTCATTTTTTAAAGAACTTTGACCATAGCAACAGACTTTTAGTTATTTTGAATTAATAAGGCAGAGGATTCCTTCTTCACAAGTACGTACCTGTTTTCCCCCAGTTGGTTTCAAGACCCCATATCCTTTGTAAACCACCAGCCATGTTTTCCTTTGTTTTTTTTTTTTTAGTACAGGGCATGTCCCCAATCCTTCAGCCATCTTGCAACTGTGTACTTTGAGTCACAAGGGGAACTGGGGAGAGAGCGTGGAACCTCTAGAACAGGAACTCAGACTGGCCAATTCATGAGCTGAACCTGGGCATGTGGCAGGTAGTTTGTGTGGTTCCAGAATGGGCTTCCTGGGTGTGCACCCCGTGCAGTTGGTTTAATGCTTTGCTATCCCTGTCTTGAAATTGTTAATAATTTTTGAACAAGGGTCCCTGCATTTTCATTTTACACTGGGCTCTGCAAATTATGTAGCCAGTCCTGTATGGCCCTTTTGGTATAAAAAGAAAATTGGTATAGAAATCTGGATTTCAAGCTTCTCTTGAAGAATCAGAAGATATGGTTCACTTGGGCAAGAGTTGACTGCCTTAGATGGAGCAATATCCTCCAATACAATAAGGTGTCTCTCTAACTCCCAACCAATTACTCCCACTGGTACTGCCTGAGCTCCGTGGGTATTTGAGTTTGAGATCCTTGCTCTGGAACAATTATAAACAGAAATTATGGATCTAAAAAGAAATAAAAAATCTTTGTCATCAAACAACCCAGAGAAAAGACCTGGTGCCTGGTAATTCAGCACGGTGCATGGTAATTCAGTGGCATTTCTTTTATTGGTGATGGGGGACATATTACATTATACCTGAAGATATTTGGGAGGTCAGGCTTATTTGTCACCGCCATTGCTTTCAGAGGAGAAATCAGATTGTCTTTGCAAAGCAAGCTAATTAACCATCCTGTCAGTTCATTGTTTATATTAATTCTCTGGCCCTTTGTTTACTGCTTAGTTACTTTTATCACCTTATTTGTTCAGTTCTCATTTAAATTACATAACATTTTTACTCTGGCTGGGTATTTTTTTTTTTTTTTCAATCACTGTCCTTTTTTTAAAACTTTCTCTCAGTGGCTGATCACCTGTAATTCGAGGTTATATTACTACAGGAAGAGTTCACATTTTTTTTTTTTTTTAATTAACAAGGAATTACAGTCAATATTTATAATGAACCCTTCAGCAGTGAGGCAGTTCCAGCCATGCTAATGTTCAGAAATTCAGATCCACCATTACTGTTTATAATAATGAGATGCTGGTGACCGAATCCTGGACCTTAGGAGAGGTGAAGCATTTCCCACCCATCTTGTCACTGAGAGAAGTGGCTGTGTTAATCTTTGAGTTGAGACACAGATCTGAAGATATGCTGAGAGCTGTTAGAAAGTTAATATGAATAAGGGCATTTGCTGCACAGGAAAGGATGATTATTTTGTGTGTGTGTGTGTGGTGTGTAGCTTATGTGAGTAAATAGGAACCTCAGGTTTCTGTAAATTCATAAAAGCCTCTTGTCACCTCTTGGAGATCTAAGGGTAGAGTCTTCTCCATGGATCAAGCTCCAAGGACTGGTAGTCTTACTCCATATAATACTGATGTCCTACCACATCCATCATTGTACAAGCCATAAAATCAGCTGTTTCACATAATTTCATCAGTAGTCAACAATCTACTAATGTCCAAAATGTCTGCTATATGCAAGATCACTTGCTAAAGGTACAGACACTTTACAAATTAGGAAGACCATAGGCACATACATGTATGTTACTTGGAGAGCTTGTCACAGATTTAACACCATGTTGCTTAGACTCTGCTAATGAAGGTTTCTGATCAGTTCTTTTCTTGTTCTGGACATACCCTGAGATGAAGCTCCAGGCTAAATCATCATATCTGGAGCTGCTCTCTAATCATCTGGTCTCTTCATCTCATGCCTTGATTTAAATGTTTTTCTTAAATAACTCATTGTCTTTGCTGGCCCACTCAAAACCATTTTTTTCTTGTCCCCCCTCAGCTTTCTCAATCCTTAGTGCTTGCAGTTAGTTTCCTCCCCACCAGTTCTCCTAGCACCAGTCACCTTCTGGGGGCAGCTCTAAACCCACCACTCAAGGTCAATAAACTCCCCTTCCCCCACCAGCCCTCCAGGTCCTCATCTCTGTTTCACTTTTATTCCCATTACATTAGCATAAAGACAGCCCACCTGAAACTCAGTGACACTGCAGTTCCTTTGATAAGTACCTTGTGAAGTAATCTGCTTACATTTAGCTTATATTAGTTATTTCAAATACTGCACTGTATTTAACCTGTTTTTTGTTTGCATGTGAATTAAAAAGAAATGACCATTAAAAATTCGTATTAGTTGCTCTTACAGGCAGCCTATGTGGGGGCATCAAGTAGAAATAACTGAAACAGCAGGGTCTTGTGTGGTAGAAGACTTTATACAAAATGAAGACTTTATTCAAAGTGAAAACACTATTTCCTTTAGTGTTATTGTTGTATTGCATTTTCAATTAAAAATAAAGAAAAACTGGGGGGAAGTGAGAAGGTGGGCAGTGCAACATGTAGCCAAATATGTACTAATTTCTTCAGACTAGTCTAGGAGTGGCATGCAGCTTCCAGAACAGTGCTTCAGAAGGGCAGCTGCTCCAAGACCAAGTACACTTATGAAAACAAAGGTAAAAATTAAGACAACCACAAAAACAAGCCCGATTGCTCTGAAAATTAGCAAAGAATCAAACTGGTGAACTAAGATATTATGATTTTCACTAATTTAGTAACAAGTCATTGATAACATGATTTTTAACATTTGAATTTTGACTACTTGAACTGAAAAAGAATAGGCTGAGTGGCAGAAGACCAAGAAAGATGTAACACAACTAACTTAAAAAGAGACATATTTCACCCTGTTACTTTTTACTTAGAATGTTTTACCTTTTGTTCTTTGTTCTGATGAGTAATATTTGGTTGATTTGTTGTGAAAGGTGAATTAAACCCATATAATTTGTTGTGAATTTCTTTTTAAGAAAATAGTAAAAATGATGGTCCCTGGAAAGATGTATTTCTCTGGTTCTTAGATGTTAGACCTTAACATAATCCTTATCTAAATAACGTATATGCTCAGATACCCAAACAAGATGTAGTAGTTCATTGAATGCTGTCAACCAGTTTGGGGAGAAAACACAACTCTCCCTTCAAAGATACTTTAGACCTCACATGGTAATGGAAATGTCACATTATCAAACTTAACATGATTTTTCTTTTTTTCTTTTTATAAGAGTTTGCAACAAATGAAAGGTTTCCATTTGGGATTTTGGAATCCTAAAATCCAATAGTTTACCCACATATATGAACTGATATTCTCTGGGCAGATTAATGGTGGGGAAAGTGGACAGGGGTTGGTGGCATCTTGCAAGCTATGGCCATGTTTTCCTTCTCAACTCACTTCATCTCCTGACACCCTCTGCTCGAGCACTAAATGAGGACAGAGCCTGGCAGAGTGGATTTTGGAGAGGGGTGAGTTCACCTTTGAATCTTAGCTCTGCCTCAAATTTATCAGCCTTGTAATCTTTTAAGTTTCTCAGAGTTTTATTTTTCCCGTATTAAAATGTGGGAGAATATCCATTTTACAGTGGGAAATGAAGTATTTTATGTAAAGTTATTGGCAGAAGTGGGATTTTGATAAAAGAAAGTTGTTATTATTTCATTTACTCAGAAGTAATGAGATAAGATTATTATTCCCCACCAGACCCCTGAGAAGAAGATGTAATTTCTCATCAATCCCAATCCTGACACCAAGGAAATTCTTTTCAGAGCTTTCCTTAATGGAAAGAAAAAGCCTTTAATATATTTTAAATGTTTATACTGAGCCAGGCACATGCATTGTCTCTTTAACTTCTTTTCCCCCCTCTGTTTTTCTCTATAGCACTTATCACCCCCTGCAAACTACACATTTTACCTGTTTATTGCTTGCTTGTGTTCCCCTGGTATAATGTAAGTTCCACAAGGGCAGAGATTTTTGTCTAGTGCCTGGTTTATGGTAGGTGCTCAGCAAACATTTACTGCTAGAATGAATGAGTCCACAGAACCCTATGAGGGAGGCAACATGATGATATTCTGTATGTAGAAATTTATTCTGAGGTTTATTTTCTCTCTTTTGCTGTGAACTTTTTCAAGGTATCAAACACCCTTAGTTATTCCTGCTATTCCAGAAGCCCTGTGGCTGATGGGTAGGGCATTATGTACCATCCTATTGCTGACAGGGTGGCACAGGATTGAAACACGGACACAAAGTTAAGAATTAAGGGAGCAGGGGGTCCACTGCATCTCGTGCTAAGTAGGACGCCAATGCATCCTTGCTCCAGCTAATTATTTCAGAAGATCAGGTGTATATGCTAAAGGTCCTCAGGCTTGGGAGAGCCCACCAGATACCTATGTTTACATCAGGTATATACAATCTAGGTTTACATCAGGTGTATACAATCTAGGTTTAAGACAGTGGTAGTCACAAGACACACATCTTTACAGGGCGGGCCTGCATGGCATCTATGCAGGCCTGCGGCTCAGTGTTCTAAGCCACCACCCCAGATATGCCTCAGGCAACATGGAAGACTTAGTTTCCCACACCATCCAATTATTTTAAGTTCCTCCATTGAAAGCAGGGATATTGCCAGGGCAGCTCTAATGTGCTCCTCCTCTCTACAGGGTTTCTACAAGGGAGTCCCAGTTTCATAGGTCATTTTGAAAGACACATTGATTCTTCTGTTGGTGGTTGTCTCTTTTTTCCTATCTCTTCAGTGAATTTGAGTCTCCTTAAGGACCAGCATTATTTATTCTCCTTTAAACCTCAGCTGTAAGTCTCAGGTTGATGGATGATTGGATTTTGAAAGAAGCTTTGATGACTCTGTAGATCTAGAGTATTGCTACTAAAAAATACTCTAATAAGGAATAGAGCAGAGCACAGCAGCACAGTGATAAAATTGTTTGGCTAAAAGTACATATAATCTCATAAATGAGAAAAATATTAAGATAGCTGATTTCTGCTCTTTATTCTGAATTCGAGACAAACGCATCTTTTAGCAGTGGATGTCTGTAGCCAAATTCTGTACCAGACATATTCTAAATGTCATGCTTTTGAACTGAGTATTTATTTTTCAGGGAGCAGGTGTGAGATTTTTTTCTTGTAATTCAAACCATTTTGACAGCATCCTATTTTTAGAATGCCTTCCTTCTTAAAAAGGCAAAACAAAATCCAAAAGCAATTAGAAAATCATCCTGGAAGAAGGCAGTGTTCTGGTTATACCATAACAACAACAAGCTGAATAAGAAAATTTAATGTTGTTGAATTTCTTAACTCAGGTTTTATTTTATTGCCATGAAATGTATTTAATTTACTTACTTTCTGTGACCTCATTTTACTATAAGATAAAAATTATAACTCATGAAATTTTTCTTAAATCTGCAAATAGGCTAAGTATATTATTGTGTTCAAATAGCATGTTATTCTGATTTATTTTGAAGAGCCCTGGACTGAGAGTAAGGAATCCAAGTTTTAGTATCTGCTAACATAATCTTCCTGAACCTCTGTTTTCATTTTCAATAAAACAAACGGGTTAAGTTTAAACGATTTTTGTTTCTTTTCAGTTCTAATATTTTATGCCTCACTGACAGAATACTCCTTATCTTTCAATGGTTCAATCTTGTGATTTTTCCAAAAGCTGTTCCACTAAATATTTTAAATTTGCTTAGTACTCTTCATGTAAGTGAAAATATGTTTTAGTTTATACCCCATTTGAATTTCACATGTGTGTGTTTCATTAGCTTGTGTCTCACAGTACTCTCCGTGGTCAAACCTATAGTAAACACATAAGGTTTCATTATTGTCTTTCACAATAAATTTTTAACAATTCCCTTATCTAGAAAACTCTTGTAATTTTCTTTCTCTTTTTAGCCGTATTTATATATATCAGCTGTTAAAGAGCTGGGTGAAATACTTGGTTTTCCTATTCCCTTCCTTTGACTGTGGAATCCCTTTAGGAATTTTCTCTGCTGCTCCAGAGGGTCATTTAAACTATGAGTATGCGTATTTTTATTAGGTCAAACCTTATGTCTATTCCCATTTTTATAGGTCACAATGGTCAAATATTGGCAGTTCCATGTGGTTCAAACCAGTGATTTGTTAATTATCATAACAGTGTTTGTCTACACTGTTTTTTGTTTTTTTTAACTCAGTAATGAAAGCCAGTCCTTAAATGAACTAGTGAAGTAGTAAAAAGAGCACTCAGGGGTCTTCATGAAAGCTAGATCTGACTGAATTCTGCTCTTCTGCTACCAACAACATGGTCTTGGGCACGTTACGTAAGTCAGAGGAGATTCAGTGGCCTCATTTGTAAAGCGGAGATGAGAATGCCTGCCTCACAGGATGCCAGAGCAATGCTTGTGGCTTCCGGCATGGTGCCCGGCTCAGGCTTATCACTCAGTAAGTGGTCATCGTATTGTTACTAGTAACCATCGTAGTACTCCTCAATGATAAATATCTCTTTGTTTATTAAAACAAATGAGGGGGGACCTAAACAGATTAGAAGAGAAATAGTTACAGGAAGTGGCAGGTTCCTGGGAAGAAGAGTCCTCATTGGCAGCATGGCTTGGTGTCCTATTTTCTAGAGCAGGGTACATGTTTGACAAGGTTTCTAAGGAACAGTTTAGGGGCAAGTAGAAAGATTTTCTTCTGGAGCAATAAGTCCATAATTCATCTGCAAATTTATTTTGATTCTTTTTGTTAATTTTATTTTTTTAAAGAAACAATAACAGACTTCTATTAAGAAAACTTCAGATTATTGGTTTGCATGTATTTATAATAAATAGATTTTAATTTTTGTTCTGTAAAATTCTTTGAGCTAAAAAATATCATAGAGGTTAAATGTTAAAAAGTGTTATATGTTTAATGCATACTAGGTAAACAAGTCTAATGTTTTATTTAATCTAAAATGACCACTGTGAGGGAATGTCCCAAACCCAAAAGGACAACCCTTGACTTCCCCTCTTTCTCTGGATGATCTCATGCTTGTCAGTGGCTTCTCTAGTAGCTATGTTCTGATTACTCATAAATTCATATTTCTAGCCTCTGGTTACTTTTCCCCTGAGATTTCTGCTGCTTTATATATGTCTGCTCCTGAATTTTCCACAGGCACTTTTACTCTACACACCTAAAATGATCTCATCCTCTTCCACATTCCAAACCTATTTCTCTTCCTGAACTTCCTGTCTTACCCAAAGCATCATCTTCAATCCTGTCACTCAGGGTGGAGACTGAGAGTCATCCTCAGCCCTCTCTTCCATCTCTCCCCTCACTCAAGTCCTGCTGAGCTTCTCACACTCTGGGATTTGATGAAAACAAGCTTAGGGTCCATCACTATATAGATTTCGGTCATGTTTCCTTTGTCTAAACCATAGACCTAGTATCATTAGATGTTCTCTTATGGGAGGGCCTCCCATCCCTGTGATCTTTCTAGCTGTGCTCTGAACCTTTTCCAGCTCTGTTAAAGCCTGGGTCCAGGACAACCTCAGGTGTCCAGCATGCTGGTATGCCTTGAAGAGGGGGAGAAAATGCACAGTGTGAGTGCTGCAAGGGGACCAAAAGTGCTATCGTAGATGGAAAGGTTTCTTTCTTTCTTTTTTTTTTTTTTTTTCATTTTGAAATAAAAGTTAACCTGATCAGAGAGTTCTCAATCTTGATATATAAAGTTACTACATCCTGACTCAAGGGAATTACATACTGGTGGCTTCAGCACCAGAATGTATTTAATTTTTGCAGGCATGACTCTCATTTGTCTTTTGAATTAATTCCAGGGACAGGAGCCAGGTTTAACTCTATTGCCCATAACACTGGTATCATTGTTCACAATATTGTTCACAATAGAGCAAAACGGCGGCCTTTTCCCCTTTGGAGGATTTAGAGGACTGGTTCCCATGAGGAAGGCAGGTGAGATGGTAGTGAGCTTGGCATTGGGGTCAGTTAGATCTCATTTCAAATGCCAGTCCTAATGCCCACCAGCTCTGTGCCTAGGGAAAGTTGCCTAACCTTTCTGGGCTCTGCTTTTCTATGTAGTACTGGCGTTGTCAGGTCTTGTGAGGCTTAGAAACAATGTGCAGAAAGTACTCGGTATATAGGAGGTGCTCAGAAGTAGTCAGCGAAGACCAGGGCACTATATGATGCAAAAGGAGGACTAACTGGTGACCTCCCTGCCTGGCCTTGTTTTATTTAGGAGGATTTCTGCTTCAATTCCAGACTTGTGTGATATCAGTGGTCAAATAAATCAGGTACCAGCCTGTAGTCCAAGTGGTCTGTTTCCACTAAACTGGACAGGAGAAACCACATTACCTGACTGGCTTCACACGGTAAAGAATGGGGTGGGAGGACTAGCAGGAACTCTGCCTGGGAACTTGGCCCCTGCTTCTTACCTTATTCAGGCCTGCATCCTTCTTAAAGCCTTTGCTCAGTCCTCCAGCTCTCTATGGTTGTAACCTGCTCTGAATTCCTAAGCAATAATGCTTTTCGTCGTGATTTACTTCTTGTTCAGATACTTTGTGGTTGTTTCACATGAGTAAGCCTGAATCCCCAAGCTATTGGAAGCACCTCTGACAAAAGCACCCTGGTTGCCCTTGTGTTCCCCAAAGAACCTGACACGATGATGCTCACGGCTGATTCTGTGTGGAACTGGGGATGGTTGCCATTTCACCTACCTGGGTCACCTGGGTCTCTGGGGCTGTCTTCTGCTCATGGATGCCTGGAAGCTGCTCCTACTGTGTGCCGTGAGGTCTGCCTTCCCAGGGGAATGTCCTGTGGTCCACTCATATGCTATTGTCATCTTTCTAACTGGGGAGTTTTGGGGGTTTTTCTAGATGTGTAGTAGGGATAAGACCAAGGAATTCAGTGCAATGACCTACAAAAATCTCTAATTCAATTCAACATGCATTAATTAAACACCTACAATACATGGTGACTATGACTGTGCATGATATACATGGATGAGCATGGATGAGAGAGTCAGAAAAATAGAAAACTGTAATTAATCCTATGTAAGAAGTGAATACAAAGTGCGATGGGAAGGTAGATGAGGATGCAGTTAATTCAGTCAGGCTGCAGAGTATAAGCAGGAGATAACATTTGACCTGAGCTTTGAAGAGGGATGAGCAGGTTCCCAGTTGGATGGAGATATAGGCATTCCTGAGAACTGGTTCCCATCATTTTAAGGAAGCAATTATAAGAGTATAAGGAGAATGATGATGGTGAGGAGAGTGAGTATTCAGAGATGAGGCTTAAAAAAGGAGGCTTGAACAGGATCAGGAAGGCCCTTTAATGAAAAGGTTTGTATAAAATGAATATTTATATATTACATTTTATTTCCCTTACTCTTCCTTTATAATTTGGGGAAAATATTTCCATAGAAAAATTTTCAGGCCAGATGAATAATAAAATTCACAGTGAAAACTCTCATAATTTTGCTAAGGGAAATTCTACATTCTAAATTGTGCATTTCCTTCTCCAATATAGAATCAATTCACACAATCTGTTGCATATTCAAGAGCACTCAAGTATATAAAATACACTATAAAGTTAACTTCACCTTTTCCCCATAGGTATTCAATATGTAAGCAGACACAGGGATTATGCATCCATTCTCAGTGGACAAAAGATCATGAGGAGTCTTCCCAGGTACAGCTAAAGCATTGTCTTGGAAATGATTACGTGACTTAGCAATGCAGGGTACTATTCCTTTAAGTTGTCAGCTGTGACATAGCCAGGAGTGTTCTCAACTTGAATTGTCTCCATCACTGAGCTTCAGACATGTCTGGGCACGTCTGCTGAGTGTCTGCCATATGTCTGTGATGAATTGGTGGGCCTGTCTCATCAGTAGACTGTGCATTGGCACAAGGTTCAGAGAAGTTTCTGGACAGAGCTCATCCTAAGAGAGGTGGGGTCAGCTAGGAGCAGCTTTAATCAGCAGAGGGTGGGGTGATTCTAAGCCCAATAACATGCCTGTCATAGGAGGCCTCCTCTCTCGGTCATTCCCGGGACACAGAGTTGAGTCCTACAAAATCTGGGGAGGGGTAAGTGGGCTGTACATAAATGCTCTTCCACTAAAAAATCTGAACATCATTTGAGCACAAGACCACTGCTTCCGTAGCCTTCAGCAGAGCACATTGTACAAGTGGGAGGATGGCATATTCACCTCTATGTGACAGATGCTCTGAACCAGAGGTTTCCAAATACTTTTGATTGACAGCCCTATCTGTTAAAAATGACTAAGCCCTCTCTTATATTAATAGATTGTGTACTTTATAAAACATATGCAAAAATAAAAATTAAAGATTTTGACATAAAAATTGAACAGAAGTTGTAATATTTTCTTCACTCCCCTCCAAAGGTTTGCCCTGCATTCTCCATTGTGTGAGGCCCCTGTTCTGAAGATCACTGCTCTAGGGTATCAGTGGGAAGGACCTGATGGTACCTGGAAATGGCAGCTCTTCCTGGCAGAGGTGCCCACCTGTAATGAGTGTGCACACATGTGAGACCAATGCTGGGCCTTCAAGAAATTTTACTTAGGGCTCTTTTCAGGGAGCTAGATTCGGGTGAGGCAGGTAAGAGAGAAAAACGTGGGAATACTATCAATAATGTGATTCTATTTGTACCTCCAGTCTGGTGAGCCCTGGGGAAACTTGGAATGTAGAAATGAAAAATATTTCTGAAACAGTATGTTTGCACTTCATTTTAGAGTTTACCAAGTGCTTTCACATGTAACTTCTCAATAACTCTTGGGGTATGAAGTATGGAAATTGAGAATTTACTTAAGCCAATTTGATCACATTCAGTTCTCAGGTTCTTTTTGAAAACTCGCATCATCTAGGAAGTTTGAAGTGGTGATAGTTAGCTACTCTTCCACAACCTTGCTGTCAAGTTATAATGAATGCAAGCCTCAGACCAAATTCTGCCAAGGTTACAGTTACTTAGTAGACTAAATTTCGTTAGCAAAGCAGGCACAAAATATTTCATATGTATTTGATAGGTTTGATGAAGTTCAAGCTCTATTTTCTTTTAGATTTTCTGACCACATCCTGAGTAAAAGCTTTACCTGGGGTAGGATTCTGTGTCCCTTAGGAAGCATCATGCAGTAAGAAACCAGTGGTTGGTGACAAGAACAGATTAGGGATCGAGCCTCAGGCATCACTAAGGGGTGCCGGGTTCAGATGTGAGAGCATTTTTATCCTTTTTTATGCATGTGTTTCTCAACTATTTTAGCTAACCCACATTTCTTGACTAACTTTAATTTCATCATGGAAAACCCATTTCTAACTTTCAATTCTCTAAGTAAGTAATGGTTATTGATCGAGGCAGAAATGAGGCCCTCTTTCTGATATACTGCTGGCTGGTACCCTCCCACCCCTGGACTATACTTTCTAGATAGCACTTCAGCTGACTGCCCCTAGAGATGAAGCTCAAATTAATTGTCACAAATAATAGCACACTAATTATACTAAAGCATTTAAAAATAAATTACACATATTGTAACATTGGGCTACCATTTTGCAGACATTAAAGCTTGTGATCTAGATTTGTCCAGTCTCTCAACTGGTGAAGGATGCATTTACCCAGGTGTAAATGACTCTCAAACCTCTGCTCCTATTGTAAAGCCAATACATCCAACTATATGCCAACTATATGCCCATTTCCATTGTTGGTTTCCTGGGATTGAAGTACCTGGCCCCTTGGCCACTTCTTATTCTTTTTTTTTTTAAATGCAATTTTATTGAGATCTACTCATGTACCATACAGTCATCCAAAGTGTACAATCAGTTGTTCACTGTATCATTACATAGTTGTGCATTCATCACCACACTCAATTTTTGAACATTTTCATTACTCCAAAAAATAAGAATAAAAATAAAATAAAAAGTAGAAAAGAACACCCAAAACATCTCATACTCACCCCCCCCCATTTTTCATTTACTTTTTGTCCCCCTTTTTTCTACTCATTTGTTCATACACTAGATAAAGGGAATGTGACCCTTGGCCACTTCTTAATTGATTCTGAAGTTTAGTTGATAGTTATGTCCCAATGTTGGAAAGTAAGGAACTGCCCCTTCTGTTGACCTGGCTTCTCCCATACCTCTCCCTGAGGAAAAGGAGGACACTCCCCACCAGAATTTTGAGGCCTTGCTTGTATTCTTAAAAAGTGCCTTTGGTTACTTTGCTTCTTAAAACCCATTTCCTCAGGGAACTTGGGATATATTTTCCAGGGCCTAGAGGACATTTGTTTAAGGCCACATTGTCCCTTAGGGCTGTGACCAGAGGGCAAAAGCTTCCCTGGACAGTGAGACAGAGACTGGAGGAGACAGCTGGGTGGGACCATGCCAGGAGTAGAAGTAAGAAGTCCAAGGTAGACCAGAACTATGAGAGAGAGACTTGGGGGGGGTGGTGGTTTAGAGGCTTCAGCCTATGCTAGTTATCAGCTGGCCCTGCCCAGAAGTACATAACAAGAGTAACCAAAAATAAATGAATGCCTTCTAAGGTATCAAGAGCAAAAAGTGGGTATCCAAAAAACAAGTAGAAACTGAGAGTGTCTAGGAAGAAGAAGAATAATGTGGAGAATGAAAACCCAGAGGACTTTTGCCAGATCAGGGAGCTTCTGTTTCCTTTTTTCTCCTTGTGTACCTCCTGCAGTGCTTTTGCCCTGGGCCCTAAAAGTTGCCCACAAAGCTTTTCATATATCCTAAAACAGGGTGAGTTTTCTGCAGTGACCTCCCTCCTACCCACAACAACTCTGCAGGGCTCAGATAACATCTCAAAAGTCTACCCTAGATCTTTCCCTTATTTCTGTGGCCTGAGGCCTGTCCATTAGTTCCAGGGCCCTCTTCACAGAGGACACCCATCTGATTCTTGTGCTTAAGGATACCTGGTGGCCACTCTAACCAGAAAGAGTGCTTCAGGTAGAGGTCTCCTGTAGGTCATCCCCTTGGAACCCTTGCCATTGGTTATGTAAGTCGTAAAATGGACTCTCCATACCTATTCTCAATAAGAAGAACAATGGCAATGGTGTTTGACACAAGAGGAATTGTTTGAAGGGGCTTTTACAGATCTGTTGGACAACAGCCATTTCCCTAGCCATGACACTGCAGTATTTCAAAACGATAGCTATTTTGGGTAGGAATTCAAACCTGCACTCTATAGATCCAAAGTGAATTCGACTTGTAAATGGAAGTGAGTGTTTATTTTTTAATGCCCTTCAGAATGTTTCATTTGAATGTAAAAGCTTAAAAATTAAGAGATGAGAGATTTTTTTCTCACAGAAGTCTTTTGATTTTATGACACTATGTAGATGCTAGGAAAAGAGGAAAATGTTTTACAGCCAAAAAATGCAGACTTCTGGGGCTAGGGCAGAGGAGTGTCTATTTCTTGGCCCTATGTGGTCATGAGCCTCAGAACTATACAAAGATCTGTGTGTCTGTTAGGTCTGATAGCATGACTAATAGGATACAATTTTAATTTAGCATTTGGAAGTTCCAATTTTATTATAAATGTGCATAATAATAATAGCTTCTATTTATTGGGTACTTCTTACATGTAGTTCTATATTAAGGTTCTATATTAAGAAGTGTTTCACATACACTAACTCAACAACTCTATTAAAAGGTAGTTGAAGGAGCACACTTAGTGCCTAGAACTTGGTTTCTAAACACCATTCTTTAATCAAAGGAAGCAGGGCTCCTTGGAGAAATGGCTAATTCTAGTGCTGGGGCAGGGAAAAATATGAGTCTGCCATCTTGTAGTAGTGAAAGAAAGTAAAGAGATACTCAAAATACAAAAGAATGGGAACACATCAAAGGGGCACAGGAGTCAGCCAGAAAGAGCTTATAATGGCCACATTTGGAACCATTTAGACAATAAAATAAATAACATAGTATTGGGTTATAACCCAAAGTAGAAAATAAATATACACGAGTACATACTAATATAAATAAATAAACAGGGGAGATAAGACAAATCTTCCTTACAGAAGAATGCCAAATAATATAAGTAAATACTCCCATCTCCAAGAGGAAGAGCGTAATCCATCTCCCACTCCCCTGAGGGTGGGTAGACTTAGTGACTCACTTCCAAAGAACAAGTAGGGAAAGAGAAAAATAGTAGTAACTTTGTAGTGGAGACACTTGGCCAACACCCCCTTAACCAGGTGGTGAAGGTTAACAGCAACAGTGATCTCATGTGGCTAACAGGAATCACTAATATGATGTGATGGGAAGGGCATTTCACCTCTATGTAATTCTTTCCAAACTCCCCGGTGTAGTTTGCTAATGCTGCCATTATGCAAAATACCAGACATGGACTGACTTTTATAAAGGGGGTTTGTTTGGTTACAAAGTTACAATTCTAAGGCTATAATAGTGTCCAAACTAAGGCATCAGCAAGATGATCACTTCACTGAAGAATGGCCAATGCCTTCCCTCTGTCAGCTGGGAAGGCACGTGGCTGGCGTTTGCTGTTCCTTTGCTCCCAGGATGTGTTTCTAAAATGGCTTTCTGCATAATGTCTCTGGGTCTCTCTTAGCTTCTTCAGTTCCTGTGCATGTAAGCATTGGGGTCTGCTCTTAGCTTCTCAGGAGCAAACTCTGGGCTGGCACCTCCAAATATCTCCAAGCATCCCAAGTGTCAGCGTCAGTGTCAGCTCTTAGCTTCTCTCCAAAATGTCCTTCTCAGCTGCTCTGAGCTCCTTCTGTTTGTGAACTCTTTAATAGGACTCCAGTGATTAAATTAAGACCCACCCTGAATGGGTGGGGTCCATATCTCCATGGAAATAATTTAGTCAAACATTTTGCCCACAGGTGATTGAGTCACATCTCCGTGGAAACTATCAAAAGATTCCAACCTAATAACACTAAAACATCTGCCCCCACAAGATTGCATTATAGAATATGGCTTTTGAGGGGCGACATAATATATCCAAACTGGCACACCCTCTAACCCCACTCTATCCAATCAGACAAAGCCATACTGGGGGACATTCTACAGGATACCTGGCCAGCACTCCTCAAGCCTCAAGCTCACGAAAAACAGGGAAAGACTGAGAAATTGTCACAGACCAGAAGAGACTAGAAGATATGACAATTAAATGCAATATAGTATTCTGGAGGGGATCTTGGAACAGAAAGAGACTATTAATGGCAAACTATAAAGTCCAGAGAAAATCTGGAGTTCAGTTAATAGTAATTTACCAAGGTCAGTTTTATAGTTTTAACAAATGTACCATGGTATTGTGAGATGTTAACAATAGGAAAGCAGGGTGAGGGAACTCTCTGTACTATCTTTGCAACTTTTCTGTAAATCTAAAATTATTTAAAACTGAAGTTTATTAAAATAAAACAATGAATGAATAAATAAATAATTAAAATGGCCAAAGGTTTAAAAAGGCAATACAGGCTTATTTAAAAATGAGAATATTGTAGTAAATGAAAAGTAAAAATATATAGTTAATCATATAATTATATAATATTGCTTCATCAACTGTAACAAAGGTACCATGCCAGTGCAAAGTGTTAATAATAGGGAAAACTGCATGTGTGAGGAGGGGCATATGAGAACTCTGTATTTTCTGCATGATTTTTCTATAAACATACACCTTCTCCAGTTACAAGATAACTGATAACTAATAAAAAATGGATTTCAAAAATTCTCGTCTTTTCTGAGTAGGAACTCCAATCCCACCCTATTCCAATCTCTAGAGGTAAATAGTTTAACAATTTGGTATAAATCTTCTGAGATATTTTTTTATGATCCATATTATATTCTTTAAAAATGTATCACTGGAATCTTGCTTTTCATTCTGTCCTGCAACTTGTTTTTTTTGTCTACTAAATAGTAGATCACTTGGTTCCAAGACAGGATATAATAATTTTCTAGCCTATTTTTAAATGTTCATGAGAGGTATTACTTTCCAAGAGGCATGAAACTGTCAAATCTACATCTTACTACATTTTTAAGCCTTATACATGTATTTCTTTTATAAAAAAGTTTTACATTATTCCTCTTCCAGCCCAGAAGTCTAACAGAATCTTTTAGGCATTTGTAAATTTTGTCATATTGCCCAATTATCTGTATTACCTGCTCAGCTCTAAAAATAGTATATTGGGGGTGGGTGGGTAGGAATTCTGTATTTTCTGCATGATTTTTCTGTAAATCTACAACTTCTCTAATTAAAAAACATATATTATAAAAAGAAAAAAAGAAGAAAAGTTAGTGTTTGGTAATCATGGATTTTTAAGAAACAAAGACCAAGAAAAGAAACTTATTAACCTTTTGAAAACAATAGAATATAGGAAAGATGTTGCTATTTGCTAGCTTAGGCCATAACTAAGTTGTTAGTGATAGAAATTGTATATGTATATTTAAATATGAGACATTTAGAAGCGTTACTGCTGGCTTGGGTAGGATAAGAATAGTAATTTCTGATTATCTGAGCTCAGAGCCATAGGAATTACTAATCTGAATAATGAAAGATTTTCTTTATTTTCACCCCTCTTTGTAACCCAAGCAGAGCTGACACTTGAGCCTGGGTCTGTCTTTACCACCATGTTGCACCACCTACTCCCTTCTCTTTCTAGCTCTGCTGTAGAGCGTGTGTATGGGGGGGGGTTGCTTCTCAGGCCTTTTCTCTGACTATGGCCAGTTCTTTTCCCTTTCCAACTGAGGCTGTAGCAGTCCTTCCCCAGTTAGCCTCACTATGCCATTCCCAACCTCCTATTTCTCAGCCAGTGGCTAGGTTGTCTCTGCAAAAATAAAATAAAATACATAAATAAATAAAATAAAAGGAAAGTAAGTGCTTTTGGAATCTCTTCCACATCCTACCTTTCCAGCACAAATCCGTCATCCAGCATATCCCTCTTGACCTCTTTTCTTTCAGTCTTATAAGAAGAGAAAAAATATTGTTAAATGCGTGGACTTTGGAATCAGAAAAAAATGTACCCACTCCCTACTGTGCCACTTTGTATGACCTTGGAGAAATCACTTAAAGCTTTCTAATACCCAAATTCCAGTCTGTGAAATGGGATGATTAGAGTACCTACTGGATAGGATTAAATGAGATGATGCAGGTGAAGTCTGCTTAGCATGGTGTCTGGCAAAGTAAGTGCCTGGCACAGTAAATGGCAATAGTAATTTCTTTCTGTTCAAGTTCAATCCATCTTCCTGGGCTCGCCCAGATCTTAAACTTTGCCTATTTCTCTGGCTCCTTCCTCTGTCAATAAATATGCTCAAATCTCTGTAGGTTAAAAACAAACCAAGCCCCCAAACCCTCTGTGGTAGATTGAATTGTGTACTCCAGTTTGGACATATTCTTTGTCTTCGTGCCACATTCTGGTCTTGGACTTATTGTAAATAAGATCTCTTCAAGATGTTATTTCAGTTAAGGTGTGGCCCAACTGAATCAGGCTGGGCTTTAATATGGATTAATGGAGTCCTTTATAAGCAGAGTGAAAGTCAGACAGAGAGAAGCCACAGGGAGCAGCCAGAAACTGAAAGTTAACAGAACCTGGAAGAAACAGAAGACATATCCATGTTCATTGCCATGTGACAGAAAAGCCAGGAACCCCAAGGATGCCAACAGCTAGCCCCAGAAGGCCAGAGTATTCTGGGAAAAAGCATTGCCTTGCTGATTTTGGACTTCTCCTAGCTTCAAAACCATGGGCCAATAAATTCCTGTTGTTCAAGCCATCCCATTATACGGTATTTGTTTTAGCAGCTAGGAAACTAAAACATCTTCCCTTGATCCTTCCTTTGTCTTTTACGGTTCCTCCATTTCTCTTTTCTTCACAGCCAAGCTTTTTGACACAGTAGGATAGCCTGTTTCCCTTTATGCCATCTCGTACTCTAAAGCAGTCTGGATTCCATGCCCCTGTAACACTGAAACGGTTCTCGCTAAGGTTGCCAGTGAGACCCTATGAAGTGGGCATCTGCTTTTGCCTGCCAGCATCCTTTCCCCTCCGGGTGACAGCACACTATCTCAGAGGACTTCCCTCCTCTGTGGATCTTGACATTACTGTCAGTCAAGTGCTCGGCTCTCTCCCATCCCAGGGATGGAAACAAAGCCCCAGGCCAGGCCAAGCAGACACTCTTGTGGGAATTTGAACTTTGAGTAGAGTATCTGGGAAATGGTGGATGGTGGCATTTACCTTCTGCTACCCTAATCTCTCTGGATGTTCTTTACTCCTCTCCTTCTATGCACTAATTCTTTTGTTTTTTCCTTGGAGTCTGTGATCTTCCTCATATTCCTTCAATACATTTCTTTTTTTACGTATGTTAGACAGTTGGTTCTACTGCTTGCAGCAAATGAACTCTAATGGCTATGTCTTAATTGGTAAATTAAAGGGAAACATTTGGTCCTTGTATAATTTTTTTCTGACATTGTTGACCACTTCTTCCTTCAAACTTTGTTTTTTTTTGTAAATTCTGCAAAGATGACCTGTCCTGGGCCTTTTCATGTCTCTCTACTTGCTTATTTGCAGTTCCACTCTTACCCCAAACCTCAATACTTAAATGTTTGTTTCCCAGGTTTCCATGCCTGGCCCTGTTCTCATTCTAACCCAGGGGTTCTTGAATTGTACCACAGACCCTCTGGCAGGCTGGGGCAGACTATGAATCCCTTCTCTGAATAATATTTTTAAATGCATTGAATAAAATACATAGGATTATAATTATACTGAAATACAATTATCAAAATATTTCTAAGAATTTTGATGTAGTAGTGTGTATGTTTATTAACCCATTAAGTAACAATATCTAGTAGTGGGTCTGATAATTACCATAATTTTGAAGCAGTAATGGATGTAAATGCTATTTCAAGATGTCTGTAATAACTGTAATGTGATATGGAAATATCTATGATTTCTATTGGTGATAGCATCACAGATACTGTGAATACTTATGGTGATTTGTTGTCTATATTTATAATTGTGGAAAGTTTCAGCTAGAGATTAGTGAAACAAGGATGTAATCTTTTCCCAATCCACGTTCTCACACTCCTTTCTATCACAGAACCCTTGGCGGTCCAAGGACTACAGGTAAAGAATCCCTGCTTAACTCTTCTTCCTAGGGACTCTCATCCATGCATATGTCTTCTACTATTATTCATATCCTGAAGTTTCACAGATTTATATCTTCATCTCGTATTTCTATAACCAGAGATCTTCCCCATGCATGTCCCATAGGCAGCACCCCCTCAATACATCTATACCTGAATTGCCTTTCAAATCATTTTTTCCTCCCAGGGGTTTCTCATCTCCCATATGCTCTGTGGTTAACATCCAGTATTGTTCCCTTCCATACACCTTCCATACTGCTGTCAGAATGGTAATTCTAAAATACAAATCTGAGCATATCACTTTCTTGCTTAAGACTCTTCTGTGGCTCCTCCTTACCTATGGTTTGAGTCCTTTGCATGAGATGTAAAGCCCTCCACAGGCAATGTCACCAATTCCATCTGCCTATTCTCGGTTACTCTCTACCTTCTGTCTACAAAACTTGCTTTAGCTATATAGAAATATGTGGAACTCTCTGAATGCCCCTTGATTTTTCATGCCCTGAACCTTTGCACATGTTGTTGCATGCTCTGCTGATTCCTACCTACCTTCTAATTCCTTCTCACCCAACAAAACTCAGTCCAGAGCTGCCTGCTAGTGAAACTGCTTTGATTCCTCAGATACAGTTGATCTCTCCCTCCTTCTTTCTGTGTTTGAACCTGTTCTAGTTTGCTAATGCTGCCAGAATGCAAAACACCAGAGATGGATTGGCTTTTATAAAAGGGGGTTTATTTGGTTACACAGTTACAGTCTTAAGGCCATAAAGTGTCCAAGGTGACACATCAACAATCAGTTACCTTCACTGGGGGATGGCCACTGGTGTCTGGAAAACCTCTGTTAGCTGGGAAGGCACATGGCTGGTGTCTGCTCCAAAGTTCTGGTTTGAAAATGGCTTTCTCCTAGGATGTTCCTCTCTAGGCTGCAGTTCCTCAAAAATGTCACTCTTAGTTGCACTTGTTATTTGTCCTCTCTTAGCTTCTCTGGAGCAAAAGTCTACTTGCAATGGCTGTCTTCAAAATGTCTCTCATCTGCAGCTCCTGTGCTTTCTTCAAAGCGTCCCTCTTGACTGTAGCTCCTCTTCAAAATGTCACTATCAGTTGCACTGAGTTCTCTCTGCCCCTCAGTTCATTTATATGGCTCCACTGATCAAGGCCCACCCTGAATGGGTGGGGCCATGCCTCCACGGAAATATCTCATCAGAGTTATCACCTACAGTTGGGTGGGGTGCATTTCCATGCAAACAACCTAATCCAAACTTTCCAACTTAATCTCCACTAATATGTCTGCCCCACAAGATTGCATCAAAGAATATGGCATTTTCTGGGGGACATAATACATTCAAACCAGCACAGAACCTAACATCTGCCTCTAGTTTAGTTCATATTACACTGAATTGCCAGTGTGTATTCATATATTTCTATTTCCCACTTAAGTGTGAAGTTCTTGAGGAAAGGGACTATATTTTATTCATTTCTGTATTTCTAACTGCTAGCTAGCTCATACCATATAGTCATTTCTTGACAAATATTTGTTAACATACTTAATGTTACAAAAAGCCACTATTATGCGATTCAGACAAGAATACGTTTATTTTAGGGGATGAGAGAAAATTAATGAGCCTTCTATTTTAAATTTAGGACACAATTTTATCTTAACTGTGTAACATAATTGGACCTCTCTACTGGGGAAACTAGGTCAAGGAACTGTTGTGGGGAAAACTAAATTGTGGACCTTTTAAAAGCTGATATAAGTTTCTGTATATAAAAGCTCAGCCAACCATGCCTGTTTTAAGGTATTGTTGCTAGATCATATTATTACTTTTTATGATATTGTTCTCTTTTCCCATGTTTGTACGTGTTTAGCTGATTTGAGGTTGATTTACTGCCAATGGAAAATCTTAGAGAAATAGCCAAAAAGTCAGGAATATTTGTGAGTCTTTACTGTGGGCTGATGTGTCTTTAAGAAGTTGGAGACAGAATTACTGAATGGAAAGCAATCTTACAACATGTAATTAAATCATGGCTCCTGATAGCCAATATGACAACTTCATGCAAATTAGAAAAAGACACCCCTCCTCAAGACACTTTTCTTCAACCTTTAGGAAATTGTAAAAGATTGATTTTATTAGAACAAGATACTTTTATGCCACCTACAGGAAAATTATACTAATAAATATGCAAATATATGATATTTGTGATGTTAAGGACATTCCTTTACGAAGTGGTGCTATTGTGCAATGCACAGCTTGTCCAACTATGTATGGCAGCCTTAGCCATGGGAAGGTTTTAGCATCCGCTACTTGTATGTGTGTTTGCTATCAATTACTTATTGTTCAAAATATGATGCAGGTATGCAGCAGATTGACAAAAAATATCAGCTGCACTTTACTAAGGGGAAGAAGAAATAATTTTTGGCACACCCAAGTGATGCTCAAACCACATCCAGAAAAATAGTCTCCTACAGAATTGAAACAGAGCAGCAAAGAGCACTGTATTTAGGCTGTTCCTTACCTGACTTGTCAAGTATCATAACCCCACAGGTTCTGAAATACCACCTGCATTAGCTATGGCTCCATAAGAGTGCACCTTCAACTCTCAATTTCTTATTCTAGAACTCTGGGACAGATTTCCAAGTGAAAATTTCATGACTGTTGTAAAAGCATCAAGAGTTATGTCAGCATTCAGTCTTTGCTACTTCTTGGGCCAGAACCTAGAATCCCTTATTCCTGTGCCAATCCTGTGGTTGATTCTCAACATATAAAACCAGAAAACTATTCATTCCCTGAATAAAAACAATCCCTGCTTATTTTTCTCATAAAGAATGAAGCTTTAGATCAAAAAGGATTTTTCCCCTCTAGGTTTGGTCTCCAACCTGTGTGTTGGAGGGAGAGCTGGGTATATAGTGGACCATTCACTCTAGATGTATTCTGGTTTTTAACCTCTCAAGAGGACTTCCATAACAGGAGAGATGTGAGTCCAATATAGCTGGAGGCGGAGAGAACATTCTGAGCCTAGGTACAAGTTGTTAATGAGCTTTATTTACTTTAGAGCTGGGGGTGGGTGGGTGGAGTTCCCTGGGGAATAGTGGTGAAGAAAGCTGTGGGATGTGAGAGAGATGAGAAAATGTCTGGATCAGTAAGAGAGGTCCACTGAGTTAGGACCAGTGACCATACAGGCTTGTATTTTCAGTGGTGACCAGGGATGAATCATCAGCGGACTGATTGGGCTCAAGGCTTCAGAGTTCTGCTATAAAGTTGTGTCAGTGCAGACACCTGCTGAAGCCCCCACGTGCGGAGGAGGTCTGTGAAATGAGAAGCTGGAAGGCTGGTCCTGAAGTCTGGGATTGGCTCATGGGCTGACCTTGGATGGATGGAGGCTTCCGTCCATGACAGTAACTCAGCTGTTGCTCATTGGATTACTAAGTCCTGTGTGGAACTAAAAGGGCCCTTGCCTCCATAGAGCTATCAAAAAGAGAGACATAAGCAGGTTATAAATAAAATAGGATGAACTCAGTATTACAATAGAGTTTCTGAACAGACAAAATACTGAGGGAGTGCAACATAAGGAAAAGTTTACCCTTCTGAAAGGAGTCTTCAAGAAGGTGGTCTTTAAAGAATGAATATTTTCTGTTTATTCCTGAATTTACAAGGAGCTCATTTCAGCAAAACAGAAGGAAAAAAATATAGGAAGCGAAAAAGAAAAGACATATTTAAAAAAAATTTTATTTTCAAACAATTTTTGATTTATAGTAGTTATAAAGATAATTCTGAATGTTCCCATCTACCTTTCACCCAGCTTCTTCTAATGTTATCATCTAACATAACCATGGTATGTTTATCAAAACCAAGAAATTAATGCTGGTACTTTAATATTAACTGAACTAGGCTTTTTTTCAGATTTTGCAAGTTCCCACTAATGTCCTTTTTTTTTTCTGTTCCAGAATCCAATCCAGGATCCCACGTTGCATTTAGTTGTCATGTCTCCTTAGTGTTCTGTTATCTGTGACAGTTTCTCAGTCTGTCTTCATCTTTCATGGCCTTGACATGAAAACACCTGGTAGTTAGGTATTTTGTGAACTGTTCCTCAATTTGAGTTTGTCTGATGTTTTCTCGTGAACAGACTGAGGTTAGTGGATTTGGGGGAAGAATATCAGAGGTGACTTGCCCTTCTTGTTACATCATGTCAGGGGGCTTGTGATATGCACATGGCTGATTACTGGGGATTTTAACCTTGATCACGTGGTGAAGGTGGTGCTTGTTATTATTTTTTCCTTTCCATGTTTTATTCCTTAGAAGCAAATCACTAAGTTTAGACTGCACTCAAAAGGAGAGGAATTAAGCTCCATATCTTAGAGGGAGACGTACCAAAGAATTTGTGGTTATATGTGAAAAGCACCACAGTCAATAAATTTGGGGGGGGGGGATATTTTGAGGCTATGCAAATATCCTCTTTCTTCTGAAAATTTTGCCCACTGATTTTAGAATTCATGAATGGATCTTGATTGTGGCAACTATTATTGTGGTGTTATAATGGTGATTTTCTACTTCCCTCATTCCTTCTACATTTATTAAATGAAATTTTTCTATAGGAATATTTGTTTCTCCTTCTGCATTTATTTATTAAATGATTTATTTCAGTAGGAACTCATGGATATTTATTTTATTCTTTGGGTTATAATCCAATGCTATTGTTATTTATTTTGTTGCTCAAAATTTCCTGCTTTGGCCATTGAATATATATTTTTTAGAAGCTGGGTGTGCCAGTTTGGGTATATTATGTCCCCCAGAAAAGCCATATTCTTTAATGCAATTTTGGGGGACAGGCTGATTAGTATGTTGATTAGGGTGGAACCTCTATGATTAGATTATTTCCGTGGACGTGTGGCCACGCGCATTCAGGGTGGGTCTTGATACACTGGAGTATTTAAGAGAGAAGCTAAGAGCCAGCACAGAGATGCAAACAGAAGTACATTTGGAGATGCTAAGCTAAGAGGTGACGCCCAGAATTTGCCCCGGAGAAGCTAAGAGACCCAGAGACATTTTGGAGACCACCATTTTGAAACACAACCTGGGAGCAAAGGAACAGAAGACGCCAGCCATCTGCCTTCCCAGTTGACAGAGGTGTTCTGGACGCCATTGGCCATTCTTCTGTGATGGTATCCTCTTGTTGATGCCTTAGTTTGGATACTTTTATGGCCTTAGAACTCTAAATTTGTAACCAAATAAACCCCCTTTATAAAAGCCAATCCATTTCTGGTATTTTGCATAATGGCAGCAGTAGGAAACCAGAACACTGGGGAAGGGCATTGTAGGCTAATCAGGTAGGGGAGGCACCTGGTGGGATCATGGAATGAAGGTTAAGCTCTGGTATAAATGGCAGAGGATGGGGGAAATGGAGGGTGACAAATATGGTCTAGGAGACCAGCAGGGCCAGCACTGGAAAGGAAGCTGCACACAGCCAAGGAGGCAGCACACAGCCAACAAGGCAACTATTTCAAAGCACAGTAACAAATGAATCACTGGACCATTTAAGGGGAGTTCATCTAGAATTTTGTTTGGGATTCTGCTGATGGGAGGGACTAATTAGTTTTCTTCATTTCCCTTGAAATCTTTCTCATTCCTGCAGGGGATATTTCCAACCACATTTTTTATAAGGATCAGATTCTTAATGGTTTTTATTAACGTTGCTTTATGCTTCATAAAGCTCATGTTCAATGGGGACCAAGGCCCACTTATGCTACAGAGAAAGTCATTTGATTTCTGCTCCTTCATTTAATATCATTTGACTGCCCTTTCCCATTCATTGAGGACCAGTGGGGTGTTGCTATGCTTCAGTGCTTCAGGAAGGCTCTCTTCCTGTTGCGCAGGCTTATTGTTGAATTGCATATCAGTGACCTGGATGAAGGAGACTGCTGCTGGCTGGCTACAGGAACTTGGTCAGCTTTTCTCCACTCGGAGCCTCTCTTTCCTTGGCCCTGAAATGGAACTAATTTGCCTACCTCACAGGTTTGTTGTGATAAATGAATTAGATTTTTAAAAATTACCTAGCATAGTACATGGCTTTTTGTAGGTATTCGGTAAGTGCTATTAGAATTGGACTACAGCTGAGAGGGTCCTTGAAGGATTGTCTGGTCTATCCTCTGCCTGTAGACCAGTGAGTGCCCGCAGCATTCAGGTTTTTTTATTTTCTTTTTGAGCATTTCAAAACATTTGGACTCTGCAATCATCTTCAGCAATGGTGAAAACATGTATAAAGAACTTCCTGTATGTCAGGCACTGTATGACTTGTGTGCACTAGAAAGTTGAATATGATATGTCTCAATCACTCAAGGGTTTACAAAATTGTAGGGGACATAGCTGTGCAAAGAGAATTAAAATTCTGTGCATTAAATGCTATATGACGGGTATGAACAAAGTAATGTGTGAATGGTGTGAAAGAAACTAATTTACCTTGCCAGACTCAGGAAAAGCTTCACAGAGAAATCAACAATTGGGCTGGGCCTCTATCCCAAATAGAAGTTTTCCAGGATACAGTGTATATGTGTATGCTTGTGTGTGTGTTTTTGTTTTTGGGGAGGAGAGGGAACAGACTGGTGGTGGTAGTGGTGATGGTGGTGTTCCATGAAGGGTGAACAGCATGTGCAAAGGCATGGAATCATGAACAAGAATTACATGTACCAATTTAATGTGTAAGGTGAGTGAAATGGCAGTGGGGACAGGAGAATCACAGAAGGGAGGTAGGCCATGGGACTGGAAAGGTGAGTTGGAGCCAGGCTAAGGGATTAATTCTCTATCCTATCAAGAAAAGACAAGGGCTGGTGTGAGGCTGTGACTGTGGGGTTGGAGAGGAGAGGAGAGAGCCAGCTCTCCAGAGGCATATTGCAGGCAGGACTTTGATGGAGGAAGAAAGAAAAGGATGAGCCAAAGATGGCCCTGATGGCTGAATGGATGGTAAGGTTATTATCTGAGGTAGAGTAGATAACACATTTTTGTTAGTTGCTTAAGTGCAATGCTGTTGTAGGTGCTTGGGCTACAAAGAGAAAACACACAGTCCCCTCCCTCAAAGAATTTACCACCTGTGTGTTTCTCAGCTGCTAAAACAAATTCAGTATTTGGTGGTTTATAGCTGTATGTGTCCCAGAAAAACATGTTCTTAAATCTAATCCATTCCTGTGGATGTAAACCCATTGTAAGTAGGGCCTTTTGATAAGGTTACTTCTGTTAGTGTGACCCATCTCAATCAGGATGGTCTTAATCCTCTAACTGTAGTCCTTTATAAATGGAATAAATACAGAGAGAGAGAGAGAGAGAGAGGGAAAGAGAGAGAGAGGGAGCAAGCTGAGCAAGAGGGTGCAAGCCATGGAAGCAAGAAGCTGAAAGCAAGAAAAGCTGGAAGAGAAGGAAGAGATCAGCAGATGCCACCATGTGGCTTGCCATGTGGCAGAGGAGTCAAGAATTGCCGGCAGCCAGTCTTTGGGAAGAAAGCATTGCCTTGATTTGGACATTTTTTTCTCAGTCTCAAAACTAAGCTAGTAAATTCCCATTGTTAAGCTAACCCATTTCATGGTATCTGCTTTCAGCAGCCTAGCAAACTAAAACACCATATAATGGATTGGCTTAACAGTAGGAATTGATTGGCTCATGGTTTCAGAGGCTAGAAGGCTTACTTCCTCCTGGGATTGGTATCTTCATGCTGAAAGTAGATAAGAAAGAGAAGCCATGGGGCATAGCCAAAAGCTAGAAGTCAATAAAACCCAGAGTAGAAAGGAAAAGACACCACCATGTGCGTTGTAATGTGATGGAAAAGTCAAGGAACCCCAAAGATTTCTAGCCAACCAGAAGATACTGACCCCAGGAGGAAGCAAGCCTTCTAGCTTCTGAAACTGTATGCCAATAAATCCCTGTTGTTAAGCCAACCCATTGTATGGTATTTATTTTATCAACTGGGAAACTAAAACGTATTCCAAAGAAGAAATGAGGAGGGGTCTTTTTGAAACATTTCCCACAAATTATATTCCAGAACTCCCATTTGGGAAAACTTCTCTAGATATTAATTGACAACATGAAAAGCAAATTATGACAGCCACATTGGGGTTCCAGTCAGAATGCTTTTTTTTTATTTGTTGCTAACAGGTAGGCTTAGGTTGTCAGAGAGCTTGGACTCGAATTAGGTATTTAATTCGTAAGTTGAGTTGATGGAATTTTAAAGAATAATAGAATGATGGAGTAGCTTAGAAATTATATAGATTCTAGACCAACCCCTTACTTTACACATGTGGAAGCTGACACTCTTTTAGCCACATGCTCAAGTTAGCTTAGCCCAGGCTTCCTGACTCTGCCCAACATGTGACTGCACTACTGATGACAGGACACAGTACCACCTTCCCTGATTGCTTCCTGCATTGCTCTTATTGCTTCCTTGACTGAGCAAGCTGCAGGGTGGCAGAAACTGTGTCAAATGAGTCATCTCAGAAACATAAAGTTGCTTATCTAATGATTAAGTCATACAAGAGGAGGGAGAGAGGTTCTCTAGGCGGGAGTTTCCTGCAGCCCAGAAGGCGTTTCCACAGTGCTTCTTCCTGCTGGGACCTAGGTTTCCTCACATTGTAGAGCACTCACAGGGATGGACACCTGGCATCAAGGGTGTCTGATGCCTCACCAGGACTGTCTGACTATCACAGAACCTCTCAGGTTTTCCTTTGGAACTGACCGTATGTTGTGATCCTGATCCTTTCCTGCCTCTGTAATCTGGGAACAGCTTGCCCCAGCTGCCCTGGCCCCAGAGATCTCCTGTGAACTCCCATGAGTGCCCACTCCTGGGGCACTTTACAAGACCAACTGTCAGGAGAGCCTCTGTGCCACCAGGCCATCCTTCTGATTGGCCTTTCACCTGTCCTCTCAGCAGCCATTCCAGACTTTTACCTCTTGCCTCAAACACATCAGCGCTACCTCGCCTCCCCCATCTCAGGGGAACATGGTACCTACTACTTCACCAGGAATTTATTGATCAGCGAACGCCTCAGCTTCCTGGCCCCCCAGGCCTGCTTACTGTCATTTGCACCCTTCTTCCTGCAGCAGGGAGAGGTGTCTCTGCCCTGTCCCCACTTAGTCTACCCTTTTCTGTTCCTAGGGATCCTTGCCCAATGGTCAGCCCCTCTCTACTCCCTGTATCTTCAGACCTCTCTTTCTTTTCTTTGGCCCTTCTCCTTAGTATATAAACACCCTTGAAATCTCTTCCATTCAATTAGACAAACATATACACAAAACCACACTCATCACACAGCAATCCATTGGTTCCAGTGTCCCTCCACCTTCATTTCAGCTCTCCTGTCCACCCCTGCACAGGCCTCACTCTATAGCCTACCCTGCTCCTGCCCATGCCTGAGTACCAGACTTCATTACTTTACGGGCTAACAAGTCCTCCTTCCCTTGGGATGGTGCCCTTGAACTGAACTTGATACTGGGATCCCCAGGAGTTAATTTTCTGTGGGTCAGTTCCTTCTGGGGTCAAAGTCCTCTCTGAATGGGTTTTCAGAGTGTGCTCTGGTTGAAAGCCTATCTCCTACGGCCACCCAGTGGCGGGCAGTGACAGAAAGCAGTGAGGTAGAGTAGGATGGTAGAAATGGCTGTGATCCTTGGCAGAAACACTCTGACTTCAGTCCAAGGTCTTTAGAAACCATTTGAGAACAAGACAATCTGTCCTGAGAACCAAACCCTCTAATTTTTAGGTTGTTGACTTTAACTAGCATTGCAAATTTAATTTCTTGCTGTTTTTCTTTTCCAACTAGTGCGTGAGATCTCTCTCCCTTTTCTAGTGTTTGATTAATTATACATTTGGGTTAAAAAATGTTGCAGTGTGTATACATGTTGGGGGAGTTGGGATGGAAAGTGATGTTGGTCACCAAAGCTGTAAAAAGCATTTCCACCATATTTAGTCTGTCCAGTGAAACTTTTTTTTTGTTTGGGTCACATAACACCTTTCTTCATTTATAAAATAGGGGTCAGGGGTCAGATTAGCAAAATAATAATAACAATTAAAAAAATAACTCAAGATTTTAAAAAATTTACTTAAAAATTTCCAAAATTTGATAACTCTTTATACCTACCAAGCAAAAACTCCTCCTTCCCCTTCCTCCCATCTCCTGGTAATCTCTAATATACTTTCAGTCTCCATGAATTTGCTATTTCTAGTTATTTTATATAAATGAAATCATAGTATTTGTACTTATGTGCTTTGCTTATTTCACTCGACATAATGTTTCCAAGGTTCATCCATGTTGTAGCAAGTTTCAGAACTTCATTCCTTCTTATGGCCAAATAATTTTTCTTTGTGTGCTTGCACATTTTGCTTATCTGTTCTTCTGCTTATGGATACTTGGGTTGTTTGCACCTTTTGGCTATTGTGAATAATGATGCTATGAACTGTTTAGCCAAGCTTTTAATTATGAAAATTGAGGTGTTCAAATCTCAGACTTGTCCCCTAAGAGAAAGAAAGGTACTTGCACAAGGTCGTAATGCAGCTGAGAGGAGAGTTGGGGAGGAAAGCTGTTACGGGGCACACACAAGGGTGCTTTATAGACCAGCCTGCCTTCATCTTCACACAGCTCCAGGATAGGTTCCTGAAACGGGCCTGCATGGCAGCCAGACATCAGGGCATTATGAAATTCCCTGCGGTGGACTGCTCCAACACAAACAATTATTCAGAATGTCTTTTGGAAGCCCTCCTGGGAACAGCAATCCCACTACACTGGGGCAGGCTCCACTGAATGAGAAAGCCCCAACCATTCTCCAGACTTTGCAACCAGGAATTTCTTTCCTGCTCCTCTAAGTCAAGGAAACAACAGCTTCCAAAACACAGATCTGTGTCAGAGGTTTGTCACCCAGAGTCTTATCTTGGCCTAAGAATATGAAGTGGTCAGTAGTGTTCATGCTCATGGAATTAAGTGGTTGAAAACTCTATCTCCCTGCTTGTTTGTTTTTTAATCATTAGTTGTTCAGGATCTAGGTTCATGAACATAAGCTTTATCAGGTATTATGTGTTGTGAAAAAAAAAGCAGATCTTTCTTTTCACCAGGAATTGAAGTGAACAGATTTTTCCTCTTCTTTCTTTTTATTAAAACTTGACTATTGATTCCAAAATGTATTTTTATTACATTTAAAAACAGGAATGGAGTGCCAGCAACCATAGTTTTATGATTTTATTTTTTTCCTCAGTAGCTGCATCATACCCTTAGTATCCTGCTCATTAAGTTTTGCCTTTTTCCTATTTGATTCTCGTCTTGTTTTCTTCAGTGTGGAGTGGGGACACAGCCATCTCAGTGAGGCATGCACAGAGACCTTTTCTGGACTTCCCTGCCAGTATGGCCAAGATGCTTAGGTTCTTCAAACTCTTACTACTTTTCTTCTCTGCTACTTAGTATGAAAAATAGTCTCGTCCAACCTCACAGCCCCACCAAGTCACAATTTGACTATGACGAATACCTCTGGAGATGGGAAACTCGGTGCCTCAAAGACAACACATTTATTTTCAGGTAGCACTGTCTGCTAAAAAGCCCACATTTGTCTCCTTCTAAATTCCTTCCATTGGTCCCATCAGGGCTATACAAACATATTTGGTCTTTCTTCTAGAAATTTGAAGGCAGTTCTCAAGTCCTTCATTTCCTTTCTTCCTAACTCTTCCCTCCTTCCTTCTGTTCTTCCTTCTCTCCCTCTCCTTCTTTTCTGGGCTGAACTATCTCAGTTTCTGGTTTGCAGTCTGTTAACCCTCAAGATTGCTTTTCTCTGAGCAGGCAGGAGCTATGTTTCCATTAACATGTGGTACATGGGTCTGAACATAATCCATTGCAGATTAAAGCAGAACTATCATCCCATTTCATCTTTATTTTATACTTTTAAGATCACATGAACTTATTTTTTGTTAATTCAACAGTTATTTATTAATTGCATCCCTTGTTGCAGATACTGTGCTAGGTGCCTGGATGCTAGGAGTACAAATGCTTTTATGGAGCAAACAGACTAGCAGAGAGGGAGAGAGAGAGAGAGAGAGAGAGAGAGAGAGAGAGAGAGAGAGAGAGAGAAACCCAAAATAGTAAACTGCAAGGTGTGATAAATGTTAGCATAGGAGGAGCACGGGGTGAGTGTGTACAGACATAGTAGGGGGGCCTTCCCCAGCTAGAAGATTGGGAAGCACCTCCCAGAGGAAATTATTTTAGAGCTAAATCCTAAAGGATTTAGGCAGGAGATTAGAAGGATGGGGGAGGTAAAGATAGTGAAAGAAGGTGAATGTACCAGACAGAAGGAAGAACATATACAAAGGCCTGGAGGCAAGAAAGGGACTGAATATAGTACCATCCGACTGACGATTAGACTGTGGAGGGAAGAAGGCAGGGATGAAGTTGGAGAGACAAGCAGAGCCCAAACCATGGGCCCTCTAAAAGCTAATCATTCAACACATGTTTGAGCACCTACTGTGTGCTAAGCATTGTTCTCGGGTTATAGCAGTTGACAAAACAGACAAAAATCCCTGCCCTAATGGCACTTATATTTCAGTGGATATTAAGAAGTTAAAAAGCCATGTCATAGAAGTTTGGGTTTTACTCCAAGGGCAGGAGGAAGATGCTGAAAGGGCTAGGTGAGGAGTGATGTGGTTAGGATCATGCTGTTAAAGCTAGATTTGTAATTTCACCCAAAGCAGGACACTTGAGAATGAAAGGAGCATAGCTGGGCAATGCAGGGTTGATGAGCACCCTTTTAAAGTGTGGAGAAAAGACTGGAGGGAAGCAAGACCGGACACAGAGACTAGTCATCGCAGGGACCTAGGCGAGAGAGAGCCAGGACTGGTACCCAGGTGTGCAATGAGGTGGAGGGAAGTGGATGGGTTTGAGAAGCACTTAGAGGGAGAGAGCTGTTATGTAAAATAGGCAAGGAACAGTTGATGCCACATGGCACCAAAAACATCCTTCCAGACTGATAAGGACCCAGAAACCAGTAAGTGTTAGACAAGGTCATTAGATCTGTTACTGATTTCCTGTTGTCCTATTATCTTGCCCACGTCATGACCAACTTTGTCAAAACTCTTGATGAATTTTAGATAGGTGTACTTGTTGATGACATTTTTCTGAATGGCTTGTCTAGTAAATCTGTTTAAAAATAAAGGGGTAGAGGGAGGTTAGTCTGAAATATCCTCTTGATCTTGGGTTCACTGCTTCCTTTCTTAATAATCAAGTGCTGGCTTATGGTTAGTGCAGGATGTGTTTATTGACTTGAGTTAATGAGGCTTTTCCTCAACAGGTGAGGGAGAGAACAATCTGTTGAAAGAATTAAGTTTATCCCTTTAGTGGTTTACTTGCTCTAAACATAAATAATGATTCTTTTTTTTTTTGTTCTCAATCTTTTTTTTAAACAAATGCATAATGTCCCTTTAAATCATAACCCATCTAAAGCAGTTTAACATTAGGTCATTACATGACGCTGTTGCTAATCCAATGTGTTTTGTTCCACTTTGGCCACAAAGCATATGATGCATGAAATTTGCAGGACAGGGTCGGAGATTCTGAAACATCTTCCATCTGTCAAGAGGGGGACTAATTGAAAGAGGGAAAGACTATGGACAAATCAGCACAAACCAGAAACTGCTGTTGAAGAATCAGCTTGGTGCTTGCCTTCAGGGGAGTAGCATCACCTTCACACAGGAAGGAGAGACTTCCTGGGTTCTTGGCCACCATCAATTTGTGCCTTATAAGGATGGTGTCATTGTTCTCATGGTGTTCTAGATTGTTAGGAGGAATGCCTATAAAAATTATTGCCAAACAAACTGGATATGCCAAGTGTTATTTAAATACTTAACATCCAGCAGTGAACTCAAATACTAGATGAGTTTGAGTCCTTACAGACAAGAACTGTTGTTCACAATGCATGACCATTAGTAGAGCTCTGCAGTGTCTCTAATTGCACAATCCTGAGACTTAGCCACAAATAACTTATTGATTGATCAGGAAGGAAACCAGTGTCTCTATTAGTGCTGGTGAAATGGAAGAAGGACTGAGTAATTTTAAAATAAATCTTTTATTTCACTATGAATGATAGGAGAATGGTTCTCTTAAAACTAAGGCATGTTTCTCTTGAAAGGACTCTGAAAGGTAAATGAATGAGTAAATGGTTAAAGATCTGTTTGGCTTTTATATTTCCTAGGTTGCTGGCAGGCAAAGACTCCGGCAGGTTTTAGTAGTAGAGAGACCTGCCTCATTTTTTGTGTGTGCATCATCCATAATTGCATCCTCTTTCCTTGTGTAAGAGGAAGAGCAGTGACTCATCATGACTCCTTGCATCCTGGAGATGCAAAACTGAGTCAGAGAATCATTTTGTTTAAATTCACTCTGGTTGATTCCTTTTTTAGGGAAGCTATTTGCTATTTGCTATTTTAAACAGTAATAATCTGCAAAGTTATTTGCTATTTTAAATAGTAATATTGAGAAGTAGAGGGATATATATTAAATTACAGAAAAAGAACTCCAGAAAAATGAAAATGAACTATCAAAGTCCTAAAAATAAATTCAGGTCTTGTTTCCTATTGACCTAAAAGAAGTAAAAAGTACAAGGAAATGTGAGCCATAACCCCCACTCCTAATGGATTTACGCTGAATTTAGAGAGACAGAACATACACATATAAAAATTCGTCTGAAAATCTTTTCTGAAAAGAGGATAAATTAAATAAGTAAAATGTGTATGTAAAGACTGCTATTTTTGTTTATCTCATTATTGAAGTGATTGTATAAAAATTGGTGCCATTGGCCTTCAGGAGAAGGAAGGATCATGGTGGTTTAAAATAGGAGAGGAAAGTTTCATTAAAAAGGTGGTGCTTTCATTGTTTTCTGAATGATGTGCTCATAAGTCAGGTAAAGGCAGGAGGATATTACAAATGTGAAAAATAGAAGGAAGTAAGGTACAGATTAGGGTCAAAGATTTAGATGTAAGTTCTGAGCGGAAGTTCCTTGGGCAAGTGATTAATCTGATTTGAAGCCCAGATTCCTCATCTATAAGAAAGATTATTCCTCTTTTCGTTTTCTCCCCTCCCTTCCCTGTTTCTTTTCCCCCTTTCCCCCTCCCTCCCTCCCAGCCTTCCTCCCAAGTTCCCTCCCTTCCTTCTCTCCTTCCTCCCTCCTTTCTTTCCCTCCCTAGCTCCTTCCTTCCTCCTTCCCTTCCTTCCTTCCTCTCTCTTTTTTTCTTTCTTTCTTTCAGCATATATTTACTGAGTACCTACCCTGTTCCAGATTCTGTGCAATGCCCTGGGGATACAGACTGCCCTCTCCTTGTAGAGGAGATGAACAAATAAATCACCATACAGAGTGATGCATGTGTCTCTAATGAGGTGAGCATAAGGAGGGAGTGGCTAATAGGCTGAGGGGCAAGGAAAGTTGTTACGTGAGTCCAAATTGCAACTGCTTGGTAAATGCTTTTATTAATTTAACTTAAAAACTTTATTTCATGAGTCTTTTGTGGATTTCTGTGACTTTAGAGGAATTCTGAGTCACTATTGAAGAACTGGAAAAAGAAATAAACCACTAGCAGGCAGAGGAAGGGAATTTTTTAGTTCAATAGACCTTGGACCAATGTAAATTTAGTTGATCAGATAGAATTTTTGGAAGGGATAGAAGTACCAGTCATCCAAATCAAGTGCCATCACAATGAACAGTAACATTTTTCACTATAGTAAAACTTCTTTGTAATAAATGCAATTAGTAAAACTCACATTTCTGATATTTGGTAACTGGAGACAATGGCAAGACTCAGATTTTTGGAATAAAGCCCTGAATTATTAATCAACAAGAATTATTTGTAACAGAGTAGTAAAAAGGTTAGAAAACCCCAAAACAAAGGGATGTAAAGGTATAGACAATTTCATCTCCAATCTTTTTGTTGTGCATGCATGGGGTCAGGGGAGGGAGGTTGAGTTCAGTAATTTGGAGGCTATTTCTTACGGGAATGCTAATATTGAAGTGAGAAGTTGAATTGTTTTGCTCCTTGTTGCCTGTTGAGTTTTAGGGAAAGATGAGAATGTTAGATGCAAACTATGGTAGAAATTCTGAAGGACTTTTCAAGATTTTAGAGTCTGATGGTTCTAGCTATTTATAATATAAAATCTCAATAGAAAACTTATGGCTTTTTTAGGTATAAGGTCATTTTTTTTTAGTTCTTATTTTTCAATTCGATTTTATTGAGATATATTTACATACCATACAGTCATCCAAAGTGTACAATCAGTTGTTCACAGTACCATCATACAGTTGTGCATTCATCACCTCAATCTATTTTTTGAACATTTTCCTTGTGCCAGAAAAAGTAAAAATAGGAATAAAAAATAAAAGTAAAAAAAAACACCCAAATCACACACACACGCACCCCATTTCTCATTTAGGTTTTTGTTCCCATTTTTCAACTTGTCCATCCATACACTGAATAAAGGGAGTATGATCCACAAGGCTTTCACAATCACACTGTCACCCCTTATAAGATACATTGCTATACAGTCGTCTTCAAGAGTCAAGGCAGTTTGATAGGTTGCATTTTGATAGTTTCAGGTATTTACTTCTAGCTATTCCAATGCATTAAAACCTAAGAAATGGTTGTCTATATAGTGCATAAGAATGTCTACCAGAGTGACCTTTCGACTCCATTTGGAATCTCTCAGCCACTGAAACTTTATTTCGTTTCATTTCTCATTCCCCTTTTGATCAAGAAGATGTTCCCAATCCCATGATGTTGGGTCCAGATTCATCCCCGGGAGTCATATCCTCAGCTGCCAGGGAGATTTACACCCCTGGGAATCAGATCCCACATAGTGGGAATGGCAGTGAGTTCACCTGCCGTGGTGGCTTAGCTACAGAGAGAGGGTCACATCTGAGCAACAAAGAGGTACTCAGGGGGAGACTCTTAGGCACAATTATAAGCAGGTTTAGCCTCTCCTTTGCAGTAATGAGCTTCATAAGGGCAAGTCCCATGATAGAGGGCTCGGCACATCAAACCCCCAGTCCTCAATGTTTGTGAGAACATCAGCAATGATCCAGGTGAGGAAGCCCAACACCTCTGCATTTCCCCTCAGCTCCTCAGGGGGGGACCTGTATATATATTTTTATTCTCTGTCCAAATTACTTTGGGATGTGTCACTATTTCACATTAACCTATGCAAACCTACCAGGTCTCACTTCCTATTAAAAGTTCCATGTAATTATGGTGTTTGAACAAACCGAACAAGTTAAATTGTTTAGGAAATATAGATCTGACACCAACTAAACATCTCTTCCCTTGGTCTCACATGGAATTTGAAGTTTTAAAATGTAGTCAGTATTGCCCAGATATAAGGTCATTTCTAGCACTTATAGAAATAGATGAAGTTTCAACTAGTCATCTCTAAATGAGCTTTTCTTCAGTACATGTTTATGTAAAAGTCTTTATCAGAAGAAAAACCCTTACTCCATTATTATAGAAGAGTCAAAATGTATGCAACCCATTTGGAACAACAGCTTTACATGCTGATATTAGACTCATCCATGCTTAAAAATGAGAGATAATGAGAGCACCCAAGGTATGGAATGGAGGTCAGAGAGATTGCCACTGGGTAAGGTAAAAGACCCAGAGAAAGCAATTTCCAACTTTGCAGAAGCAGCAGCAAGTTTCTTAGTCTGGTGCTCAGTTTAATTTAGAGATATATACTGAGGGCCTAGGGAACCATGCTGAGTATTGTGGATACAAAGATTGGGAGACATAGTTATTCAAGGAGCTCCCAGGGCAGCTGGGAGAAACAAACACATAAACACCAATGACAGCTCAATACAGTAAGTGCTACAATAGAATGGGGGTGGGGTGGGGTGGGGTGGGGTGCGGGGGCAGGGTAAATTGAGAGAGCCAGAAGGCTAGAGTGGGAACCAGGCCTCAGATACACAGATATTATTTATTAAGTATTCACTATGTTCCATGAATTGCCAGTGGTTTACCTTCATAGCCTCACTGAATCTTCATTACAGCAATATTTTATAGACGTGGAAATGAGGAAACTCAGGTATGAAAAGGTCAAGCACTTTGCCTCACAGTTTGTAAGTGGCAGAGCCAGTTTTTGAATCAAGGTCGCTCAGACTTGCCTTGTGATGGTGGCCTTGGAAAAAGGGAGTTTCAGAGAGAGAGTAGTCAGTGGGTCACAGTCCTCCATGATCTGACCCTAAGATAACTTTCCAACCTTGCCTTCTAATTACCTTTCACTTAGTTCAGTCTGGTCAACTTGAAATGTTCCATGTCTTCTGCACAAACTCCAACTCTTCTAGGGCTTTCCATAGTGCTTTTTTGGGATCATTAGTTCCATGAGATGAAAAAAGGTGTTCTGTGTTTAAATTAGTTTGAGAAATGCTGCCAGCTCTATCTATTCTTCTCTTGGAAATGTGCAATTTGCACCAGCCCATCAAAGGTACTGACGAGTCCTGCAGTAAAGGACCTATTTTTACTTTGTCTATCAAGTGTTTCCCAAATTGTTTTGAACTTATTTGATCATGGGACCTCCCCCTTTCCTCATAGAACATTACAAACTTCCCTCAGAACTCGGGTTCTGAGACACTCCAAGTGAAACATGACTTTGCTTTTATGCAGTTGGTTTTAAGTGCTTTTTCTGCCTCTCACTTCCGATGGCCCACAGAACACATAGTCCTTGCATTATCACTTTCATGCTAGATCCCACTTCTGGGGCCCCAAGAGTCCATGACTATTTCATTTTTGATTTCTTACACAGGACTTAGTACAGTGTCTCTCAGATAGCAATTATTCAGTGTTTATTGAATAAATCAATAAAATGCACACGACGTGGAAGAAATTAGGTCTGTTTTCTTTTAAATCTGGTTCAAAATGTGGAGGTAAGAATAGACTCAAATAAGGATTTATTTGAGAATAAAGAGAATGTTATGTTTTCAATTTTTGTTTCATTTCACCTGTTTGCTTTTGGGATCAGTTGAGGAGTAGACTGAGGAAAGACAACTTGAGAGATTTCTGGTCTTGTCTTACAATTTAAAGTCAGACTTGGATTTCTTAGCTAATTCAATGCATGACTATACCCTTTGAACATTTCTTCCTGGTTTGATGCAATATTTATCTTGCTCAGTCTGACTTATTGTTGGGAGCCATCCCACTGGTTTCATTGTTTCATTTGGGAGTCCTTATATGGGATTTAATCAAATGTGATGTTGTGTCTGATCTTTCTCTCCTTTGAATTGAATCACATATTCAGCTATGCCTTCCTCTGTTTTCTTTGTGGAGATAGAGTAGAGAGCCTTTTCTGGCTCCCTCCCATACACTTTCCTGCATGATGTGCTCACCACTCCCACATGTGGTTAAGTCATATAGAAGTGTGTATGTGTGCAGGGGGTGGGAGGAGAGAGCACTAAGAAGCCAGGGTGAATCATGCTCAGGGAGCACAGGCAGCCACAGGAGCATGGAGATGCCTAGGAAACGCCTGTGCATTTGGGGGAAATGGCTGCTTTCCTTCTACATGGACACCAGCCTCACCTGCATTCAAGTTTTTTTAATTGATTTGTCAAGTGTATGTCCTATCTCTGGAGCAGAACACCAGAAACTTTGTGAGTTTAAAGGACTCTATAGGATTTTATTATCTCATGACACTTGTTTAAGAGCACCTGATTAATCATAATTATTGTCTTAGTAAGAATCTGGTTTTTTTTTAATGGTGAAAGCAAACCCTACTTAGGGCATATTGTCTTATTTTCAGAGTCTGTTACATGCCATAAAGAGTAAGTTATCATTTGGGTTTGCAAATAATATATTATTTTGGGTTTGCAAAAATTTGGTGGTGGTGGTACAATGATAATCCTCATGCCATGAGACAGTGAGCCATGGTGGCCTCTCATGCCAAAAGTTCTTAATTTATTATATTAAATGACTTGCATTTGGGGAGAAGAGAGTTCTGAGAATCAGATCTGATTGTGTACATAATAAAAGAACAGTACGCTATCAAGAAAAATTCTCATTATTTTCCATAGTGAGATTAAGGGGATGTAAATAAAATGGCAATATTTTTTCATTATGTGACAAAATTTTATTGTCATGGCCACCATATACAGAGAAGACTAACTGTTTTTTGAATCAGCCAATCAGTGTCAATCTCATGCTTTGAAGCCAGTCAGTTGGTAGCGGACTTGCTCCAGGAACATGCTTCTTTTTTTTTACCCTAGCAGTTTTATTTGGATATACTTACATACCATACAGTCCATCCAAGGTGTACAATCAATGGCTTTTAGTATAATCACAGAGTTGTGCATTCATCATCACAATCAATTTTAGAACATTTTTATTACTCCAAAAAGAAAAACCCCATACCCTTTAGCAGTCACCTCTGAAGTCCACTATCCTTCCCCAGCCCTACATAACCACTAATCTAATTCTGTCTCTAGAGATTTGTTTATATTTGAAGAATTCTAAAATATTATTAACTATGTCCATAGTTTTCATTAGGTGTATTTTTTCTGTATACCACCCTATTATTAACATCTTGTACTAGTGATGTACATTTGTTATAGTTAATGAAAGAACATTCCTATATTTGTACTATTCACCAAAGACATTGTCTACTACTGGGTTCATTATGTTATATAGTCCCAGGTTTTATCCTCTACCTTTCCTTCTGGTAACATACATGACCTAAAACCGCCCCTTTCATTCACATTCACACAGATAAATCAGCTCTGGAAATCATATTCACAGTAATGAGCTAGCATCATGACTATTCATTTCCAAACATTTACAATCAACCTATATAGAAATTCTACACAAATTAAGCACCAGCTCCACATTCTCTACTCTCATTGTAGCTCCTGGTAACCTATATTCTAGATTCTAACTATGAGTTTGCTTATTATACTTAGTTCATAGTAGTGAGATCATACAATATTTGTCCTTTTGTGTTTGGCTTATTTCACTCAACCTAACATCCTACAGGTTCATGCATCAGGACTTCATTCCTTCTCACTGCTGAATAATAGTCCACAGTATGTATATAACACGTTTTGCTCATCCATTTTTCAGTTGATGGACACTTGGGTTGCTTACATCTTTTGGCAATTGTGAATAATGCCACTATGAAATCAGTGTGCAAATGTCTGTTCCTATCCCTGCTTTCAGTTCTTCTGGGTATGTACCTAGTAGCAGGATTGCCAGATTGTAAGGCAGTTCTATATTTAGCTTCCTGAGGAACCATCAAACTGTCTTCCACAGAAGCTGCATCATTTTACATTCTCACCAATGATGAATGAGTGTTGCTCTTTCTCTGCATCCTCTCCAACACTTACAGCTTTCTGTTATTTTAATAGTGGTCATTCTAGTAGGTGTGGTTTTGATTTGTATTTTCCTAATAGCTAATGGTGTTGAGCATCTTTTCCTGTTCTTTTTGGCCATTTGTTCTTCCTCTTTAGAAAAATGTCTATTCAAGTGTTTTTTTCCCATTTTTAAATTGGGTTGTTTGTCTTTTTATGGTTGAGTTGTAGGATTTCTTTATATATTCTAGATATTAAATGCTTATCAGATATGTGGTTTCCAAATATTTTTGCACATTGCATAGGTTGCCTTTTCACTTTCTTAATAAAGTCCTTTGAAGCACAGAAGTTTTTAATTTTGATGAGGTCCCATTTATGTATTTTTTCTTTAGTTGCTTGTGCTTTGGGTATAAAGTCTAAGAAACCATTGTCTACCACAAGATCTTGAAGATACATCCCAACATTTTCTTCTAGGAGTTTTATGGTCCTGGTTCTTAAACTTAGGTCTTTGATCCATTTTGAGTTGATTTTTTGTATATGGTGTGAGGTGGGGGTCCTCTTTCATTCTTTTGGATATGGATATCCAGTTCTCCCAGAACCGTTTATTAAAGAGACAATTCTGTCTCTGTTGGGTAGACTTGACAGCCTTGTCAAATATCAGTTGGTCATAGATGTGCAGGTCTATTTCTGAACTCTCAATTCATTTCCACTGGTCAATATATCTATCTTTATGCCAGTATCATTCTGTTTTGACCACTGTAGCTTTGTAATATCTTTTAAAGTCAGGAAATGTGAGTCCTCCAACATCATTCTTTTCAAGATGTTTTTGGCTATCCAGGGCCCCTTACCCTTCCAAATGAATTTGATCATTGACTTTTCCAACTCTGCAAAATAGGCAGAGTTGTTGGAATTTTGATTGGGAATGAATTGAATTTGTAAATCAATTTGGGTAGAACTGGCATCATAATGATATGTAGTCTTCCAGTCTAAAGAACATGGAATGTCCTTCCATTTGTTCAGATCTTCTTTGATTTCTTTAAGCAATGTTTTGAAGTTTTCTTTGTAGACCTTTACATTCTTGGTTAGATTTGTTCCAAGATATTTTATATTCTTTTAGTTGCTAATGTAAATGGATTTTTTTCTTGATTTCCTCCTCAGATTGCTCATTACTAGTGTATAGAAACTACTGATTTTTGTGTGTTGATCTTGAATCCTGCCACTTTACTGAACTAGTTTATTAGCTCTAGTAGCATAGTTGTAGATTTTTTTAGGAATTTCTATATATAGGATCATGTCATCTGCAAATAGTGAAAGTTTTACATCTTCCTTTCCAATTTGGATTCTTTTTGTTTCTTTTTCTTGCCTAACTGCTCTTGCTAGAACTTCTAGCACAATGTTGAGTATCAGTGGTGACAGTGGGTATCCTTGCCTTGTTCCCAATTTTCGAGGGAAAGCTTTCAGTCTTTCACCAGTGAGTATGATGTTAGCTGTGGGTTTTTCATTTATGCCATTAATCATTTTGAGGAAACTTCCTTCTATTCTTATCTTTCCAAGTATTTTTATCAAGAAAGATTGCTGGATATTGTCAAATGATTTTTCTACATCAGTCGAAATTATTGTGTGGTTTTTCCTCTCTGATTTGTTAATGTGGTGTATTACATTAATTGATTTTCTTGTGTTGGACACCCTTGCTGCCTGAAATAAAACCCACTTGGCCATGGTGTATCATTCTTGCAATATGTTGTTGGATGCAATTTGCAAGTATATTGTTGAGGATTTTTGCATCTATATTCATGAGAGATATTGGTTTTTAATATTCTTTACTTGTATTATCTTTATCTGACTTTGGTATTAGGGTGATGTTGACTTCACAGAATGAGTTATGTAGTGTTCCCTACTCCAATTTTTTGAAAGAGTTTGAGCAGGATTGGTACTAATTCTTCTTGGAATGATTGGTAGAATTCCCTTGTAAAGCCATCTGGACCTGGACTTTTCTTTTTTGGGAGGTTTTTGATGACTGTCAATCTCTTTAGTTGTAATTGGTCTGTTAAGGTCTTCTGTTTCATCTAGAGTCAATGTAGGTTTGTGTGTTTCTAGGAATTTGTCCACTGCATCTTAGTTGTATAATTTGTTGGCATACATATAATTTGTTGTTCATGGTATTCTCTTATGATCTTTTTACTTCTGTGGTGTCAGTAGTGAGGATCCCCTTTTCATTTCTGGTTGTGTTTATTTGCATCTTCTCTCTTTTTTCTTTGTCAGTCTAATTAAGGGGTTGTCAATTTTATTGATCTTCTCAAAGAACCAACTTTTGGTTTTGTTTGGTCTTTCTTTTGTTCTTTAAATTCTCAATTTCATTTATTTCTGCTTTAATCTTTGTTATTGTTTTCTTTATGCTTGCTTTGGGATTAGTTTGTTCTTCTTTTTCTAGTTCCTACACATGTGCAGTTAGGTCTTTGCTTTTACCTCTTTCTTGTTTTTTGTTGTAGGTGCTTAGGGCTATAAAATTCCCTCTCAGCACTGTCTTTGTTGCATCCCGTAAGCTTTGATATATTCTGTTCTCTTTTTCATTCTTCTTGAAATATTTAATGATTTATATTGCAATTTCTTCTTTGACCCACTGACTGTTTAAGAGTGTGTTGTTTAACCTCCAATATTTGTGAAATTTTCAGTTCACCTGTTATTGATTTCCAGCTTCAATCTATTATGGCTAGAGAAAATGTTTTGTATAATATCAATCTTTTAAAATTTATTGAGACTTATTTTGTAACCCTACATATGGTCTATCCTGGAGAATGATCCATGAACCCTTAAGAAGGATGTATATTTTACTGTTTTGCAATGCAAAGTTCTATGTATGTCTGTTAGGTATCATTCATTTATCATATTATTCAAGTTATCTGTTTCCTTAAAGATCCTCTGTCTAGATGTTCCATCTATTGATGAGAGTGGTATATTGAAGTCTTCAACTATACACTGGATAAAGGGAGTGCAATCCACAAGGTTTTCACAATTACACTGTCACCCCTCGTAAGCTACATTGTTATACAATTGTCTTCGTGAATCAAGGCTACTGGGCTGGAGTCTGATAGTTTCAGGTATTTACTTCTAGCTATTCCAGGACATTAAAACCTAAAAAGTGCTATCCATATAGTGTGTAAGAATGTCCACCAGAGTGACCTCTCGACTCCATTTGAAATCTCTCAGCCACTGGAGTTTTATTTCTTTTCATTTCACATCCCCCTTTTGGTCAACAAGATGTTCTCAATCCCATGATGCCAGGTCCAGATTTAACCCCAGGAGTCATATCCTGCGTTGCCAGGGAGATTTCCACCCCTGGAAGTCAGGTCCCATGTAGGGGGGAGGGCAGTGAGATCACCTGCCAAAGTGGCTTACTTAGAGAGAGAGGGCCACATCTGAGCAACAAAGAGGCACTCAAGGGGAGACTCTTAGGTACATTTATAAGCAGATTGAGGCTCTCCTTTGCAGTAACAAGCTTCATAGGGGCAAGCCCCAAGATAACGGGCTCAGCATATCAAGCTGTCAATCCCAAATGTTTGTGAGAACATCAGCAACAATCCAGATGAGGAAGTCCAACACCTTCACATCCTCCCCCAGCTCCTCGGGGGGGTGGGGAGGGCCGAATGTATATTTTTATTCTCCACCCATATTACTTTGGAATGTGTTGCTATTTCATTCTAACATATACAGACCTACCATATCTCACTTCTTATTCTAAGTTCCATGTAATTGTGGTGTTTGAACTAACTGACTGTAGAGGTTATATTGTTTGGGAAATATAGCTCCTACATTAAATAAACATCTCTTCCTTTGGTCTCACATGGAAATTGAAGTTTTAACACACAGTCAGTTTCAGCCTTTACTCTTTGGCCCAATTTGCCCTAGTCTTAACCAGATCTGCTTCATTCAAATCTGTAATTGAAGTCTGGGCTCTTTTACAGCTTTTTTTTTTTTTTTTTTTTTAACAGTTGCTGTATGCGTTAATACTGACATTCATATCTGCCAAGCTCTAGCTCTGAGTTTCAGGTGTCACACAGATACCCAATGTTCCAGAGACCAATCTGGTTATACACAAAGGGATCAACATCTCAGAGTTTGGAGATAGCCATTACAATTCAGGAATAGATTTGACTGCTGTAGGAGCTTACAATCTAGGGACCATTACAATAATCATTTTCCTGTTAGGCTGTGCTCTAAGATTCAATTCTGAGTTTACACATTGTAGTTAGTCCATATTGGTGAGGCATTATAGTGTTTGCCTTTGTTTCTGGCATACTTCACTCAAAATGCTGTCTACAGGATCCATTCACCTCATTGTGTGTCTTATAGTTTCACTCCTTCTCATAGTTGCTCAATATTCCATTGTGTGCATACACCTCAGTTCACCATTTGTTCCTCAGACAGTGTACCCTTAGGCCACCTCCACCCACTGCAAATCATGAATACTGCCTCCATAAATACCAATGTACAAATGTCCATTCAAGAAGATTAACTTTTAGCATTACTGTAATAATACTGAAATATTTAGAGCAAATGTTAGGTTTTGTCCCTAGAATGAACAACTATGATGATGTCATCAAAACAAAGTGTTGGAAAAGGGAGAAAGCACACTTTTGGCTGAATGCATAGGAAATGCTGATGGTATTCATTAACCATGAAATAATAACAAAATTTCCATTTCCATCCTCTCCCCAGTAATATCTTCTGTGTGTTCAGTACTCCCTTTGAAGTTGATATATAATCTTTGCTTTAATCCATTTTTAAAGCTTCCTTTGAAGTCAATAGGAGCTCATGCCTGGAAGAAAGAGAATGGCTGAGAATTCAATGCCTGCTAGGAAAGAGGGACAGACCTAATCATCACTGGAAAGTAATATTTATTGATTGCCCATACATGCATAATCTATTAGGCTCCACGCCAAAATGACTTTCAAATTGGTCTGATTGATTTCCTCATATTATAAAGCTATTAAGATGACCGAAAACAGTTACTTTTTCTAGGACTCTATTTTTTTTTTAATGGTTTGAGAAAAATGAATGTTTATAAATGGAAATGATTCTTTTATCCTGACACTCTCACAAACATTATGTTTCACTTAAGTGAATTTTCCAGAAAATGGAAATTAATAATTATCTAATAGAGTAATTCCTTCAAGGTTAATTGAAAAGTGTAGGATTAATTTCTCCTGTATGAAAATACTTCAGACTACTAAGCTTTAAAAAAAAAAAAACCTCATTAAATACTTTGGAGCAAGCTAGGAAGTAAATTATTTCTCATTTTTCCTGCCTCTTTCTTGCAACTGTTGGTTGTCCTCTTTGTCTATGCACTGACCACACTAACTTGTTCATATTAAAAAGAGGTGTCAACATTATGGGGAAGGGGGCTACATCTGGTTGATGTTCTGGGTTTTAGGACTTGTCTGACATAGGAACACTGGTGGGTTTAAGTTTCTGAAAAATAAACTTAGTGAGTGAAACTTTTATTTTCACTTTTAATAATTCCTTTTTCTTTCAGTTCCTCAGCCTGGCTCATTTCAAGTGTCTTGTCTTAAAGTTCACTGATTCTTTCTTCTGCCAGTTCCAATCTGCTCTTGAAACCCTGCTGGGAATTTTTCCTTTCTGTTATGGTCTTCAACTCCATTAGTTCTGTTTGTTTCCCTTTTAAAATTTCTGTCTCTTTATTAACACTTTCATATTGTACACTCGTTTTCTTGATATCCTTTAGTTTTTTTCTCTGTATTTTCCTTTGCCTCCTTGAGCATTTATAAGATCATTTTTTAAAAGGCTTTTTTTGGTATGTCCACTTGTCGTCTTTGATGGTGTCTTCTGGAGTTCTTCCTCTTCCTTTGGATGGGCCTTCATTTCCTATTTCTTTATTTGTCTTCTACTCTTATTGCACACTGAACATTGTAATATTTTAAAATGTAACTCTCAGATTTATTCCCTGAGATGTCTGTTTCTTGATTTTTTAACCAGTTGGCAATAAGACAGAGACTTTCTTGTGCTTGAGCCCTCTTATCAGGGAAGTCTGCCCAAGGTGGATGCAGTGTGCAGGGATTTTCCCAATCTTTCTGGGCCTCTGTCTTGTGCTGGGCTTTTGCTAGTTAGTTGCTTTGGAGTTCCCCTGTTTACAGGAGTTTGGTTGTCCCCTTCTGTTTTCCAAGGGACAGACCTCCCTCTCTGGGGTATTTGAAACTGGGAGGCCTTTGCCTCTGACTGTCTACCTCTATAGTTTCTTACACTCCTTTCATTGTTTCAAGCTGCTTTTGCCTGGAAGGCAAATTCTTGGAGGGTGGCACACTGGAGAAGTCTTTCCCAAGTCAGTCTTTCCTAGACAAAACAGGGTCAGGGACCCACAAAGTAGGTGCAGACTGGCTCCAAAGTGCCATTGGGAGAGAATTTGGAAGGGCACAAGATCTTCTCCAATAGCTCCCCAAAGCTGAGCTTCCCTGGTCTGCTCAGCAAATGTAGTCCTTCAACTAACTATCCCCTGCAGTCCTGAGCAAGTGTAGCATCTTTAAGTCTCCACCCCCTGCCAACACATCACCTTGCTGGGGAGGGTTGAAGCAATGGCTGCTGCTGCATTCGGACCTGACAGCTTGAAACAATAGCTGCCTCAGAGCCAGGTTCCCAGTGATCTGAAGTCACTAATCAAAAACTGTTATCAGTGTTTGGCTGTGCCCACCTCTGTTCTTGGGGAGTAGGATTTTTATGTTCCTTTCTGTCACCAGCAAGCTAGTCTGAGGCTGGACCCCTTGGTGGCCTGCTGTGAGAGTGGGGGATGGGGCCACTGGGCATTGGTAGGCAGTGGTAGCTGCCACTTGGAGAGAGCAATTTACTGTTCTTGACTGTAATTTATCAGCCTCTTCTTCCTGCTCTTCCCTGGATGCTGTACAGTGTGCTTTTGGCCTCCAGAATTTCAAAATAGTTGTTTCAGACAGTTTCTGCTTGTTTAATAGTTTTTGTGGAAGGATTGAGTCTTGGAGCTCCCTACTCTACCATCTTCCCACAATCTACAATCTTCCTGCTTCTTTTTCTTTCCTCTTTTAATCCACTGCCATAACTTCAGTTCTGCCTATGAGCTGAAGGTGCCTCCACTGATGTCTGAGACAGGAATTCTGTTGCAGGCTCAAGCTCTGCAACTCTGATTGTACCTTGACCTGGAAACCGCTCATGGCTTCAAACTCAGTACTTCAAAACTGCACTCAGCAGCTCCTGCCAAGATCTTTATTTCCCATCTCTGTGAGTGTCATCATCTTCCTTCCAGCCTTCTAAACTGAAAATCTGTGAATTGCCCTTGACAACTCCCCTTCCCTATCATTCCACCTCTAAACATTTAACAAACCCTGTCACTTCCACTTTATAATTCTATGATCTACCCATCTTCTCCACCCTTCCCTGCCATCGTCTCATCTAATCCCTCATTGCATCTCATAGAGATGACCACCGCTGCCTCCTCTCTGGTCACTTCCTTCTACAAACTTGTCATCACACTGTTGCAAGTCTTCTTTTTGAAATTAAAAGCCTGCCACATCATTCTCCAATTTAAGAACCTCAAGTTTACCTCAGGGTAGTATCTAGAGGCCTTTATAATGTGACCTGACTCTCAGATCATTTTCCATCCATGAACCCATTGAAAATGCTGCTTGTTTCACTTGGCAAATGTCTGTGTGCTTTCAAAACCAGGGGAGTGTCTCTTCTATGAAGCCTTCCCCAGTGTCTTTAGGCAGTCACTCGCCCCTCTCTGGGTTCCCCCACCCTCTGTTTTTCCTCACTTACAGTGTTTGGCCATTGCCGATCAGTTTTTTAAATACAGTGTGATCTGTTTTTATATGTCACTTGCACCAGAATGAAAGCTTCTGGAGAGTACAGTTTGTAATTTATTTCTCTCTGAATCCCTATTCCAATGCCTATCTCAAGTCTGGCACAAATCAATAAATGTTTAGTGAATGAATAGAGATGCTAAGGGATCTTTTTCACTTAACTTTGGCTTGAAGTTGTATTTTATATAGGTGAAATTGCTGGTTCAGACATTAAATTAATAAAAATAATAAAAATTTTAACATTTTCTCTTCAGGATAAAAAGTACAGTCAAAAATATGTAAAATATTTGCCTCACATGAAGGAAAACACTGAAGATGGCCCAGCAGAAGGAAAGAAAGTTCTAGCCCATAGTGATATCTTTCAACCCCTGCAGCATTTCCGGAATCATCTGCTAGACTCCTTGCTACATGCAAAAGTTAGCCCCATATTGTTAAAATCACTTTTAGTTGATAACAGAGAGGAGTCATATGCTTCAGAGCTTCCAATTTCTGAGATTTCTGAGATTTTAGTTAGGGTCTTCTTACAAAAGATATTTTCCTTAGTGTTTTTATCAGGGGCTGCTAATAAAGTAAACAAATCCCCAAAGTCTTTTTTTTTTAAAGAATTATAATCCGGTGGGAGAACTATGCACCCAAAGTACTTTATCTATGGTAGAAATGAGAACTTTGCTTTTGTTTTTAAAGGAAAAAAAAAGATTCATAGAAAATTTCAGTAATGTCCCCTTATATATAAAGAGAAACTTGGTTCTAAAATCAGTGATGTTTCTGGGGAGTGGAATAAAATTATCTGCTTAGCTCATTTAAAAACTAAGAATGGTAGCATTCAGCTTTATTCACTTGATACAAGAAATAAAAGTATTCTTCAGTTCCATCATTAGAGAAAAAAATATGACTGAGATCTGGAGGCAGAGTGGTGGGGGACTAGGAAAGAGATGGCAAAGCTTGTGTTAGAGGGAAAGCCTGGGAGGGGAGAGCAAGCCCAAGAGAAGTGAAAGACAGACAACATTTGCTTCCTTGGTTGTTTTTTTTTTTTTTTAAACTAGATAGTTTTTATTAAAGGAATACATGAAGATGGTTAAGTGAAATCGAATGGTTCCAATAGGTTTACAGTGAAAACAACAGTCCTCTGCTCTGTGTATTCCTCGCCTCAATTGTCCGTTTCATCCTTTTAGCTTTTTCTTCTGGCAATTACCTTCATGTTTCACCCCCCCCCCCAGATTAATTTTTTGGTTTTTCAAATGAATACACATATTAATATATGTATTTTAAGAACCTCTTAAGTGTATTAAAAAACCCATCAGACCCCTACCCCATCCCTTCCCACTATCCAAAGACCATGACTTTTAATTCTTTCAGCAGTTTCTTCTGCTGTTTTTTTCTCAAAACAATTACTTATATTATTTCTTGATTCGTTTTACACATTATCTTAGTGACTTCCTGATATGATAGATGAGGATTTAGTTCATACACCACCACTATCCTCTTTTCCTCCCCATATTGCCCCCAAACAATAGTTACCAGATTTTGGGATTAACCAGTCATCATATTATGACTACGTATATATCACTTACTGTTGAAAAAAATAGCATATTATGTTTTACGTCTTTTTTTGTATACCTTTTTCTTTTTCCTGGAATTAATTATTGCTTCCCTCCTTTTTTTTTTCTTCATTTGCTTTATCTTCAATGAATTTACCTCTTTCCACATGCCTTAGATCTGTCAACAACCTATGAATATTTTGTAAAAAGCAAGTAAACCATTGTTTCATTTTTACATTTTGTTTTCTAAGCCAGCTACATAGCTGGAATATTATCTGTTGTTTGCTCCCATTTCCTTGATCCCATGTCACACTTTTTCTTGGTTTATTTTACTCTTTCATTTTGTTGGAGCATTTCCTTTGGTAACTTTCCAAGAAAGGGTGCAAGAAGGAAACATCTTTGAGTCTTTGCTTGGTTAAAAATGTCTTTTTTACCCTTTCCCTTGATTGATTATATTTGGCTGATAATAGATTTCTCAGTTGAAAAAAGTTTTCTTCTCATAATTTTGAAGTCATGGTTCTATTGTTTTCAGTTTCTTTTTCTTTTTATCCCTTCTCGCCTTCCTTCTTTCTTGTCTTAACGACATCTCAAATTCAGTGGGTCAAAGACAAAATCAAACTCCACCAGAAAATCCTGCTACTCCTACTTTTAAAATATATCCTGACTCATGAAATTCCTCACCATGCCCAATTCCTCCCTTTGGTCCAAGTTACCATCATCCTTCTCCAGAACTTTTAATTGGTCCCTGCCCCCCACACCCTGTTTTTTTAAAGAAAATATTTCAAACGAACCATGTGTGGTTTTATACTTTCTACTACAGTCATGTTTTCATACATAATATATGGGATTGATTCCTTTGTCTGACCTCTTTTTTTTTTACCCTGTATGAAAGATGTAAGGAAATTCCTTTATGCTCTGGATGTCATGTATCCTAATTTTACTGCTGAACATGAGGGGCTCAATTTCTTATCTTCAACAGGTTTTTCATGGAAATAAACATCACAGAGTTACACAAAATCAAATCAAAATAGAAATACCCTAATGAGAAAAATATTCCCCTACTCCTGATACTGTCGACAGTCTGCAACCCTTTTTTCATATACACATTAATATTTATTAAAAATTTTGGCTTACATATACAATTTGCTTCTTTCACTTAGCAATCTTTGTGACATGTTTCTATGTCAGTACCTCAGTCATTTCAACTGCTGTAGAATATTACTTTTTCTAGCTATATTGGTTAGATATTTCTTTATTGATCAACATTTGGTTGTTTCCAAACTGTTATTTAAAAAAAAGTCTTCAACAAATACTCTTGGTCCTTTTTAAAATTCAGGATTAATTTCTAGAAATGCGACCTCTGGGTCCCAAGGATATGAACATTTTGAATTCTAATTCATATTGATAATTTATACTCTTAAAATGGCTATACCAATTTATAATGCAGAAAATGCTAAAAATGTTATTTTTTTGGATATCATAATAATCTAAATCTTTGCTAACATGATGAATAAAAGTATTGTAAGTTTCATTTTTTAATGTGTGAAGCTTATTTTCTAACAAACTAATTTTGTTTGCTAGCAATATCCATTCTCAATTCATTACCTCTAAGTTTAATTTTAGCCACAATGCTTGTTATTATGTTGAGCTCTTTCTTTTCTATCAAGTAACAACTCTGAATCTCACTGATGATAAGAAACAGAAATTTTAAAGGTCTCAGACCTTTTCTCCTCTTTTAACCCTCAAAAAGTTAGTCTCCTACCTATTTCTACCTTCTCTACTGAATATAGTGGAGCTCTCAATTCACTGATTTCCTATCTGAGTGAACAGAATTTTTTCAGAAGGATGGTGTAACCAGAATAATTGACAGTCCTTATTTTGATACAATTTTTTTTTTTTTAAAATGCCAGCTGTAGTTCTTCTGTTTGTAATCTCTACCTGAGTCTAGCTCCTATCTCTAAGGGTCTTGGTTTCAACTCACGCTACCAGGGACTCTCCAATTTAGGCTGTCTTGATAGATATGCTACCCTAGGCAGGTACTGGGGACCTAATCCTGACCCTTGAGGGATAGGTATTAAAGCAGACATAACAAGAAATACTTCACAAATGGTATCTGATACAGTCTAGTTAAGATTAATGGAGAGTAAAAACACCATGCTTAGAAACAATTATCTATAGATTTAGAGTTAACAAAGGTCTTTTTTTTTTCCTAATGTAAGAATACTTAATTTGGGGGTGGGGCAGGGGAAGGGAAAAATTTGAATTAAGTCAGAAAACATCTTTACATTAATCATTCTTTTCATGCACTTCAAATTTGTACTAAATGCCTTTCTCCTCATGGGCATCAGAAAGAACACCTGGATATTCTGGGAGAAGTCTGTATTTCTCTATATCAATTTCTGGAAAAAATGCTTCACTTTCAAATTCCTGCATGGTCCGTGTCACGAACAGTCTAAGATGGCCTGGCTGATTCATGGCTTCCTTATAAACAGAACTGCCTCCCACTATCCAAACCGTGTCTACTTTATTTGCTAATTCTGGTTGCTCAATAAGTTTTAAGGCATCATCCAGACTTTTGGCAAGAAAATATGCTCCTTGTGGGGGCTCCTTAGTTCTCTACTGAGAACCAATTAATTCTGTCCTTTAAAGGCTGATTCTTCTCAGGGATGGAGAACCAGGTTTTTCTACCCATAATCACCAAATTCTGTTTACCTTCTACTGAAGAGGTTGTGGTCATCCTTTGGAAATACTTGAATTCATTCCTATGAATGAGAACACATTTACTCAGAACGTTATTCTGCAGGCTTAAGCTCTAACTTACTGAACAAACATATGCTGGGGGTCTCCAGGATTGGGACTTCCTTAGTTGTTGCCTCTGCTCTAACGATTGCTCCATAAGTCCTGTTTCAGGGCTCTGCTTCATTGTCCTTCCCTCCCTCCTAACTCTCAACATCTGGTCCAAACCATCCTCCAATGAAGTGACTTCTATCCAAGACTCCTCAGGTTCTTCTTTGGGTTTCCAATCAATCTCTCTCCCCCCTGCTCCAGCTCCAAGGTCCCATTGTGTGAACTCATCTCCTCCCTCTCTTTTCCCAGATGAATGAAATTTTCTCCCTGCTCATCTCCAGCTCAAAGGAGTCTTAACTTTGGTGTGTGGAGGGTACTAAGACTCTGGGCCTTAGTACCCTCATCTGTGAAAAGGGGATTAGTAATCCAGACCTCACAAGCTTGTGAGTTACCCAGTAGATCCTCGATAAACATTCATTTCCTTTCCCTTCTTTGCTTTTTGCTTTTGTTCCCATTCCCTCACTTCTCTGCTGAAGAAGTACTCTTCTATCCTCTCACCCATTAGGCCATCTACTGGGAATTTGCCTCTGGAATTCTGCCTGGAGTTACTCCTGTGTGTGAGTAGAGTTTCAGAGGGTCACTCTGAGGTCAGGACATTTCAGTAGCAGCTTCATAGTCAGATATCATGTGTTCAAATCCTGGTACTACTGCATACTCACTTGGTGAACATTGGGCAGATTGTGTACTCTCTGTGCCCCAATTTCATCATCTGTAAATTGGGGACAATAATTATTTCTACTTCATAGGGTTATAGTAAGGATTAAATGAGCTACTTCATGAAAAGTATTTAGTGCATAGCACATAGCAAGTGCTCCATGAATGTTATCTGTCTTTTTTTAGATACCTCAGTTTAGAAAATTTGCTGAGTGTCTTATGACCAATGACATGATGTCTTTATTGCTCCAGATTTATCTTATCTCAGAAAAAAAGTGTTGCAGGGTTCAAATGCCTGTTATAGTAGCATCTCCAGAGCAGATAACTGATTAATGCTGGGTTTCACTGCCTCTGGTGGTGGGAGAGTGTGGAAGTAATGCACACCATCTTAATTTTGCAAGGGAAGGAGGTCGTTTTAACAGGAGGGAGCTCAGGGTAAAAGGGAAGGAGGGATGTGGTGATTTGGATGTGGTGGACCTGAGAGAGGTGGTGGGTCTGAGCTGAGGAGAGTAAGGCCAACTAAGGGTGCTGCTGCCCTCACCTGAATGTTACTGTTATCTCTACCAGCCTCGCACTTTCTGTGACCAGCTCAGAGCTAGTAGCACCAGAGCCCTACAACCTCTGCTTTAAAACATACTTCTTTAGCAGGATCATACTCCATTACCAGGTAGAATTTTGAGACTCCAGTCAGGAAGGCAGATTTCAGATTTTATTTTCAGTGAAGAACCATGAAGATGAAAACATCAGCAAAATATTAAGGTGCACAAAAAAAGGAATTGCCTTAAAGCAACTTTAAAAGTATATCTGTTATTTAACTGTTTGTCAAAAACATTATCGTTTCATATACCGGCTGCAGAAATAGATGAATGCTTTTCAATAGGAAATGAGACAGGCCTGTGCATGTGTGCATGCTTGTGTATATAAGGGTACTATGTCATTTCCTATCCTAGTCTGAAAAGGCGGATGAGTTATCCTTCAAGGGACTATATTATTTTCTAGAATGACTATCATTCTGAAACCTGTAATTTATCACAATCTCTAAGTCTGAGACAGAATATCTGAATTTAGCCAGTCCCAGAAAATCTGTTATGCTTACTTAGTGACATTATAGTGGAGTTACATCCTGTGCACATTTAACATATGCAAATTCAAACCTGATCATTTAGAAAGAAATTTGAACATTGTAAATGCTACTGCATGCCAGTTCATTCAGTAAGCCTGAGCCTGACCTGAGCTCACACCCACTGGAAGACCTGCCTCTGCTTTTCTTCATCTCGGTTCCCTCAAGCCACCCGTAGTGGTGGCATCTCCCTGAGGTGAGGGCAATTCTGTCATTTAAACGTGGCCCCTGAGTGCTATTGCTTAACCCTAGAAAGAGTCTCCTGTTCCAACCCTAGAGCAAAACAGCATTAGAGAGAGGCCATGTATCCATCTCCAACAGGGTGCTTTCCCAATGGGTTTTCAAGGATGATTTTCACAATAAGCATCTTTTGCCATATCTGCTGCCTTGAAACTTAAGCCCTGGAAGAAATGCAGGCCCTCACTCCACTACTAGTTGCCTCACATACCTGTCTCCAAGTTCTCTTCTTTTGCCACAGTGCATGTAAGTGACCATGGTAGAGCCTCTGGAAGGGCTAGTTCATGACCAGCTAGTGTCAGTAGATAATATGGTGCTCAGTCCTGGAATTAGGAGCACTTGATGCAACTTATGTGCTACCTGAAGGCTCAGGTTTAGGGAAATGATATTAACGAGCAAAATCCCATTAACAAGTATAACCACGGTATAGCCCAGGAGGCCTGTCTGGTCATTGTGTTTTTTTCTTGTTAGAATAAAGGAAGGGCTTTTTTTTTTTTTTTTTTCCTAGATTAGGTTTTATTTCATGATACCAGAGCAGTAGGTAGGGTCTCTTCAGCTCTGATTCTGTGTTCCTATCTTGCATTGCCCTATTCTGTAGGATATTCAGAATATTTTTTAAATTCTCATGGGGGCTTGGAGGGTAAAACTCGGGGAAATTCTAATGTTGTCATCTCATGTTTTCTTACTGTTGCTTAGTGATATGGGGAGGGAAGGAGCAAGGAATAGCTGATAATGGCTACCTATAGGAAGTCATAGAATCTCAGAATTTTGGTAATGGAGAAAACCTTAGTACGTACATCTGCTTAAGTTCTAGTGGGGTAAAGTGATTTGTTTAAGGTCAAAATATGTGGCAGAGCTGGGACAAGAATCTCAGTTTCTTGGCCCTAGGTTGGTGTTCCTTCATGCTATTACAGCATCTCTGATGATCTGGTTTAATAGGAACTGGTTTATCCTGTTTCATGGTAGCCACACCCTTCAGTGAGCTCCCTGACAAAGGGGAGAACAAAGTCCACATTATTAGTCCCTGTTTTGGTTTTAAGGGACATGATTGTCACTGGCAAAGTGTCAAGTATATATAAACTCTTAATACATTTTGTGCTTTTATGTGTGTGGATGGAAAGGGATTAGATAAGGTGGGGTAGGAAAGGTGAAGGAGTATGGGTGATCTTTATAATGAAAGCCACAGTTGCAAAATTGATTCCACTTATGGTAATGGAGGCTTATGGAATTAATGGGGGAGTTTTATGAATACTCTATGCTCTGATCTGTTTGACTTTAGGGAAATCTGCAAGGAGCTCCTAAAGCTCTAGACAACTGTGGAGCAAGTTGCTGCATGGTGCGCTATAGGAACACAGGCTCAGGGAAAACACAAACCTTCAGCAAATGGTCACTTTACTACTTACAAAGCACAAAGCCTCCAGAAGAGTAGGGGAAGAGATACTATCATGGTCAGTCTCTCGGGAAGGCCAAATTGCTTGGGTCAGGGTCAGTGGATGGCAGCTCTGCAGATACCATTTTGCACCAGTGGAGAGAGACAAGTTTGTGTTGCCTGAGGGTGGTATTTATCCATCCCAGGGGGAGGAGGCCCCGTCACTGAGACTTTCCTGCCCTGATAAGCATCTAGGGCTGTTTGTTCCTGATTTCCGGGTTTAAGATCTGGTCAGGTGTTTTCATTAGACATAACATCTTACTTGGGTTGTGAAATGGAAACAGACTGAAACATAAGGGTGGTGAATCCAGAATCATGGACCACCACCACTCACCCCTCCCAGGCAAATCATGCTTTGCTGGAGATAATAAATTGGAAATGCACTGAGCCATTTGCCAGTTTCATTACATTGGAAGTTGTTGCATCCCAACAGGTTGTCCTGGGGCATGGAGAAGAAGAGTACACAGTCAGTTGTCTTTCTCACAAGGCTTAAATGAAGGACTTCCTGGTGTTAGTTCAAACATAGCTCCTTGAGAGTCAATCTGGACTTGGCAAAGAGGACAGAGAGAGTGAGGGATCAGATGGTCGATCCAGCCATTGGTCAGGTTCCCTGCTGCCGTTATGACCCACGTCAGCTGAATGAAGGAGTCTTCCTTCCAGGTTGCCATCATATCAAATCTATAGAAAACAAGAGAAGGGAACAGTAACTAGTCCTAACAGGGTGGTTGTGCAACCACTTCCCATGGGAGACACTTCTCTTGGCCTATTTGCAGTAGCTTATTTTTTCCCTAAGACCAGATAGTCTGTTTGCCCCTTGCCTTAAGCTACAACCTCATCTCTTTCCCATTGATCTGCGTGCCTTACCCACATCTTCCAGTCCACTTCCACACCTTCCTGATAGATGGGAGTTGTCAAGACTCCCTGAAGGTATCCCATGACCATTCCCAAAGGGGCTGGTGGCCCAACTGGAGGTAGGCTTCACCCAGTAACCTCCAGTATGTATGTGTCAGGCCCATAGGGCCCCTCAGGTCCCATTCACTGGATTGCTGCCTCCTGTGTTAAGCACTTCTAGGCCTGCTTCCATCATCCCAACCTTGTGCTTGGCAGCCCTAACCTCCCACTATCCTGGGAGTTGTGTGGGGTAAAAAGTGTGATGATTCCTTGATAGTGGCTGAAAAGGAGAATCCGAAGTAGTGTGTTGTTGGTCCCCCTTTCAGGGCCAATCCTCATCCTGATGGGCATAAAGGTGGATGCATAGCAAAGCTTGGGTTCCTCCCCTACCCTTGTTCCCTCCTGGTGCTAGTAAGTAGGATAAGGCCATGTTTTCTTTCCAGGAACTGCTGAGTTCAGCTTCCAGAGGACCCGAGTAAGGTAGACAGTCCATCCAGTAAAAGAGTTATCAAGGTATAGCTGCTGAATCTCTTTTATTAGGCAGCCATTAAAGTTCTCCACAATGCTAGCAGCCTGTGAGTGGTGGGTGACTTGAAAGGTTCATCTAATTTTATGAGTCTGGGCCCAGCATTGGTGGATTGTACAGTAAAGTGGAGTCCTTGGTCAGAAGCGATGTCATCTGGGTACCCAAAGTGGTGGCAAAGCTGCTTTTCCAAGATATCCTGTGTATGTGCTGCATCTACACAACAAATTGAAAAGGCAAGGCCATAACCTTAATAGGTGTCTACCATGACCAAGGCACAGGACATACCTTGCAATGGTTGGAGAGGGCTGATGTAGTCCACTTGCCGTGAGCGGCCTGGTGCAGCCCTATTGGGAATAACCCTTAAATGCTCTTTTTGGGCTTTGGCTTGTACTTGACATCTGTCACATTGGTAAATGGCAAATTGGGCCTCTTGTAATGAGAGAGTTAGTTTGTGTTCCTGGGCTCATACTTTCATAGTGTTGGAATTTCCATGTCCACTTTGGTGGTAAATCCACTCAGTGGTAGAAGCAGTCATGGGAAATTCAGCTATTTCATAGATATCACCAAGGGTAATTTCCTTGTCCTCATCCTCTGACCAGGGCTCTTCCTTTGCCTCTTTCCCAGGAAGATCTCCAGGTCCTTTGGGTACAAAAGGCAGCTCTGTGCATCCTTCATTGGCTAGGTCATTCCAGTGATGTTTATTATGATATGGGGCCTTGCTACACACATCAACATGGATAACAAAGATTGTGCCTTTCTCTACCACCAACTATTTCCAAAGGTTCCTTCCCCACACTGATTCTCCCACTGCATTCTCTCTATGAACCTGACCAGACTGCCAAGCCATTGGTGACTGCCCATGTGTCGGTAACAGGTATCATGGGGGTGCTCGGGTCTGAGTGTTCCAGGAGAAAGAGGATCACTCAGATTTCAGCTTGTTGAGCACTCTTTCCAGAGCCAGAGATGGTATACTGTCTGTCTGAGGCAAGGGAAATAGCAGCTGCTGCTTGATGGATGCCAGATGGCTTTAGCTTGGTTGATTCATCAGTAACCAGTGATCTGGTGGGGCATCCTCAAGTCAGGGTCCCCAGGATGCCAATGCAGGGAGGGAAGGGCTCTCATCTGGTGTTACCATAGGATCATTGTTGATGGGGGCATTTGCCAGTCGTTCATGAAAGCGTGTAATTCCCTGGGGGCCTGGGCAAGCATGATCCTGAATGTACCACTTTCACCAAATGATGCTCCGGTGTTGGGCACTGCCTGGCTGAGTGTTCTGATTACGCAGGACCCAGAACATGTTGGAGGTTTCTGACCTTGGGAGAATCTAAGTGCTTTCAGTGATCCCCTTGATTCCAGCAAGGCCCAATAGCACTCCAGAAGCTGCCTCTCAAAGGGGAACAATGCTGGGCTGTGTCTGGGAACCTCCTGGCTCAAAAACGACCAGGGGTTGGCAAATTCCTGTTGTTCTTTCCCTCTGTCTGAGGGACCAGTTGTCACAGGTCCTGGTGGCAGAAATCTGGAGCTTGAATGGACATCCAGGCTCCAAAGGTCCTAGAGGCAGGGTAGCTGAAACAGTCACTTTAACTTCCTGTAGGGCCTGCTCTTCTTCTGTTCCCCAGTAAAAAACACCTGCCTTTCATGTCATCTGATATAAGGGTGCCATAAGGATTCTGGAGTTGAGGAATATGCCAGCACCAACATGCAAATAGCACAATGTCTGGGACCATGTGTGCCAAAGCGGCACTTCTGCATTCAAGCTCTGATAATCTGTAGTTAGCTGCCACATTCCACTTGCCTTTTTCACTGGCCAAACTGGGCTATTGTAGGCAGGGACAGTGAAGCAGAAGACACCCACAGATAGAAAGTCCTTTATCAGTAATATCCTTTTCCCCACCAGGGAGGTGATACTACCGCTGTTGGACAATGTGGCAAAGAGATGGGAGCACTGGGGGAGCATGCTCTGTCACTCACCCTACTGTGATGGCCAGAATTTGATGGTTTGTGGGAGCGCATCCTCGCAGTTGCTGCTGAGAGGCGCAGCAATGCAAGACATAACTCCTACAATGCATTTGCTGGTGGGAAACATCACCACAGTGGTGGCCAAAAGGTCATGGGGACCAACCCACAGGATAGCAATAGCCTCCCATCCCCGTAGCATGGAATGCCCAAAACCTCCCAAAGCTATTTGCTGCCCCCTCCCCTCTGTGTCTCCCAGAATAATAGTAACCTGGGTGTCTGTATCCAAGAGAGCCATAAGGGTTTTTTCACTGCCCCCCAATTGTACACACACTGGGCTATATGAACTTTGGTCTCCAGGGTTGGTGGGTGGCATATCTGCACACTCCATTTCATATAAACAGAGAAAGACAAGTTTGTGCTGTCTGAGGTGGGTATTTATCTGCCCGAGGGAAGGTGGGGGGCTGCCACGAACAGATTCCTGACCTGATAAGTATCTAGGACTGCTTGTTTGCCATTTCTGGGTTTAAGGTCTGATCAGGCCTTTTCATTGGACCTAACATCTCACTTGGGTTGTGGAATGGGAAGAGACTGAAACATCTGCACACAATAGAAATGGAGGGGGTGGGGGGGTAGGAGTGGTCTGGGAGATGGCTGCTGAGCATGTATCTGTGACTTTTCCAGCAATTACTTTCTCAGTACTTCACCTGTCATGATGCTGGACTTCTTCAATAAGAAACTGTTTCTAGTATCGTGACACTTTGAAAAAAAGGTAGGCCTCTGAAACCAAAAGGGAAATTTTCTAAGGGGCAAAAGCAGTAGCCATTATGCAGATTGAAGGCATTTACAGTGTATTGAAATGTTTACTCTCATCCAACCTTTGAAGCCCTGGAGTTTAGGACACAAGGCTATAGAAGGTGAAAACTTGTTTCCCGTTATTTTTTGATGGCATTGATTTGAATGGAAGTTCTGTTTTACAAAGATGATGATGATGATGATGATGATGATGATGATGATGATGATGATTTTACTTTCAACTAATGGCCTCTGTTTCTAAAATATTACATTTGTTACTAGTGTTGCATATGCCACACCCGGAAGGTAATAAGTCTTGTTTAGCAACCAGTTATATTACAGGGCTGGTTCTCTGTAGTGTGGACACAGGGTCTACAGTTATTCCCTGGGACCAACTCTGCCCACATGTCTCTTCTCAGTGAAACATGGCTAGGTTCGTTACTGGGAACTTTGTTAAAGTAGCTGAGGGATTAAGTGTGGGGGACCTCAGAATGCTAAATGTTATGTTAAAGCAAATGGCAAATAACATGCAGCATCATTCTCACATTAAATCTCCAGTGCTTCCTGATTAGGAAGTTGCAAAACTCCTTGGCTAAATTCTCTCTGCCATTGTTTTGTTCAGATCTTCTTCTCTGATGACCTGGTCTTGTGTCTTTGGCTTTTCCTCTTCTGCATTGGAGAGTTTATTTCCCTTCTCCTGGGATTTTTATTATCAATTGGAAAAACTTGTAGCACCTTCACCAGCAGTAGATGTTAAGTTCATATCTTCTTGACTTTAGTTATCACTGTTCCTACCAGTTTCTGCACAAATCTGTGAAATTCTAGCATGTTAAGAGGTTTGCTTTCCTCCAAACCATGTTCTTCTCAACCTACTGATTGCCTGTTACATGGAACCAGCTCCTTCTTGACCGGTGGACAGTTGAGACAGCAGCTGTATGATCCACCTGGATGCTGGTTGGGAAAAAGCAACTCCTCAATGGACTCTGACCTAGAACCTTCTCTACACAGAAGTCCCTGACTCCATGTATGACACTTCTTGGGATACAACCAGCACCAGCAAGTGTCCACATGGAGATGATGGGAGTCACCTGGGTTTGGGGCTTGCTCCTATCTCATTTGTGGGTGACCTAATCAGCATAAATTAGCATTCACGCCTAAATGACTTTGCCATTAATCTTATTCCCAAATACAGCTCTGCAAGTTTATTAACTTTCTGATTGTGGGCTGTGCTGCCCTACTCATGTAGTCTGAGTGAATAAAGAGAGAGGAAGAGGAAAATAAGAGTAGTTAGAGAGAAGGGGAGGGGGTGGGGGAGGAGGACAAGGGTGGGGATGAGGTGAGAGAGAGAGAGAGAGACAGACTCACACATACACACAGAATGTGTGTATAAAAGTAGGTAAATGCTGGAAAAGGAGGTTTCAGCTTCTGTATTATGTTAATCTGTGATTTGGAAAGTGGCCCCATTATTCAATAATGTCTCTGGAAATGAAGATGATACATTCCAACTACATTTTTAAAGACAGAAATATATGTGCTAGACTTTCAGATATACTTATAGGAGGAATCTGGCTATATTCCAGAATGTCATTAAAGAGCAGAATATATCTCTAGATTTCTAATATGAGAGCTGGAAAAGATCTCAATTTAGCTTCTCATTTCCCAGAAGCAGAAACTGAATTATGGTGTCAGAAGTCACTAGCTGGTCAGGCAGAGCAGGGACTAGCACACAATTCTTCTGACTTGTATTCTGTGTGTTTTCTACTGCACTTTGGACACATGTGCATGCATCAAATGTGCTAGGAAACTGACAATGTCTGAGAGGCTCCAGAAAAAAGGATTCATTGGGATTGAGTTTGAGGTGAAGGCAGGAGAGGCTGACCTGTTTTGAAGTAGGAATGAGATTGAGGTGAAGGAGAATGTGAGGGAGGGAACCCCTCCCCTCAGGCAGCCTGTGATGGAGCAGGATGGGGTCCTGGTCTTGGAACAGGAATCTGATGAGAAGAGGCACTGTCTTCTGCAAGGAATAGGCCATTGGTTTTAGTTTTTTGTAAGAGAGGGACTCAGTTCTTTCTCTTCTGACCAAACAAATGGTAAGTGTAAATAATATTCATATCTCAGCTCATCTTGTTGGGAGGAGAGAATTAATAGACAGCTGGAGAGCACAAGACATCTTTGATGGGGATGGTTGAGAAGGAACTAAGAGAAAAAGGACATGTTGGAGATATATATTGACTCTCTTTACCTAGGGTTAGTTCTTTGCCTGTCAGCTATATGTGGATGTAGATACATAGAAACTGTCCAAGTATATTTGCAGAGCAGTAGCTCACACGCAGAGGGCTTAATAGGATTGTTGTCATTTATTGACACCAACAAAAGTATGATTCACTAATGAAAACTCACCCATATTTCAGACCTGATGTTCACCCATTTATATATTTGGAGAATTTCCTTCCTGGCTCTGTCTATGCATATTTACACATGCGTATACACACTTAATTTTATACAAATGTGGTAATACTCTGCATCTTGTTTTGTAATCTACCTTATTCTTTAAAGTTTTAAATCACTTTTATTGAATCCAAGAATTTAAGAGGCAGGTGACAATTTAATCCTCCCCCCCTTAAGCTTTATTTTATTTTTAAAATCAACTTTATTGAAATATAATTTACATAAATAAAATATACTCATTTCAAATTTATAGTTCAGTGAGTTTTGATAAATGTAAACCCTCATTAATTTCCAACACAAGATACAGAACATTTCCATCACACCCAAAGGTTTCCTTGTGTTCCTTCCCAATGACCTTCTCATCCCACCCACAACCCCTGAACCCAGGAAACTGTTGATCTACTTTCTCCACTGGAAGTACTTTTAGCATCCATATTTCTACCAACAATCTCTCCAAAGCAGTCTAGGCTTTTTCTGTTGAGCACCTCACGATTCTTCCAGCTGCTTGATAGAAAAAGCCTAGATTGCTTTGGAGAGACTGTTGGTAGAAATATGGATGCTAAAGGTACTTCCAGTGAGACCTTGGATGAAAATGATGAATGTGTTATTGGAAACTGGAGGAAAGGTGGTCCATGTTTTACAGTGGCAGGAAACTTGGCAAAATTAAGTTCTGATATCACAAGGAAGGCAGAACTTCAAAGCAATGAACTTGGATATTTAGCTGAGGAGATTTCCAAGCTAAGTGTGAAAAGTACAGCCTGGTTTCTCCTTGCAGCTTATAGTAAAATGTAAGAGGAAAGGGATAAGCTGAGAACTGAACTCCTGGGCCCCCAAAAACCCCCAGAAACTGATGGTTTGGAAAATTCTGAGCTCCAAGAAAGCAAGCCCCCAGAGAACAGTGCTCCATGTGAGGGTTTAGTGTGAACATGGAACCAGTCAGAAGTTGTTAGAATTGGAATCCAGTTATCCAGGAAGGATCTGTGGAAAGTCCTACTGTCTAATGGAGTTTGGACCCCTGTGTACTACATGCAAGGCCAACAAGTTTATTGCGTAATTTATAAGAATGAAACCACTGCCATCCTGGACCAAAAGGGACAGAGAAGGGACAAGTTGAAGGAAAAATCACTTCAAGGACAGAACCATGGAAGCTGAGGTCTGGACTGAAGACATCTTCTTGGGCCAAGAGAGGTGGCCTACCCATGTGTGTGGAAAGGGTGAGTCTGTCCCAGTGTTTAGAAGGGCAGACTTCTGCCTCATTGTTCATAAAGAACACCACCACCCCAGTGCTCTGAGAGGATCAAACCTGTGTCTGGGGGATTGTGGAGAGTCCGGCCACCACCCCAATGCTCAGAGATAGGGGAGCCTGCGTTCTGGTGTTTGCAAAGAGCTTACCCACCATCCTGATGCTTAGAGAGGGTGGAGCCTTCACCCCACTGTTCTAGGGATAGCATGGCCTCTGAGCACCTGGAAGGGATGGGGCTGCTGCTTCTTTAGGCCCAGAAGACAAAGCACCATTCCACAGATGACTCTCAGACCTTGAAATCTAATGGAGTGTGCCCTGCAGAGTTTTGGAATTGCTTCAGACCACGACCTCTGTTTTTCTTCCAATTTCTCCCTATTGGAATGGAAATATTTATCCTATACCTGTCCCTCCATTGTATATCAGAAGCAGGTAACTTGTTCTTTAGGTTTCACAGGTCCACAGACAGAGGGGAATTGTGCCCCAGGGCAGACCACACCCATAACCGAGTATGATGACACTTTGTCCTAAGTTTGTTTCTGAAATGACTTAAGGCTTTTGGGATATTATGATGGAATGATTGTATTTTACATATAGAAAGAGCATGTCTTTTTGGGGTCCAGAGGGTGGAGCATGGTGGTTAGAAGCCGTTACGTACCTCAGAAAAACATGTTCTTAAATTTAATGCATTCCTGTGGGTGTAAGCCCATTGTGAGTAAAACCTTTCGGTGAGACTACTTAAGTTAAGGTGTGACCTACCTCAATCAGGATGAGTCTTACTCCTGTTACTGGAATCCTTATAAGCAGAATGAAATTCAGACACAGAGAGAAATCCACAGGAAGCAAGAAACTGAAATGGAACCAGAAGAGAAGGAAGAGACCAGGAAACGCCTCCACATGCCTTGCCTTGAGACTGAAGAACCAAGGATCACAGGCAGCCAGTTCCAGGATGGCATAGTCTTCAGAGAAAAATGGTCAACTTGATGATGCCTTGATTTGTACTTTCTTTTAGCCTCAAAACCATAAGCTAATAAATTCCCAGTGTTTAAGTCAACCCATTTCATGTTATTTGCTTTGGCAGCCTAGGAAATAAAAACGTCTTCTTTTGTAAAGTGTCTTTTCAAACCTTTTGCCCATTAATATTCAGTTGTTTGTTTTCTTATTATTTAATTGTCAAAGTTCTTTATATATTCTAGATACAAGTCTGCTGTCAGATATATGTAGTGGGAAGATTGCCTTTTCGTTTTCCTGATTTCAAAGAGCGAAACTTTAATTTTGTTAACGTCAAATTTATTAATTTTCTATTCTATGGTTTATGCTTTTTGTACTCTATCTAAGAAATCTTTGCCTTCTCCAGGTCATAAATAATTTCTCCTCTGTTTTCTTCTAGGAGTTGCATAGTTTTAGTTTACATACTTAGGTGATTCATTTTGAGTTAATATTTGTGTATGGCATAAGGTAAAGGTCAAGATTTATTTTTCTACATGGGTAGCCAGTTATTGTAGTACCAATTAATGAAGACTATGCTTTTCCACCCCTGTTAGAAATCAATTAACATATATGCATGGGTCTTTTTCTGAACTCTCTATTTTGTCCCATTGGTCTATACTTCTATCCTGACATTGATATCAGACTTTCTTGATTTGTAGCTTTATAGTAAGTCTTAAAATCAAATTGTATAAGTCCTCCAACTTTGTTCTTCCTTTTCAAAATTATTTTAGCTATACTGGATCCTTTGCATTTCCATATAAATTATTAGAATCAGCTTGGTTGATAGTGTTGTTTATATCATCTATATATTTGTTGACTTTGTGTTTCTTTTTTCTGTCAGTTATGATAGGTGATTGTTGAAATCTCCAACTCTAATTTGGATTGGTCTGTTTCTCCATTTAGCTCTGTCAGTTTTTGCTTCTTGTATGTTGAAACTCTCTTAGGAGTTTGAAAAACTATAGGTTTTTGTATGCATTTGATGAATTGACTTCTTGTTCATTGTGATATATCTCTTTTACTCCCTGATATTATTCCTTATTCTGAAGTCCACTTTGTTTGATATTGATACAGATTTTCTAGCTTTCCAATGGTATTTCTGTTTCATTCTTTTACTTTTAACTTATCTGTGTCTTTATATTTAAAGTGAGTTTCTTATAGACAATATGTAATTGGGTCTTCTTTTTTACCCTGACAATTAAAATTTCTTTTAATTGTAATATTTAGGCAATTACGTTATTATTATAATTATTGATGTGATTAGATTTAAATTTGCCACCTTCTTATTTGTTTTATATTCTGCTATATATTCTTTTTTCTTTCTCTTCTTTTTCTGCCTTCTTTTGGGTTGAGTGTATATTTTATATACAAAATTTATCTATTGTCTCTATATTTGCCATAGTGTTTTATTGCTTTAAGGTTTATAGTATGCATCTTTCACTTATATTCTATCTTCAAATATAATTATATTACTTCATGTATAATGTAAGAATCCAAAACCTTCAATTTATCCCCTCTTGGCCTTTGTGCTATTGTTGTCATACATTTTACTTCTATATTTATTATAAATCCCTATATGCTTTGTTGTTATTTTTTTTAAATAATCAATTATTTCTCAGTGACATTTTTAAAATGGGAAAATGTTACATACACAGACACATATCCATATATTTGCCATTTTTAATATTCTTCATTCCTATGTTGTAAATCCACATTTTTATTAAGCATTGTTTACCTTCTGCCTGAAGAAATTCCTTTAATATTTCTTGTAGAGCAAGTTTGCTGGTGATAAATTTTATCAGCTTGTGTTTGCCTGAAAAATAACTTATTTTACCCTCATTTTTGAAAATTGTTTTCACTGGATGTAGAATTCTACATTGACAGTGGTTTTCTTTCAGCACATTAAAAATGTCTTTTTGTTGTCTTCTATCTTGCATAGTTTTGACACAAAATCTGTGATAATTGTTTTAGTAGTTCCTGTGTACATAATGTGTCTTTTTCTCTGACTGCTTTTAAGATTATTCTTTAACACTGGTTTTCAGCAATTTGATTATGATGTGCCTTTATGTTTGATTATGATTTTATTTGTGTTTATCCTACTTGGAATTCATTGAATTTCTTGGGTTTGTGCACATTTAGTTTTCCTATGAAAAATATTCAGTCATTATTTCTTCAAATATATTTGTCTGATCTTCCTCCCTTTCTGGGACTCCAATTACATATGTATTAGACTGTTTTATATTGTCCCATAGTTGAGGCTCTGTTTTTGTTTTGTTTGTTTGTTTGTTTGTTTTTCCAACTTTTTCTCTCTGTGCTTCATTTGGATAGTTTTTAATTGCAATGTCTTCAGGTTTATTGATCTTTTCTTCTGTAGTATCTAATATTCTATTAATATCATCCAGTGAAGTTTTCATTTAAGACATGGTATTTTTAATGTCTAAAGTTCCTTTTTTGTTCATGTTTTTTTCTTTAAATCCCTGAGCATGTTGATCATTGACATGATTGCTATTTTAATGTTCTTGTCTGCTAATTCTATCATCTGTGTCACTTATGATCTGTTTCTATTGGCTGATTTTCCCCCCTGACTATGGGTTTCATCTTTCTTCTTCTTTGCTTGCCTGTAATTTTTGATTGGATACCAGCCATTGTAAATTTTACATTGTGTGTGCTGGATTTTGTTGTACTTCTTTAAAGAGTGTTGAACTTTTTCTGGCAGCAGTTAGATTACTTGCAAGTCATTTAAATATTTTAGAGTTTTAATCATAAGTTATTATAGTCCTAGTATAGAGCAGCCTTTACTCCATGGATAATAGCTTAGTCCTACTACTAGGTAAGACCATTCTGGGGTTTCTTCTGAATGTCCTGTATATTCAAAGTAGTCTCTCTACTCTGGCTAGTGGGAACTTGATTGATTCTGAGGTTTGTGTGAATTTGGGGAATTCTTCAGCTTACATCTCACCATAATTGCTATTTCCTAAGAAGTTGTTCTTTGCTGAGTCTTGTGTGGTTTCATCCTGTGTGTGCACAGATTTTTATTTAGTAAAAGACTCAAGGAGACTCTCACTCACACTTCTGGAGCTCTTTCTCTTTGTAGCTCCATCTTCTCTGATACTCTGCTCTGCCAAGTACCAGAGGGCTGCCCTCTCCAAACTTTGATTTCTGTGTCCTGAATTCAGTGAGATTGCCAGCTCTCTTTGGTTTTCCTCTCCCTGCACTGTGGTCTAGAACTTGCTTCCAGACAGCAATCTGGGCCTATTTAAAGGCTAATCTCAATTATTTTCCTTTTTCCAGGAATCACAGTCATGCTGCTGCCTGTGGTCCAATGGCTGAAAACCAGGGCCAAGACTAGGGTGATGAGAGGCAACAAGGATATAAAACATAAGAAGTTACTCACTCTCAGGGTCATGCAAGTGTAGAGTTGGCTTTAAAAAGGAATGTCTCCTTAAATTTTTCATCCTAAGCATGTTTCTTGCATCACCCTAGTCCCAGCCCTGCTGAAAACAGGTATTTTATATTTTATACAGTATTCTTTTGGTTTACAGTGGGAGGGTAATTCTGGACCCTGATACTGCCTCACTGTCAGAAATGGAAGTTCCCTGTTATCTGTATATTTAACTAAAAAATATGTCATGAACATCTTTCCACATCAGAGAATTTAGATATTCACCACTCTTTAAAATGATTGTCTCACATTCCATTGTGTTTATGGACCTGGGAAATTGTGGAAAGTATAACTCATTTCTTAAAAAGGCTTCTCATTGTCAAATGTGACATTAATGTACCACTGCAATGAAATATGTAAGTATACATAAAAACATTCTATTTAGAGATATGCTTTGTATTGAGCGTATTAACTAAGAAGCAAGAATAACAGATAGTTTTTCTGTACACTTCTTGATTTGTTACATGAATATGTTTGTTAATCCAGAATTGTGGCCTAGACATAAAACCCTGTCACTGTGGCAGTACACAGCAATATATTCTGGAGCATGGTATAGCCTTAATGATGAATCAACAGCAGAGTTTTAAGAGATTGCCAAGACACATGAAAATTACTTTGGGATATTAATCATCTGTCATTCTTTCTCATTAAAAACTTTTTAAAACAGAGATAAAGGTGATGTGAAAATATTAAGGTCTACCTAGTATTTAAGGCAAATAATTAATGGAGAATAGACTGTCTGGCATGTGTTGTCCTATTTTCAGTTTAACTAAAAAGTAGGTATCCAAAAGGCATAGTTTGTTCTACTAACACTTATGGTTGTCTACATATTTGTACCAGTTTGGGTATATTATGTCCCCCACAAAAAGCCATGATATTTAATCCAGTCTTGTGGGATATTGGGATTAGGTTGTTTCCATGGAGATGTGATTTACCCAACTATAGGTGAGACTTTGATTAGATTATTTCCATGGAATCATGGCCCCGCCCATTCAGTGTGGGTCTTGATTAGTTCACTGGAGTCCTTTAAAAACACCATCACAGGCCCAGAAAATGGCTGGCTTAGCTCAAAGATGCTTGGAGTTGCAGACCCCTGACATTGGCTGGCGATGATGCTTAGGCATACTTGGAGATACAGACAGAAAGACGTTTAGCTAAGAGATGCAGCACAGAGTTTGCCCTGAGAAGCTAAGCCTAGAGACATTTTGGAGAACGCCATTTTGAAACGCAACCTGGGAACAAGCAGACTCCAGCCACATGCCTTCTGAGCTAACAGAGGTTTTCTGGACACCAATGGCCTTTCTCCAGTGAAGGTATACTCATGATTATTTCTTGGTTTTGACACTTTTATGGCTGTAGAACTATAAATTTGTAATGAAATAAACTCCCTTTATAAAAGCCAAGCCATTTCTGGTCTTTTGCATAACAGCAGCATTAGCAAACTGGAACAATATTGTTGTCTTTTAACTATCATCTGTAATTCTTAAGGTGTCTTTTAATTTCTGAATAAGATATAGAAATTTTATCATTATTATTATAATTATTAGTAGAAACGATGTGAAAAATATTTTTAAAAAACACCAGAAGTATACACAGAAAACATGATAATACCGATTGTTTAGATGGTAGGATTTTGAGTGGTAATTCTTTCTTTTTTATCTTTCCCATTGTTTTTGAAGGTAGTATCACACTTTAAGAGTAGAAAGGTACATTTCTATACCAAAATTCAATGTAGCACTGTTTAAAAATCCTAAATATTATAAAGGTAATTATAAGGGTCTTTGTTTAATTCCTCTAACAGCAGAGCCCAAGATAAACATTTAGGTGCATTACTTGGCGGTTCAAGCCCCGGTGATGAGGGTTAAGAGTAAAAGGGAAAGAAAAATGCCAAACAATGTCATGCAAAGCATTACTCTACTTGCTAACACTTGACAATAAAGAGCAGGTCTCTCAGTAGGCATGTTTCCTTGGGGACTCCTCCGGAAGAGTTCCAAGAATGATGTGTACCTTCAAATATCCATGGAGGAGAAAATGAAGATGGCATTTATTTTCCCAGCTCCTTTCTGTCTCCCATTTTCACTGTCAGAGTTCATCTTATGAGAAGTTAATTCCTCCACACTTCCAGACTGTATCATTGATCTTCAACAGTCGCCCAAGAAGCCTGATCACCCAGCATGGTTCATCCAAGTCTGAAAGTGGAGTAGCAACCCAATACTTGTGCAGCAGTAACTAAGAGAGAGAAAGAAAGAGGTGGTCAAGGGAATATGAAGATGTGATGATATTGTGTACCAGTACATTAAGGAAGAAAGAAAGAGGAAAATAGAGGAAGAAGTGACATCAAAAAGTCAGGAAAAACCAACAAGAGAGTTGAGAGTCTAGAAATAAACGCACATATCTATGGCCAATTGATTTTCAACAATGGGGAAAGAATAGTTTCTTCAACAAGTGGTACTGGGAAACTGAATTTCTATATGCAAAAGAATGAAGTTGGACCCTGACTTCAAACCATGTATAAAAATTAACTCAAAATGGATCAAAAATCTAAATATAAGAGATAAAATCATAAAATTCTTAGAAGAATACATGACCTTGGATTTGGCAATGGATTCTTAGATCTAACACCAAAAGCACAAGTGACAAAAGAAAATATAAGTAAATTGGACGTCATTAAAATTTATCAAAGGACATTATCAGTCTACAGAATAGGAAAAAATAATTGAAAATAATTATCTGATAAAGGTTTAATTTCCAAAATATATTTTTAAAAACCCCTAAAACTCAAAAACACAAAGAGGAACAACACAATTTTTAAATTGGCAAAAGACCTGAACAGACATTTTTCCAAGGAAGCTATACAAATGGCCAACAAGCATATGAAAAGATGCTCAGCATCCCTAGCCATTAGGGAAATGCAAATCAAAACCACAGGGAGATACCACTTCACACCCACAAGGATGGCAATTATTAAAAAAATAGATGTGAAGATACTGAAACCCTCATGCAATGGTGGGAATGTAAAATGGTGTAGCTGCTGTGGAAAACAGTTTAGCAGCTTCTTAAAAAGATAAATGTAGAATTAGCATATGACCCAGTAATTTCACTCCTAGATATATACCCAAAGGAATTGAAAACAGGGACTCAAAGAGATGCTTGTACACCACTGTTCATAGAAGCATTATTCACAATAGCCAAAATGTGGAAACAACCCAAATATCCATCAACTGAAGAATAGATCAACAAAATGTGGTATATACATACAGCAATATTATTCAGCAGGAAAAAGGCTGCTCCTCGCCTCCTGGTACCTGCCTAAGCTGGACTGTGTCATGAGTTCTGAAACACAAGCAGTATATGGAAGATAATTATGCAGCCCAGTCAGAGCATTGAGCTCCCTGCCAGAAGAAAAAAGGAATTTTTATGGAGTGGACCAGACTTTCAAGCTTTTGTATCTGGTGATCTTGCAGACAAGTGCACCTGGGTTGAATATAAAGAAAACTTAATATGCCAGAAAGTTGAAAGTTTAAGACTACCTCCATGTAAAGACAGAGATTCACATGGGGAAAAATTACAATAAGCTGAAAAATACATTGCAAATTTAAACTCTCCATACAGTGTGCAAGGACTCTTGATGTCCCAATATTGGGGAGGGTTGGGGAGGTAGAAATATGCCACAGCAACAGTTATGTTGATGGATGACACATGTACAAGAGGTTGTAGATTTTGTTCTGTTAAAACTGTAAGAAATCCACCTCTTCTGGATGCCAATGAGCTCTACAATACTGCAAAGCAATTGCAGAGTGGGATATGGGTTATGTTGTCCTGACCTCTGTGGATCGAGATGATATGCCTGATGGGGGGCACTTTGCAAAAACTGTGTCATGCCTAAAAGAAAGGAATCTAAAAATTCTTGTGGAATGCTCACCCCTGATTCTGAGGACATCTTAAAGCAATAGAGAACATTGCTCTGACAGGATTAGATGTGTACGCACATAACGTAGAAACAGTTTCAGAATTACATAGAAAAGTTTGTGGTCCCTCGGCCTACTTTGCCCAGTCTCTGTGTGTACTGAAACATGGCAAGGAGGTTTCAGCCTGATCTTATTTCTAAAACGTCTATAAAGTTGGGTTTAGTCAAGAATGATACACAGTATATGCAACAATGGTACTTTATGAGGCAAACATGGGCAGTTTGACTTTAAGACAATATATGTGGCCAACAAACTGCACCTTAAAGTTGAAGAATATGTTACTCCTGAAAAGTTCAAAATACTGGGAAAAAGTAGGGAATGAACTTGGCTTTCATTATACTGCAGTTGACCCCCTGGTGCATTCTTCATATAGAGCAGTTGAATTTTTCCTGAAAAATTTAGTGGCCAAAAGAAAAACAAAAGTTGTCTAAAACTTTAAGAGACAAGAGCTTCAGGATCATGAGAATCTTTAAACTATGATTCCAGTTGGTAGCAGAGGTGGAGCCAGAATGCCCAGACTTCAGTGGATGTACCCTAGCTCTTTCTGTTTTAAGAAAAATGTCAATAAGTTTATATATTTAATTATAATAATTCACTTAATTTTAGCATATCCTCCTTGTTGCCATAAATGCTTGCTATGGTATAATCATAAAACATCTTTGTAAGGGCTTGCAATTAACAGTAAAATGAAAGATAAGAACTTCCAGGAAAAAAAGAAAGAGAGGAAATACCCCTTATTTTAATTTTACAAAAGCCTATCATGTCAGTTCCTCCCCAGCATTTGTTTCTAGGGAGATTGGGGCATTAGGGAGGAGAAGACCCAATATTGTTTCTCCAACTTCTTTGGGAAATGCCCTCCTTGTATTCCCCACAGCTTCTTTTGTACAAGCAGTATGGCTGATGCCAAGGGGAATCTCCTGATTTTATCATTTCATGGAAAAACTCCCAACATGCCTCCTCTTGAAAAGTGAGTCATTCATTCTCAGATTTTTTTCTTTAGGTCTATTTTACAAGCTCTAATAATTTTTTTTTCCCTGTACATTTTATGAAAAAGTTGACTTAATTTTCTTGTTTGTTAACTTTTCTCTGATAGTAAGGCCGTGAGTGATATAGCTAAATATGACACAAAGCTAGAACATTTGATTTACTGCCCTTGGGAAGTACAACTGCAGTTTCATCATCTGTGAAGATGGTGTCTTTAATAGTTGGATATGAGGTTCAGCATCGTCAAGGACAGCTAACTTTACCGTATAGCTGTTTTCAACTGCTGTGGAGTCTTATTAATGCACAAGATCTATTTTCATTTGTCCTTGATTTATACTTTTTTTTTTTTTTACATTTAGTGATTTTCTTTCCTTCTACTTTTTCTCTCTTTTTTTTGCTCAGTAGTTTTGCACTCATTTGATTATTTCCCATGTCATTCATTTTCATTTTGGAAATGGAAGACTTTTATACAAAAAATGGCATTAGAGAGAATGTCTAGAGAAAACGTTCCCCACACGGACAATAACACCCTGAAGGGGGTGAAATTTGGTTCTTGGTGGGCAAATTATCTTACTTGTTTAAATGTCTAAAGCATAGATATACATACAGTACATACATGCAATTTTATGAGTGAGTGACTATGAAAAAAGTATCTAAAGCAGGACTTGGTGGTGAGGTGTTGATAATGAAAAAAGGTTGGGAAACACTAGTCTATGTCCAAGAAAGAGAATTTTTAAGAGATAAGACTGAGATGAAAAGCAAGAGTCAAAAGAACTGCCTCTATTAACACTATTATCAATGTTTATGATCATCAGACCATGCAAACAGCTGACTATGTGGAAGTTTAGTTGTTGTTTCTTTCCTTTCTTTTGCTTTCTAGTTGTTAATGTTTCTTTAGTTTTTGTTTTTGTTTTCTTTCTTTAGCCTTTCGGTCCTTTCCAGTGATGATTAAATATATACCAACAAAAGCTGAATCAGGGTCCAGTGAGTTCTTGGGGTAGAATTGTTTAGAATCATCCACCACCGATGATTGCTTTCTCCTTTTAGCTTATATCACAGGCTTATACTACTTCATTTAGTAGAAAAGAAAATGGAAACCATTGATTCAGTAATATAAGTAACAAGCACAAATCTGCTAGTGTTTCTAACCATTCCTTTGGGCAGTACTTTCTCTACTCTGAATTTCCAGGATACCTTTTACACCACTTTTCTGGTACTTAGCCTTGCTTTACAGCCATGCATTGTTAGTTCTATTTCACTGTTCTTTTCTTCCTAACCACAGAGTGCCTCAGCCCACAATTACTGGCATTCAGAAGGTGTTCAGTAAATAGTCATTAATAATTTATTAAATTAGCAGGTAGTTAAAATACTGGCTTACAAGGGAGATACCAGAAATAATCAAATAATTCAAAATTCTATGTGAGATGTAGTTTGGTATCAGTGTCTGAGTGAAATGCTTTATTGTAGATGAGTGAGGAGCTGCCTGGTGCAGTAAAAGAGGACTCCTGGCAGGCTTGGGCATGCTTATCTGAGCCACTGCTGGTTTTAGACACATTTTCCTCTGGGAATATTAGTTCTAATATTCCATAATTTGAGCAAGCTGTCCTATGGTTTTCCTCCATCCACCTGAAGAAATTTTCATACCCAAAACAAAAGGCTTGAAAATAAATTATTATCATGTATGAACTGATATGCAATGATTTCCTTGATATATTGTAAAGTGAAGAAAGCAAAGTGTAAATGAGTATCTGTGTAAGACAAGGAAATAAGAAAGTAGACATTTGTGAAAAAGAAGTATAGAAGGATAAAGCAGAAGCTAATGAGCTTGGTTGCATACAGGGGGTGGATGAGAACAAATTGGAAAGAACAGGAGGATGGAAATAGAGTAGCAGGGATGAGGGGAAGGGACACCTCTCTGAACACACCTTTTTATAGAGATCTGACTTTTAGAAGTAAACATCAGAGAAACCCAAATTGGGGGACATTCTGGAAAACAACAGGCCAGTACTCTTTAAAATTATCAAAGTCATGAAAGACAAAGAAAAACTGAGGAATTGTCCCAGGTTGGAGGAGACTAAGACATGCATGACAAGTAAAGGCAATATGTGATTCTGAATTGGGTCATACACCAGAAAAAGGATGTTAGTGGGACAAACATTGATACAATACTATGAACTAATCTACAAATCTTATTTATGTATCAGTGTTTATTTCCTGGTTCTGACAATTGTACTATAGTTATGTAAGATGTTAACATTTGGGAAAGCTAGGTGAAGGATTTACTGGACTTCCTTGTACTATTTCTGCAAGTCATTTGTAAGTCTGAGATTATTTCAAAATGAAAATGGAAAAATTATGACAGGGAGAGTCCTCTTGTCTAGTCCTCTCACCTTCTAGTCCTGTTTTTATTCCTGGACATGATCATAATGATAAAGAAGGAAGAAAGTACTCTTACTCTAAAGAAATAAATACATTCATAAACACTTCAGATTTGTCATGTGTTTGTAATTACTAGTTTCAGCTCTAACTGGCAAAGTTGAAAATATGAGTAAATAATAGCATGAGCTGTGAAAATTAAATCAAAAGAGAGAAACAATTTTTTAAAGAAAAAAGAAATCAAGTAGAAAATGTCTACTTTCAAACAGGTTGCACAGGCTTCAATTATTGCACATTTGAAATCAATAATGATCATCAAACATTCAACTACAGAGTCATGTTTAATGGTTATATTTAACATAGGTTATATGAATTCTGCTTTTTCGAGTATGAAATTGACAACTTTTATTGTAACATTCGTTAAACTGAGATTTGAGCAGTGCATGAAATTGAAAGCCACTTAGTGGTTTTTCAGAAGTTTTTCTGATGCCCTTCTTCCAAAGTCATTTTCTATATCATTATCAATAAACTTTGCTGAGTTTTCATGATGTGTTGAATATCATCCACAAGAGATACACTTTCTGTTTGTTTGAGACAAATTTTTTATGCTTCCAAAGGTTTAGGATTCCAAAGGAGTCTGGCAAGAATGTGTTATGACATTAGGGAGATAAAAAGCTCCAAAACCGGGACCATGGGGTGGAGTAGAGAATGACCTGTGGTTTTTTTTGTTTGTTTGTTTTTTAATTCATTTTTATTGAGATATATTCACGTACCATGCAGTCATACAAAATAAAGCATACGTTCAGCTGTTTACAGTACCATTATATAGTTGTGCATTCATCACCAAAATTAATTTTTGACATTTTCATTACCACACACACAAAAATAATAAGAATAAAGATTAAAGTGAAAAAGAACAATTAAAGTAAAAAAGAACATTGGGTGCCTTTTTTTTTTTTCTTCCCCCATTTTTCTGCTCATCCATCCATAAACTAGACAAAGGGGAGTGTGGTCCGTATGGCTTTCCCAATCACATTGTCACCCCTCATAAACTACATTTTTATACAATCATCTTCAAAATTCATGGGTTCTGGGTTGTAGTTTGATAGTTTCAGGTATTTACTGCTAGCTATTCCAATTCATTAGAACCTAAAAAGGGTTGTCTAAAGTGTGCGTAAGAGTGCCCACCAGAGTGACCTCTCGGCTCCTTTTGGAATCTCTCTGCCACTGAAGCTTATTTCATTTCCTTTCATGTCCCCATTTTGGTCAAGAAGATGTTCTCCATCCCTTGATGCCAGGTTTAGCTTCTTCCCCGGGAGTCATATTCCACGTTGCCAGGGAGTTTCACTCCCCTGGGTGTCAGATCCCACGTAGTGGGGAGGGCAGTGATTTCACCTGCCAAATTGGCTTAGCTAGAGAGAGATGACCTGTGGTTTTGTACTTCTGTTGGGTGAGATAAAATGTCAGAGATAGTCTTAGAGAATAAAATAAAAAATTTCAGCACATAAGAAATGTGGGGTCACCTTGGCACCATGGCAAATAGACCAAAGAGCTATTAAGGACACCTACTCTTTGAGAAATTTAGTCACATCACACGATAATTCTCTTTGTCTACAGCTGAATGCATGCGTGCACACATACACACAGACCCTGAATTTGCCTGTTCCGTATTTGTTGTTGCATACATCTGTCTTTGCTAGGGTGACCTTTAGTTCCTTTACTAGTCAACTGAAACATAGTTTTGTCTCAATTTGGTTCTATCATTTAGTTGAAGAAGTGGTTCCTGACCTATAGATATAGATTTATTTTTATATTAAAGGCTATATATTTGCTGTTCTTGGAAACTAAAGAAAAAGGAGGAAAGGACTCTAGGCATTGAAAAGCTGTGAGGCAAAACAAATTGCACAAGTAAAAAATTAAGAGTCTGCTAAATAATATCCTTCATCATAGAATGGACCCTGGCACAAGTCAGGGCCACCTTGGTTTTCTTTTCAGGAGCCTCAGTCACTCCACAAGTGAGGAATTGACGTCAGGAAGTAAGTAGTAACATGGCATTAACCTCGAGCTGTCCTCACCTTTTCCCATCAGGCACTCAGAACAGATCCTGTTCATACCCACTATATACACCAGGGGAAACCCAGGGATGTGTACAATTCCCGGCAGGCTAAATATAACTCCATCCCATTTTTCCTCAGCCTCTGAAAGCAAAACGAGAATGCAAATGATAGTAATGGGATTATAGTGATAACCTTGAAACTCCTCTAATTTATTAAGTGGTGAATCATTCACATATTCCAGTACTTTATTATTAGTAACAACTTACTTTCAACACACTCACAACAAATATGTATAGCCTTGGAGCTCCCACATTGAAATATAGCATCCAGGCCTAGGTCAGTTCCCCAGCTTTGTTTTGCACATGCAGTGCTATGTTGGGCTCTGCCAACTTTTAAGGATTATCTAGAAACTTACACTTTTGTTTTCCTATTCATCTTTCAAAACCTTCCTTGGATATCATTGCCATCTCTCATATCCCAGACAGAGTTTATTGCTTTGGCGTCTTTGATACATTTAGAGTCTGAGCATACTTCTATCATTACCCACCCTATATTGGGCTCATTTGGTCATGCATCTGTCTCTTCCTTAGTCTGTGGGTCTGCGAGTTGAGGATCTACCCTCATTTATCATTGTATCCCCTTTGCTCAGCACTGTGCCTGGTTTAGACTTGCTGCTCTAAGTAACGTTTGGCACGATGGAAACAGTTCCTATATACATTGTGAATGAGATATGCCATTAATTATGTATAATAAGTACTTATATCACCAGAGAAATGGCCAAAAGACAACTGCAATTCATGGAAAATTATATTGTTGGGCTCAGGAGAAGAGGGAGAATGATAGGAGAAAGAAAAAGGAAGTAGTTTTCTTTACCAACTAAATCCAGTGTTTGTCTGTGAGATTTGATAAATTTTACTCCAGACTAATTATAATCTAATGCTAAGTGGGTGAAGTCCATGGTCTTGGCTTGTCAACATTAGGATTTTTAGCCTTAGGTGCCAGATGATTATCCTTCCTAGGAAACGTGTTCTTGGAAATGTTGACATTGGAGTTCTCTACCTCTCAATCATTCCTCCTTTCTGCTCCCTAGCTGAACCCTGATTTTGTTCTGGCATCCACCCTCCTCCTCCACAAAGTGGGCACCTCTGTGGAAGCTGACTCCACCCCCAGATACAGGTATGGGTCTGATTAGGCAAACCCATCCTTCCTGCTGATTAGTTTAGCAATGGGCATGTGTTGCAGTTTGGGTCTGCAATAGAAGAAGAAAGGTGTGCTGGGGATTTCTGAGAAAGTTCTCCCTCAATTTTCTGGAAAGTTTCCAAAAGTGAAACCCTTCTAGAGGCTTTTGTGTGCAGATGTGGGACTGTACTGCTACTACCATCTTACTGGCAGCCTAAGAATGAAGTTGGCTCTTAGAAGAGGGCAGAATTAATAGAATCCCAGGGAAACCAAGCCAGGCCTAGTGGATTAGGTCAACTCTGGAACTTGCCCTTATTCTGGATTTCCAGTGAAATGATCCAATAAATGTCCTTATTGTTTAAGCTAGTTGGAGAAGTATTTGCTGTTACTTGCAGCCAAAATTGTCCTAACTTGTCAAAAAATAAAAATAAAAATAAAAATTGCCCCAGTTTTGAATTGGTGGAAAGTGGACCATAGGGATAATAAAAGATAGTTTGGCAGGTAAAAGAGCAAAAAAGCCGAGTTCCGTTAGACCAGTGTTTCCCAAACTTCAGTAAGCACACATCAGAATTACCCAAGGAATTTGTTAAAGCACATATTTCTGGGTCTCCTTCCCAGAGCTTCCAATATAGCAACTCTAGGTGGGGCCTGAGGATTTGCATTTCTAAGTTCCTCTGTTGTGCTGATACTGCTGGTCCAAGGACCACAGTTTGGGACAAATGATCAAAACTTTTTTTTTTTTTGTCTTAAAGGGACCGTATATTCTTTGAGGGGTGGGGGAGAGTCTATAACTCGTATACTTTTGTTCCGCAATGGCATTTAACACACAGCTCTAAGTATACTGTAGGCACTCATAGCTTGATTAACTCACCAAAGGGAAGGTACTATCTGCCAAGTTTTGGGTAGGACGTTTTAAGGCATGATTAGGAGAGCTAAAACTAACCCAGGATCATGATTGTGCAAATAAGAGTTTACCTGGTTGTTAAGAAACTCCAGCAACTTTCCCTTTAGGGAAAATGCAGCAGTGAGGTCTCCTCTCTTAAGCATTAGGCTTCTGAACAGGGTAACTGTCATCACTTATCACTTTCTACTTTTTATACTAACCACAAAATAAAGCTCTGATACTAGTTTGACAATATTGCTTTTGCCTTCTGCCGGTTACTCCCTCTGGAGACTAGTCACCTCCAAGTTTATAATCAAGGAGATGTGGTGTTTCAGATAAATAACAAACTGTCACTTTCTAAGACATGAGAACTCCCTTGCCCTTTATATAGCTTGCAGTCAGACAGACCACTGTTTCTTAAATAAAAGACATACTTAGTGTTGGTGTTTCCAGGCTTTCTTTCCAAGCAGTAAATAGTGGTCCCAAATGCAGTAAGGCTCCGCCTCTGACCTGCAATGAAAGGAAATCTGCAGGTGTGAGGCCTTGGCGCAGGCAGCAAGGATCTGCGTCCTCTAGTGCTCCGTTTAAACCAGGTGTTGGTTCACCCTAAGTCAGGTCAGGCAAGCTCTGCTTGGCTTTAAGTCACCCCTTACGTTTCTGTTGGCGTCAAGCTTTGCCAAGTGATTCATACATGCTGGAAATGCGGAGAGGAACTGAAGGAGCAGCATTTTCCTTAGCCAGGAATGGATTAAGACAGAAACATCAAATTTGATAAGCACATTTTTACATGATCCCTGTGCTTTCCAACCATCCAATCCGTGTATTCAGGCTGCTCTGGTGGTTTCAGGTTTCTTCTAGATCCCTTGGTAGCCAGCAGAAGGGGTGGGGCAGTTTCTGAATAAGTACATTTATAATGATTAGTAAAGTGCAAGCTCACAGTGGCATTTCTCCAACACTGGAATTGAATTTTGATTTGGTGCAAATTGATGCTACTCTTTGCACAGTGCATTTTTTCCCCTTATATTTCTACAACTTGTTAGAAATCAATTTTAAAGGAAACACTCCTTATTTAGGAAAACAGGGGAAAAGCTATAAAGAATCTGATACAAAAGACACTGAGTCTGAGATTTGAGTTTCATATGGTGCTTGTTGAAATATTGGCCTTTGTTGTGTAATACTGTGAAGTATAAATACGAAGCCAAAAGGTTAATACATGATAAAGAAGGTTGGTGGAGAAAGAGACTTCATAAAGCTTTTCATCAAATGTTTCTTCCATATCTCAAAAATATCATCTATTGTATAATCACCAATCATTGAACTGTTGTCTGATTTTCTACCATGTAACAGCAGGGGATAGGACAAACATCTCCATGCCACAGTAGGGTTGGCCGAGGACGCCACCTAAAGCAAGGCATTTTATGCATTCTCTGCCTAGATATCCAAATTCCAATACTCTTGATGAGTAATGAGATTAACCTCCAGCTTCTCTAGCCTCCCTGACAAGTTCTGTTCCAGCCCAGGCCAGTTTCTTGTTGAGGTCATACACTTCTTGTTGAGAATGACAGAAGTTGGAACTTTCCTTATTGTTTCTTATTTTCAAATCTGCTTGGTTCTTTTTTTGATAGTATTTTGTTCCTTTCTCCTGCTTTTATTCCTCCTTTTATTTTTTAAATCATTTAAAACATACTTGTCTCAGAGTCTGTCCTGATATATCTGTGAAGTTCATGTTTACTGTTTCTGCTGACTCAATCATGGTGACTTGTTTCTTCAGATGTTTTGTGATTTAGGACTGCAAGCTCTTATTATCTGTGGAAATCCTGTGTGGCCTGAGTTGATGTTGTATCTCTGCAAAGAGGCTTTCTGTTTTCTTCAGCCAGGAGCCTCAGGGATATTGATATCTGGGAACAAATTTTTATGTTAATTCCTCTGGGCTGGGGGCTTACCTGCCCTCAAACCCACATATGGTCAGGCCTATGGTTACAGATTCTCAGGGGAGATTTTTTTTCTCTCACCCAGAGCTCAACCTGAGACAGAAGAAATTTCCTTGTTGCCTCCCTAGAGGTAAGATATTTTCTAGTCCACCCTTCTCAGATGGCATAGCCCTTCTAGCGTCCTAGCTCTATGTGAGAATCTTAGTTCTATCACTCCACCTTGTGGCCACCCCATGAGTCATTTACAGACAGGCCCCTTTGTTCCTGAGACTGGCAGTGACCTCCACAGTTAACAGAAATGTCAGTACCTGATACTATTTGTTTTGGACCTGTGGGGATTTTCCTTCATTTCATGAGAGTTTGGCTATGCATTTAAAAGATTTTTGGTTATATTTTTCTGCAGCATTTCCAGGTGTTTTGTGGCAGAAATATTTTGAGGACTAGAAGGATAACTAGTTCACATCCAGCAAAAAATAAGTCCCTGTTGTTTTTCTGAGCCATCCCTTGGGCCTGGTTGATTCTGGGTGCTGAGAAGCAGTTAAGAACCTTCAGAAAGGCCTCATACCCTAGAAATTCATTAGTGTTCCAGGACCCAAGGAAGACTGTAGACTTGAGGACATTTCCCTGGTCAATCCTCATTTAAATGTGACTCTCAAAAAATTTAGAGCCTCCCTGGAACATGTAGAGCTAGGCTAGCCTATATCCTTCACCTCTTGCTTAATGGGCAAACACTAGATTCAAGAGTCAGGGACTTAGACCTAAGTTCAGATCCTTGTCTTTGCTGTGTAATCTTGGGTGAGCTATTTAAATTGCCTGAGCCTCTATTTCCTCATCTGTAAAATGGAGATGATAATACTTGATTGAGTTGCTTTAGCAAGTTAAATGGTATAGTGTAGGTAACCCTCTGATGCTAGTTTGGCAATATTGCTTTTGCCTACTGGTAGTTGGTTACGGAATGAGCATGTGATTTAAATCTGGCCAGAGGGGAAGTCTGCTGGGGGCCTTCCAGGAAAGGTTACCTCAATAAAGAAAGAGAAAGAGACACAGGAAGAACTGGTCCCCTTTTTCTTCTGGACACTGTCATGTTGTAACATGATGCCTAGAACTACCACAGGCATTTTTTGCTTTCATCCTGAGGATGAAGCCAGTTTCTGGGATAGAGAACAGAGCCCAGAGAATCCCAGGGCAGCAGAGCTGGAATCCTGATAGCTCCTCCTTGCCTAGGACTGCTCTACCTCTCTTATTTCATTATGTGAGATAATATGTGAAAATAAATATGTATGTATGTATATATTTATTTTAGATACAATTGAGACAGGATTTTCTGGTTATTTGCAGCCCCAAATATTATAAGTGATGAAGCCAACATACCCATGATGAGCTATAGAGTAGTACTCAGCTATACTCAGCTATAGAGTACCAAAGTATTATAGTTCATTTCAAATTATGCTTTTGTTCCATTTTTTGAACTATTTATTTTCTGTGACACTTTCTTCTCCACTTTCCCCTCTGTCTCACCCAAACTTCTAGGGGATATGCTTTAACTATCAACTGTGAATCTCTTGAAAGGAGGCAACTGTTCCAAACTTGCATCTCATTTGCACATGTGGGACTGCAGGATCCATTTCTGGCTGGATGTGCAATGACAATTTTACTAGCAATCTTTTCCCCCATATTCTATTTCTATACATTGCTGTTTTCTGGCAACCCGAGCCAATTAGTAATTTACTCTGTCTCCAAAATTGGCCTTTAACCAATTTTTAGAATTCCCCAATCAAGTCAACATTGATTCTACTACAATTTCAAATCCACCTTGTCCTTCTGTGTTGAATTTTTGCTAGAAAGAATCACAGATCGCTTGATGCAGTTGCCAGAATCCTGGGTCGTGACCAGGATTGCAAAGAAAACATAAAGGGAATGCTCTAGGGAGTTGAGACAGCTCAGCACCTCCACATGGAGCCTGAGAAAGGGAACAGTGATATCCTCCCCGCCCCCCCCTTTTTAATCCCAGTTTGGACAGCTTCTTTATTCAGAACATCAAGGACTGTTGACAGTTGAACGAAAAGGGTGGAGGCTCATGGGATTGCTAAAGAGATACAAAGCCACCTTGGAATCAAAATTTCTGTCTGATGGCTCCTCGGGCCATGGGGAAATGAGTTAAGATCCTCAAACCAATTTTTATCAACAGGTATCCTTATTGTGGTTAACAGTGCTTTCTAGTTGCTTCTGAGAGGGAAGGCCAAGGGCTTGTAGTTGTGTGCTGCTCTCCCAGCAGATAGCTGGGCTGAGGGGAGCAAATTGATACTTATATGGTATGAAGCACCCTATCTGGTAGGAAAATAGAGTTCTTAGTCATCACAGCTAACTTACAACATTTCACATGAAATTACATTTTTTTTTTAGCCCACAAAATTAAGCAAGTGTTAAAATGAAGAAGTCTATTATTTCCTGACATCAAATGCCTCTTATCACTTTCTCCCCAGTTCTAATCATTTCTCTAGACCAGGTTATGTTCCAAGTTCTTTTCTGAAGCCTTCCCTGACTACCCAAGCTAAAAGTAATATTTTTTTCTTCTGAGTACCTGGAGAAGTTAATGTCCATAGTCTTATCTTCTCCTGTCTTATTTTGCAAACTTGACTGTAAAGCTTTTTGAAGATAGGGGCTATAATTATGTATTTTCTCGTATCTGCCACACAAGACCCAGCACAGTGCTTTGCATGTAGTAGTCACCAATAAATAATATTTGATTGGTGGATTCTTTCTTCTTATGAAGTATATAGCACCATAGACTCATCTAAGAAGCAGGTTTTCTCACCTAGGTCCTATGGATGGGCTTCGGGACTTCCACAAAACCCCTGAAATTGAATGCAAAGTGGACATTTTACAGGGAAAGGATTCATAGCTCTCAACAGATTCACAAAGGGGTTCTTGACTCCCTCCTAACTAGGTCATTGAACTAGTTTAATCATTTCCTTTTCTTCCTGACAAAACTAGGCCATAAGGGGTTGACACTGCTGTCCAATCTCACAAATATCATGACAGTAACAGTTCTCTTGGGATGCCTCAGTTCCCATTTTTAGTTGTTGTTCCTGAAAGAGAAACAGAGGTTAAGTGGAATTCATGTGCTTTAATTAAGTTGGTTGTATATACTTTTTAATTGAACATCATTAAAAGGACTGTGTTCCCAAGTCCCAGTAAGTTGGTGTATCATGGTGGTTAGAAGTATAGTCTCTAGAGTCAGACTGCCTGCACTTGAATCCCATCCCTGCCACTTTCTGTGTGGCCTCGGGCAAATTACTTCAACATTCAAGGGTCTCAGTTTCTTCATCTGTAAAAAGGGGATAATAATAGTGATCTAACTCTCAGTGATCTAACTCTCACTAGGTTAATGTTAGCTATTGTTATTGTTATTCTACTCTAGCTCTCATTTTCATTAATACAGATTAGCCATGGTATTGTATCTGCTGTGACCACTGAATTCTCTTCTGGGTGATTGTATTGGGATCAGATCAGATTGATGAATTGTTTTGCAGAAATTGTGTGGTTTCACTCTTTCTTAGATATAATCTTGTGTTTTCTTGCTTGAGTTTATTTGGCACTCTGAGGTCAAGTTCTCACGCTTATGAGGATATTTAAGCTGTTCAAAATATTTCAAAACAAGAAAATCAAGATCTTTTGAATGTCAATGAAGGTACATTTTTCTCAATATATAATTTTTGAAAAATGTTAACAAAATATCCTTTATTCTAAGAGAAACTTGTAATAGAGTCTTTTAGTTATCATTTTAGTATTAATGTGGAAAAGGATGAAATAAAATCCAGTGGTTTTGGACTGAAGTCAAAATTGCCTGGAATTAATTCTTTCCAATAGCTGTAAGGTTAGTCCTTTCAAAAGGATGAAAGATTTTGATTAATCCCAGAATGTATAAATTTAATTTGCAGAGATAGTATGCTGGTGAATTCTTAGTCCCCGGTTTTGGGAGAAGAAGAAAAATAATAAAGTGATTTTTTTGTGGGGGGTAGGGTTAAATAAGACAATTTGTCAAATTTTATTTTTGAGTTGACTGGCAAGCGTTTGAGAAGGGAGGGGGATTTACAGAGCTGTGCTGCAGCAGACTCCTCTTATATCTGGTGAAATTTCTCCCACTCTTCCCTGAACGGGGAAACAGTAATTAAGCAACTAATATCAATTCTCTCATTTTTGTGATCCTTAGGAGCCTTGGGAATTAGAATATACATATTTAAGGAGACAATTTTCCATCTGAGCTTTAGGATAATGAAGAGTTGTGGTGGAAATTGGGGTTTTGAAGAGTAAGGGCTTTGGCAGGAAGTAGATGACAAATACAAATTGGGTAATTTTCAGGGAGTTTAAATAAAACAAAATTTATAATGGTATAGGAAGGCTATAGGGAAACTGTAAGAGAGAGTGCAGTTCTCTTGGGCTTCTGAGGGTCAAGGGCAGTGTATTTCCACCCCCAGGTCTGAATAGGTCTGAAGAGAGGAGCAGACAATTGCCCAGGGGAAAGAGAGAACAACAGAAAACCAGCTGTGCTCAGAGGAGCTGTGGTCTCAGGTCACAGTCAAAGTAAGGCCGCAGACTGGGGAAGCCTGCAGGGGAAGGGATGATGCCCTAACCTCTCTCTTGTCCTTCTCTGATCTAGGGCCAGTGGTTCTTAAATGAACCCAACCAGAAGCCACAGGGTAGGGAAGGGCACTCCTGTGCTCCATGCAGACAAGGGCATACCTAGTGTTTTTTATTCCCAGAGCAGATCATTTTAAACACCTTCTCCCAATATAAAACACAATTATTTTCAGTAATTATCATGTAACTAAGCAATAATAGTCATTTTCTTGGTTCATCCTTAAGTTTTACAAAATATAATTAACAATTTAAAAAGAATAAATTTTGACGGTAAATTATTCAAATTCAGTAAAATATCTCCTTTCTGCTCTAAAATTTGCATTTGCCAAACATAATGACTATACTTTGTAGTTCACACTGTTTCACTGTTTTAAATACTAAACATGAATTGAAAACTCCAAGTGCTCACCCAAAATGACAGGATCGATGTAACTCAAGCTTTCTTCACCTTGACTGTTGGTGTGCTTTCACTATCTACTTACCTACTGTTTAAACACAGTAGTATGTATTACCCAGGAGGCTGGAAGCAAGAACTGCACCTGAAGCAAGCTCTATTGATTCTGGACCCTTAGAACTTGATCATGAATGGAATGCATATAACTGAATCTGCATGTGTAGAGGCTGACAGTTTAACTAGGAGTTCTTCAAGTTAACTTGCACATAGAATACAATGTTTTTTAAAACATAAATAATAAGAAAGAACTGTTTTGAAGCTCACCTATATATTATTAAAACTGCAGCAATTCTTGGTTTTAGAATTTCTAGCCGTGGTGATAATAAAAAGCAGTTTTCTAGTGTTTTAAAATTCTCCACAATTCATCCCCTTATAGCCTGAACCTGGGGCACAGAACAGGGTATAGTATGGTAGACAGTGAATCCATAGGGGGCAAAAGGAAGGCATCTTGCCCAGGACATTAAGTTATGAATTGAGAGAGCTTTCCACATCACAGGTGGTACACCTTTAGGTGTGCAGTCAGGCAGGCATCCTCACTGATTATGTTTCTCTCCCAATGTTTTCTACACCTTATCTGTCTGCATGAGCCGATTAGCATCCATTCCTTACAGAGTTTGTGACAGCCATGTACTTAAGGTTAGGGTAGAGTGGGAATGATTATAACAAAATAAAAGGAAGGATCCAAAATTCTGTATAACAAATAAAAACCTTAGCAGCTCTTCTTTTTGCTGCTAGACTGCTTGCAAGAGCTTTGAGGAAATGTATTCTGGAATGATTGCATACCATGCTATACTCTATTCTCATTTCCTATCGGCCTTTCCCCTCCCCCAACAAGTGCCTCCAGCTATCTGCCTTCCTCTTCTTGCTTCTACATGTCACAGCACATGCTGGTTCCTTTTGCCTTCTTGGCTTTCTTCTCCCCGCCCTCTTCTTGGCTACCCCTGTTTCCTTCTTTCTTCACTGGATCAGACATGAATATGTTCTGGGAACTTTTAGTAATCTATGGAAAAGGTTGTTAAAGGCTTTATGTCAGATTTTCAGTTGCTTAGTAACTCAAAGTACTCCTGCCAAGTTTATGTTCAGGAGAATTAGAAAAACCATCCAGTCTTTACTGTTCTCAGGCCTGGGCAGTGTCAGCTCTCTAGCTCAATGGTGTCTGAGCAGATGGTCACACAGGCACAGAAAGGAGTGTCAGCCTCCACAATGCAGCCAGGGTGACAGCAGAGGCTGAGCCCATGTGGCCTGGCCTGAAGAAGCATCTGGGGAGGCCGACCTGAGCAGAGGGGCAGGCACATTTTCAGAGCTCCTAAAGCTGAATAATCACTGCATATCTGTGAGGTGGTTTGAGATTCTCACAAAGTTTCTTTACTTCCTCCTTTGTTCCACTTTATGATCTCTCATTTTCAGTCTAGTTCTTAGTGGTTTCCAGGAAATCCACAGTTTTAGACTTAAAGGCTCTCTCACAATTGGTACCAGGTAACCTAAGAACAATGGCACAGAACTCCTCTCTCGTTGCCAACCTCCACAAGCAAATAAATAAAAACTCCTAGGATTCTGGGTTGGGAGATACCAACCTGGATGAAATGAGACCTCCATAGTGTAGGTATAGGATGATTCTGGGTGAAATATTTGTTTGCAATACCACTTGGAGATTGAGGCACCAGAAGCACCCCAAGGTCCAAACAAAAACTTGCCAGACTTGCCTTGCCAGACTGCAGAAGGCATTTACTGCCAGATGAAGTAAGAAAAGTGCCAGAAGATTAGGCTCCTTCTGGGAGATGTTAGGATCCTTTACCTGCACAAAATCACTGGCCTTGTTATTCCCCAAAATCTGCAGCATAGAGGAGATTGAAAAGCTTCTAAGAAGAGAGGAGCTGTCACAGCATGAGTAAAAATTACTGTTTGGCACACCATGGCTAGGGGTGGGGGGCGGGAGAGCAGATCTTCTCCAAGACTGGCTGGCTGAGATCCAGGATTATTCAAATGGAAATGAACAGAGAAGCAGGGGGAAAGAACAAAATTCTATTGAGAGGTACAATAAAAATTTTAATGAGTCTTCAAATATTATATTCTCTTGTAAAAGTAGTCATTGTATCATTTGCAAATTAAACTTTGAAATGATTGACTTGAATTGAACTAGAGACTTAAAAATTATTAAAAGAAAGAAAAAGGTCTCAGGTTAGCAACAATATTTGTACTAAAAAGTTTTCAGTCCTCAGAGTAATAGGATGGTTTTGGTGATGGTATTTACTGGGAGTCATTTAAATTTCATTGGATAAAGAACCTCTTTAAAGATAAGAATGAGAACTTAAGCATCTGCTGGGGAGTTTTTCTGAAGAATACAAGCAAGTTGAGTGTGACTTGACTTAAGTCTCTTATCATAAGCAGGGCTATTATACTTTGCTATAACTTTAAGATTTCTTCAATTAAGTATGCATCAGGGGAAGAACCTTGGTGTAGGAGCTAGGATCAGGGTTTGGTGGATGTATATTGGGGAAGAGTGGAGCTCTCTTAACTGTAGAGAGGTTGACACTGGTGAAAGTCTGCATGTGTGGGACAATTTGAAGTAACTGATCTTGGTTCTAGCCTCTTGTTTAGGGATTCTCTTCCCTTTTGAAAATAATAGCTACCTAAATTACTTTGGATGTGTTTGAAAGGCACTAGATGCAAGAGGGAAGGCTTCTGGTCACATGACTTCTGTCATATGTCTCGGGGAGTTCTTTCTGGTTCCTCATATTCAGATATTGCTGAGTCTTAGGAATATTTGGGAGACTGCATGACTACATGGATGAGAAAGCCACCCAGAAATCTTGAACTTAACTAATGGATCAGATATAAAAATACTTAATATTTTAAAGGCTAGACCAATGGGTAAAAGTTATAGAGAAACAGATTTTGGAACATTTCTAACATCAACTGAACCACCTTCAAAAAACTGAGTCCTTTTATCCCTGAAAGTGCTCCAGGAATCTTGAAGTGGTGAGTCCTTCCTTAGGAGGGAGGTTGAGAGGATCTTTGAGGTAATAGTTATATTCTAGTTTGAAATATTGTAGTTCCCATGAAAGGAAGGGTTTTTCTTACATGCAAAATGTACTTCCCATATTAGTACATCATAGTAGCAAAGGCTGCCTTCCTCCTATTTTGAAACTAACATTAAAATGATGTGTAAAGTGACAACATTTCATATGCTTAAACTGATTGATGTCAGTTACTATTCCAACCCAGCTCTTGAAGGGCTTGCTTTGGTGCAGCCCTGAGACTAAAGAACACACCAGGCAGGGAGTCAGACATGGGTTTATTAGGACTTATGAACAGGAGAAGATTTTTCCTGGTGGCAGCCATTCAGGAAGTAGAAGTAGCACTCTGGAAAAGTGGGAGTGCAAGGGGCAACTTATAAGGGTTTAGGACAAAGACATTCCATAGGGTATGAGAATAGAGTTTCAGCAGGATCTCATGACACAGAAGTCTGGGGATCTGTTATCAACAGTGAACAGGGGAGGGGAGTTTCAATGCTTTACAAGATAAGTGGTTTATGATACCATCTGTACATCCTTTCCTTGAGGCGGTCTGTTGACCTTTTACTTCTGTTGTGTAGGCAGCTACGTGCAGTGACTTACTCTCAATATGGAGGGGGATCCTGGGCCGTGGGTTCCACAGATGCTCAGCTCTTAAAAGTCAGAACTTTAGAGGCATCCTCAAGAGAGTCTACCTGGCTTAGTTGCTTCTCTTATCATGTATAATGATATTTTTAAAAGATATTTTTGAATTATTGGGAACAATAAATGTTCCTTGTACTAGAAAAGAGCAAACCATTTAGAATTTTGTAAAGAAGTAAACCCCAATTCATTCCTTGTAGGTAGCCAATGTTAACAGGTTATGTGTGTGTGTGTTTGTGTGTGTGTATTAATTCTTTTGGATATTTTTAATTTTAGATGATTTTTTAATGAGATTTCTTTTGAGTTTAGAACTCATAAATAATAAAATAACCTTAGTTGAGAAGAACTAAACTACATTACGTTTCCTAAATGGTTAATTCAAGCATACGTTATATCTATACTCACCCGCATATAACTTCAGTTACTATCCAGACTTAATAGCAATATGATTCTGGTGTTCGTATCATTTCTCTCTTTGGAGCTGGTGAAACCATTAGCAGAGGGAAAAGACTCTATTTTGGTTCTTTTCTGATTTTTCTCGTGTTCTTAGGATGACTTTGGTTGTAAATAACAGAAGCCCTGACAAAACTAACTTAAACAATAAAGAAGTTAATTTTATGACACCTCCAGAAGAAGAAAGAGAAGAAAGAGAGCAGGAGCAACTTTTCCACAAAGAATGGGTTGTAGGTCCTCTCCTTCAGACTGATTTACATCACATGCACACTCCAGGACCATAAGCCATCACCAGAGGAGTGCCAAATTGCACTGATTGGCTTAGATTGATTGGGACCACCCTCTCTAGCTGGAGGTGAGGAAGATATTTGAATAAAATTGTTCTGGGAGAAGAGATGTTGGGAAAACAATTAATTGTGTCTGCTCTTTCCTCTTTTTGTTAAATGAACTATTTCATCCATTGATCTCTTTCTGATCAGAAGGAGCCTTTAGGAATTGCAGAAAATTTTTGTTATTTCCATAAATTGGTCAAATTCAGAGTTTAAAGAACAAGATTTTATTAACATTGTTCATATAACTATTGCTATTTGCTTTTGTTGACTACTGCCTAGATTTGTGCAATTTATGGAATTTAAGAAGATTCATTTTTAAAGATGTTTTATTAAGTTTGCACATGTACATAGTTTAAATAGTCAAATAAATCTTCAAAGCTTGAAAATCAGCAATCCTCTGGCTCATTTTTCCCATTTTCCACTCCCCAGAGGCAATTTAATTCCTATCACTGAAGAGTATATTACTTAGTTCCTGATTTTTCAGGTCTATGCATAATCCAATTAATTTTCCTCCATGAAAGGTGAGAATTTAGCTCTCATTCTCATATATACCACCCTCTACCCTGGTCCTAATACACACACACATTTTCTGTCTTCTCAACACAGTTTTATCATAATTTTGTTAGATTAATATTGTGTCTTAATTATTATGAAATTATCACCATGTAAATACGATTCACAGTGGAGCAGTATATAAATAGTTTTCCTTTTTTGTTTTTCCTGGATCAACAATGACCTTCGTTTGGTTGTTTCTTGCTAGTTTTATTTTATCTTTATCATTAATTTATTCCCAGCCTTCATGTATCAGTTATGTAACTCTTCTCTCAATACACTCATTTACGCTAGGTATTTTTGTCAATTTCATTTCTCCTAGAGTTTGTGTCGGGGTGCACTGCTGTCATCCTGGAATCTCCCTTTATAGTAATCCTGGGAAATACTTTTGTTTCTTTCCTGTATGGGATCTTTTGTTTCCCTTATGTTGTATCTTTTTCTCTTTTATTTGGGTGGAACACAAACTCTGGTAGTTTCTTGTGAAAGGGTGTGTGGAAGGTCAGTATTATGGGACCTTAAATGTCTAAAAAATGCCTCCCCTCCTGTTCACTTGATGGTGTAGCTAGGTATAGAGCTCTAGGTTGAAGATAATTCTGCTCAGAATTTTGAAGGCATTGCTCTGTTATCTTCTAGATTCTAGGGTTGATAGTGACAATTATGTTGAAATCCTCAATATTTAGCCTTTGTATAAACATATTCCTTTTTTCCAGAATCTTAAGTTATATCTGCTGCTCTGAAGTCTCCCACCGCCATATCTTACTTAGACAATATTCATTGGTTGTGCTAGGTACTTTGTATCTGGCTGCACACAGTACCAAAAAACTTCTACAACTTCCACAATAGCTTCTGACTCTAACTATCTGGAGTTAAGCCAGACTTCATACAGTAAGGGCAACCCTCTAAAAGACTGTCAATCAGTCACTCAACACAATTTCAGAGGCCCAGGCCATCCTCAATTCAGACCAACTGACTACAAATTTAGAGGTTCCTACTACCCTCTCAGTTTCAAGAATTTGCTAGAGTGACAAAACTCACTGAAAGAACTGTATTTAGGATTATAGTTTCTTCTACATAAAAGGACATAATAAGAAGCTAAAGGAAGAAACACATGAGGTGATGTCTGGGAGGGTCTCAAACACAAGCTTCCGGGTCCTCTTCGTGTGGAGTCAGAACGCTCCATCCTCTCAACATAGGAGCAACATATTTTCTCAATCATGGAAGCCCTTCAGAGCTTCAAGGGTCAGGTTCTCATTACATAGCCATGATTGATAGAATCGGTGTCCACGTGGTTAAGCTCAGTCTGCAGTCCCTCTCCCTCCTAGAGGTCAGAGAGGTGGGACAGATATGATGTAGCTCAAAGTCCCAGTGTCCCAACCCCCTAATCACCTGGTTGGCCTCTCTGGTGTGGCCACCCCCACCTTAAAACTGCAAGTGTGGTTGGCCCCTCCCTGTTGTCTCATTAGCATATAAACTATCAGGTATGGTTCTGGGCCCACCATGAAGAACAAAAGATGCTCCTGTCACAGGGAATTACAAAGATTCTGAAGTTGCTTCCCCAGGAACTGCAGACAAAGACCCAGCCAAGTTTTTCATTATACTGCACTGGTCATATCCTTCAATTCTGAAAAATTTTAAAAATATTTTCCCCATTCATTTTCTCTATTCTTGCATTCTGGAACTTCTATTATTTTTGCATTGGGCTGCTTGGACTGGTCCTCCAATTTTCTTCTGTTTTCCTGTTTAAATCTCCTTCTCTTTTTGATCCACTTGTTAGATTTCCTCAACTTTATCTTCCAAACTTTCTGATCAGTTTTGCTATACACACATACATGCACATTAAAAAAAAATTCTGAGAATGTTATTGACTGGGGCTGGGGGGTGGGACTGGTTTCTATAAATATACTTAAAAAAAAAGGAGAAACATTCTGTTCTTATTTCATTTATGCAATATCTTCTTTCCTCAGATGTCAGATAATCTTTAGTTGTCTGGTCTGATATAAGAATACAGGACTAAGAAGCTAATTTGAAGCTCTGAGTATATGGGAGGGGCTTGTCAGCTGTGTTCAGGGGCTACTTTTGCTGCCCAGGGGAATGGGGTATATTTCTAGTGGGTAGAGGCCACAGATGCTGCTAAGCATCCTACAATGTACAGTATAGCCCCCACAACAAAGATTTTTCTGGCTCCAAATTTCAATAGTGCTAAGATTGAGAAACCCTGCTTTAGGGTGATGTGGGTTATTTGTTGATGGACCATCCTCCCCATGAGGGCTGATTTCATGTGTCTATTTGGCTAGGTTATGGTGTCCAGTTGTTTGTCAAGCAAGCACTGGTCTGATTGTTACTGTGAGGATATTTTGTAGGTGGAATTGCATCTATAGTCTATTGATTGCATGTATGACCAACAAAGGAGATTGCTCTGCACAAGGAGGGGAGTCTCCTGATCTAATCAGAGGTCTTTTTTTAAAAAAATTCAATTTTATTGATATATATTCATATATACCATACAGTCATCCACAGTGTACAATCAACTGTTTACAGTACCATCATATAGTTGTGTATTCATCCCCCCAATCAAGTTTTGAACATTTTGCATACTCCAAAAAGAATAAAAATAAGAATAAAAATAAAAGTAAAAAGAACATCCAACGCATTCCACCCCCACATCCCACCCTATTTTTTATTTTCCTTCTGTCCCCATTTTCAGTCAGAGTTCTTAAAGCTGGAAGTGAGGATTTCAGAAGTTAGAAAGAATTCCTGCCTCTAATTCAGCCAGCCACTATATATGTATATATGTCCTGTCAGTTCTGTTTCTCTGGAAAACCTTGACTAACACACTTCCCTATCAATATCTTTAGGTATTTCCCTTTATATCTGATTGAATTCCAACCACCTGACTGGAGGGTTAAGGCAAGGATAACAGCACTCTGGAGCTGAGTGCAGGAAGATAATGGGATTTAAACATTCAATTAGTATACATTGACCTAATTCCCCCAGTTTAGGGTAAGATGACCCTGCCTGCAACTGTGTGTGGTATCCTCTAGTCCAGAGACCCTCCATTTTATTCTCTCCAGAGAATGGCAGATTCCCAACAGAGGGAATCTGGGCTTTTAATTGCTTCTTAAATTGGCTTTCAGGCAATTACCCTTTTAGGCCCACCTTCATCACTATTCCAGGGGAATTAGATGTAACCAGTTTATGGGCATTTGGAGGCTTCTACATGTAAATTGAGTTGGTTCTCAGATTTTAGGATTTAGCTTTCTCTGAATCAGTTACCTCTTGCCCATTTATTTTCCAGTTCCAAAATTTTATTGCTATATTATGTCTCCAACTCTTTTCATTTTTAAATACTCCTTTTAGTGATATTTTTGTGGGATATTTGGAAGGAGCAGAGGCTATTAAGAGCATTTGACCCTCCATCTTTCCCAGAAGTATAACACCATTGTTTCTTCTCCAATATGTTTTTTGTAACGTTGGCTGCTCTAATGCCAGGAAAGGGCTTTTTATTTATTTATTTATTTTTTCTTTGATAAATAGAAGGGGTTTATAGGATATCTTGGCTTTTGTGAGCCAAGGTCAAGATTGCAGATTGCCACCTGGAAAGTTCTCTCTTTTATTAAAAAACAAAACCAAAACAAAACATTTCCCAATAGTAGCTCACAGTATGGAGAGCAGGAGAGCAGCAATGACTTGCTTGGCTTCCGGTTTCATGTAACAAATTTAAAGCCCTGAACAGTGATTGATGGTGCTGATCAACTTCCCCGTAATCCCTGAAAATGCCTCCACTCCCAGCCTTAGCTCAAGCAGGGCAGTGACATCTTGTGATGTTTTGGCTCCCGTCCACTCATTCACTCAACACCATACAATTTTTTAGAGCTTTTTGTTTTGTTTACTTCAAGATAGAACAAAACTGTCTTTACATATTAATCTCAGAAGGTACACTGACAGACAGCAAGTCTTCAGTATGCCCCAAAGCAATCGTTGTAATCAGGGTCTCCTGGATTTCTATCATGGAAGCTGTCCAGAGGTACTTGAGGTATCTGGTGCTTTAAACTGCCTATCCTTCTTAGCCTATTGTCCTCTTCACCAAAACATGTTATGTGAAGGTAGCATTAAACAGGTTAGGGATAATCCTAGGAATCAAAAAGTATTCAGGGCAAACCATTCTTAAATCCTTGTAATGTATATTTAGCATGGGGTGGAGCTGGGGGAAATCTTACAGTTATCAAACCACAAATTTCTCTCTTGCTTCTTGCTCAATGGTATCCTCAATTCATGGCTCAAAGTGAAGTGCCCTGAAAGCATAGTTTCTGCTGAATTTTTCATAGTGCTTAGCACTGTCTTGATCAGAGAAGAAGCTCTTCAAGCATTTTTTCAGAGACTAATGGATGAATCCAAGCTGTAGGACAACATTGGCGGATTTCAGTGTCACTATGGAGTGCATCATCCCTGCCACAGTTTGGGGTTTGCCTTTATTGTTTTTGTCACAAACAGAAGGATGAGCCCAAAATGGAGATCTAAATTGATAGAACTTTGCACAGGATCAAAGAGAAAAGTTAAATACAAAGCATAAAAGATACCGGTGTTGGAAGCTAGTCATGGATTTGGCTAGCCAGAATCTAGAATGCAGAAGTAGGTAGGGTCATAGTTGAAGCTAAGAGAATATTGAGAAGGATATAAGCCTATGAAAAGCAGAATGGGAGATTCAGAGTTGAAGGCAAAAGGTAAATACAATGACTCTGCACACCTTTCAGGTCTTTTGCCCTTTTAATGCCGTTAGCTTGAGGTTTGGTAAGCCTAGGCAAGAGGGAATAGGAACTGCTGAAATAAAAGGGCTCAAAAGGCAAGATAGGAAATGCCTCCTGCTTTTGACTACATGAGGTGTGGAATCCACCATCTATTTGTATACATATAATACTTGGAGTTTTCTAGAACAATGTTCCCCAAGGTGTGTCCCAAAAAGCACTAATTCTATTAATGCAGAGAAATGTTTGGAAAACACTGAATTAAATAAATTTCTTTCTAAAGACTTCTCATAGCTGTGTTCTCCCATGGAACGGAGTGTGTAAACAAAGTTTGTTGGACATGTTCAAACTCCAAACCCTTTCTTACAAGCACCCCACAGGACCAGTATTATGTGGACCACATTTTGGGAAAAGATGCTCTAGATACTATGATCACTTTGAAGCACCATCTCTTTTGCTTGGAACAGTTTGTTCCACTGGCTGTCAAAACTCACCTTGTAAAATTTTGCTGCTGAATGAATTGCTCCCTATTCATTTAATTTCGAATTAGAAAAAGCTGACTTGAAGTAGCTCTATTCTGGATTGGATATTTTTCAACTTGAATAGCTGTAGATGTAGAAAGAGACGTAGAAATAGATATATTTTATTAGTATGTAGACAGCGTTTATTAGGATGACCCAAAGGTTTGAGGAAATTTTGAAGCCCTTCCATTTAACAGCCACGTTAAAAAGTGAGAATGACCAAACTGAAACTTCTGGGTCGTTCAGATCTCTATTTAGTCTTGCCCTAGGTAGTGAATGACCTTGAAAAATTTATCAGACTATAGGCCTCATTGAGATGACTCATTGGGTTAAACTTGTCTTATTTTGTATAACTAAATTTGGCTGCATGTTTAGTGGAAGCACAAGTAATTATTTTATGTATTTTTTTAACTTCTCAAGTTCAGTTCTAGATAGAGGTAATTAATCCAATTAAAACCTAAGAATGAGATTTCAGATATTTTTCTCTTTAAATATTTCATGGAAACCACACTAACTGGTAGTAAGAAAAAAAAATGGAAGAAAATAAGAGGGCCCAAATCTGCATGGGTATGGAAACTTTGGGAGGTATAATGCATCACACTGATGCAGGAGGCCCTTTATGAGCAAGTGGATGATGTCATCCTGAGATGTTATTATATGTGATGCAATATATTTCCTAAAGCTTTTAGGGGAGTGATTTTTGTGTGTGTGCCTAGTCTAGTGCCTTACCTGAGCAGACACTCAATAAGTATTTGAGAATTACATTTGTTATTTTGATTATTTTTTAAAATAAAAATATACCCTTGCTATATTTTACTGTCATTTATAATTTTATTACATTATATATTAAAAATATATAATATATATTATATGTGATATGATATATATGTGATATATGATATATATTTTATGTTTATATGTTAAATATAAACCTTGTTATAAGAACCTTGTGAAGTGATAGCTGATAGCCATTCTGTTTGGTTTTTTTTTTAGACTGAGAATCTTGGATCTAAAGTAAAGAGACTTGCTCTTTAGGTTCAAGATTTGTTTTTCTCCAACATATTTCTCTTTACAGTTCATTTGAGAAGTAAATACACCCAGAAGCTGCAGTTCTTCCTTTCCCGGACTTGAAGTTCCTGGAATGTGAAAGGTCAACAAGTGTTGATTCACTTGTTTTCCAAAGCACCTAAGACAGTGTCAAAGTGAGATGCTCCATAAACACTTTTCCCCCCTGAAACTATAGCATACATAAAACTGCCAGGCCAGTGGACTCTGCCTCCTTACAAATCTGCCTAAGTGTGTTTTCTCCTTTTGCATATTTTTATATTATGGTTGAAGCAGAGAAAAACCATATTCTCTCAACTTTTTGGCTTTACATTTATTGAAAAAACCAAAGTAAACAAAACCAAGTGCTCACTTTTTAGATACCAGCTTAATTAAACAACTGTTCCAAATGTTTTTATTTTAAAAATTGAGTCAGCAGTATGTTAGTGAAATATTCTGGATTGCTTATTTTCAGGCATATGAGAAAACATTTCGTGTTGAGGAAACTCAAAGGTCCTTGAGTATCCAAATCAATGTTTGAATCATACCTAAGCCTTAATGATAGAATCACAGTTTTTGATTAGGGCAAAGGGCACAATGAATAGAGGCTATGACAAGCAGAATTTGTCTGAGATTCATTTGTATTTGGCTGCAAACGACTAAGACCAAAAGTGGCTGTGTCATGTGGTAGATATGACTGTGAGGCATTAATTGAAAAAATTATAAATGGATGATTGCTGGAGCCTATTGAGAAGGGCCAATTGTTTTGGAGTATCACATCAATTATGAGTAACTGTGGTTAACAGAGAGAAAGATATGGAAAATTAAAATAAAAAGCTTAGGGAGACAGTCAGCTTTCCAGAATCTGAATCACTCTTGGATGCCAGCTACTTGCTCATGTGCTTGGATGATAAAGTCATCCAAGACTTATCAAAGGACAGCAAGAAGTGAAAGACTTGGGAATCATGACCTTTCCTAGAACCTGCTGCTCCCTTCCTTCCACACCGCTACTAGACTTTGGTTAGTGGTAAGTAATAAAATCAAATGGCCAGAGGATTTTTGCTCCCAATTTACGCCTTAGCACTTTAGAAAAGAGGGGAGAGAGTATGGGTTGGTCTCCTATATGTTCAGCATTTTGCCCCCTTTACTCCAGTGACTTAGAGGGGCCCTTAAATTAAAAAAAAAAAAAAAAATCTGTCATTGTTAAAAGGGAGAGCTGGTAAAGCATCTGGCAATACTCAGTCTATAACTAATTGTCTAGGGTTGATGAAGAATCTTTCTTTTTAGAGGCTTTTAGGTTATTAGTTCATACTCAGCAATTCCTATCATTGCCATTTATTTCATTAAGCAAGAGAATAAATTTTTTATTAAGACAGAGAAATATGAAAATTCAATGAAGGTGAATACTACACTGAGTTGGTCCATGCCTCATGCTTTTATTGTCGAACAGCATAAACAGGACAAAAATAC